>NC_060160.1:3969589-4081963 GCF_021292245.1 Micropterus dolomieu | reverse complement strand
GCTAACATATTCTCCATCACCCAGCCAGGTTTCAGTAAGACCAAATAAATCAATATCATAATCTGATATTAGTTCATTTACTAGTACACCTTTAGAAGAGAGAGATCTGATGTTTAAGAGTCCACATTTAACTCTCCTATTCATTTGCACTATTGCTCTTGTGGTTTTAATTTTTATGAGGTTTTTATGCACAGCTCCTCTTCTGTTTACCTTTTTAAATAATTTCAATGGTCGGGGGACAGACACCGTCACTATAGGATTTTCACTAAGTAACTCCTGAAATGGAGGAGCAGAGAAGTGTGTTAGACTGCGACTCTGCGTAGGGTTTTGGGTGGGTAACTGCTGAAAAAGAAGGGCAGAGAAGTGTGTTAAACTGCGACTCTGCCTCCTGGTCTCAACTCTGGGTTGTCATGGATATCCGCTTTTCTAAATTATTGTTAAAATAACCAAATATAGATAGGTCTAAACAATTTTTATGAGTTACGCAGTGATTATAGACAGACAGATCTTTCAGATACATATTACAGATCTTTTCTGTGTAAGGAAACATCATTGTTTCCATGGTTACAGTGAATAAACAACGCTGCACAGACACATTTAACTTTTTCAGCTCATTTCCTGTTCCCATTTATAAAAGAGACTAAAACATATAGGGGGAACAATGATACAATATTTATTAAATATGTTAAGGGAAAATAATATGTGTAAAGTTTACTCTTTGGGCAACAGATGTTTCACAGCAGGAGTGTGGACTGAACGGCCATTGAACTGATTTGTATGAGCTACAGCTACAATCGTCTGGCAAATATTTGGCAACATAACGGCACACGTAGTCAGAATGTAACATACGTGTTAACAGTTGGATTTTAAAACCATTTATTTACATAATCAACATCTAGATATTTGTACTCAAATAGTTGATCTCAAATAAGGTCTGAAGTCTGGAAAGTTTGAGGCTTGAAAAGTCTCTAATCGGTTGAGGTTGTAAAGTCATACTGTATCAGTGGTTTTAACTTGAAAACACTTCCTCTAATTCTCTTTTCCCCTCTCCGTGTCATATCCAGTGAATGGTACCGACGTAACTTCACCATCACCTTGCTCATGGCCCGAGTCTCCCTAAAGAACATGTGGAGGACTGTTACTAATCGACACAGCGGCAAGAAAAACAGCACTCCTACCACCTGATGATGAGAAATAAAATATTCACCCGCCCTCCCATCAAGTGTTTGGATTTGTTTTTAGTGCATCGTTGTGTTTGGATCTAACCCCACTCTATGTACTGACATATATTCACCGCTCACTTGGAGACAGACAAAAAGATGAGCTGTTGATTTGATTTATTTCTTATAATTGCACTGAAAAACAGTCGGAAATCTTCCCATCAGCAGGGTGTTCACTAGAAACTCTTTACTATAAAACCCACAATGGCTCAGACAGAGATTTCCTAATTGTTCTTAGACGAATTATTTCAACTTGTCTACTTGATGGACAGGATTACAAATTAATTTGAGATTTACTGGTACGATACAACTATAACAACTCCAAATCTTTGCAAGGGTGTATTTTCAACTTTGCTCAAGATAATGTCTTATGGCTCTATTGAGTTCCTGTCTGTGGAGGCAGAATGAATGTGGAGAAAGTTACATTTCTGTCTGTTTTGTGTCAGATTTCTCTGTGTTCGTGCTGCTCAGTCACTTATACAATGCACCAGAGAAAAGACACCGAGAAACTTTCACCATTGATTGGTAAAATGTCTGTCGGTTTATTCATATCACACAAACCACAAAACTTCAAAAAGTTTCTCTTCTGAAAAATGTGGGGTCATTGACATACGATAAATAAATGTACAGGAATGCCAGATTTTGTAAAACTACAGAAATTAATACTGAAATGTTGGATAATAACTACAGTGGTGGAAAATAATTAAGTACATTTACTTAAGTACTGTATTTAGCCACAACTTTACTGTACTTTACTTAAGTATTTTCATTTTCTTTACTTATCTGACAGCTGTAAGTAACTAGTAACTTTACAGATTCAGATTTGTACATACAAATATTATGTTTTGTTATAAATTAGCCAACAGTTTATACATCTTAGTACATCTAAAACAAATAATTGATTGACAAAATTAATGGGTAACTGTTTTGATAATAGTAAAACATTTAATGGTTCTAGCTTCACAAATATTGCTGCTTTTCCTTTGAATTATTTTAATACTTTGAAGGTGTGACTTTGGCCTCTGGGTAATTGCATTTCTCAGAATGTTTACTAAACCAAAAAATCAATCGATTAACTGAGAAATTAATCATTAGTTGCAGTCGAATACAAAATAGTTCAACATGAGCGCCACCTCAACCAACTACAACTGCTTTTACATGAATACATGAGTAATAATAATATAGTGATATAATAGTATAACAGTCACAGGGGACATTTTTTATTCTGCATTTAGTATTTTTACTTTTAATACTTTAAGTACATTTTCCTGATTAAACTTCCATACTTTTACTTAAGTCACATTTTCAATCCAGTAGCCCACTTTTTTTTTTTACAGTAAGGTGCCATGATTCAAGTTTAATAGGAGTGAAAACTTGTTTGTTCCCTGTGCTGTAACTCTGCTAAATCGTCTCAGGTAACCTCACATTTTAGAGAAAGTTAAATGTTTTTATTGTACTGTATGTACTGGTCACATTTTGTTGTTGTTTGTTTCTTTGTACTTGTGTTGTTAATCTGATCCTTGTATGTTTTATTGTGTGCCCTGACTGCAAGTCAAGTTTCCACTTGGCATAATAATAAATGAACTGAACTTAAACTTAAATCAAACACTGCTTTGAATTGAAAAGTACATTTTTCTGATTATACTTTCATTTTCAATGCAGTACTTTTACTTGTCACATAGTATTTTTGACAGTGAAGTAGTCGTACTTTTACTTAAGTAAAGGATTTGAATACTTGCTTTTAATTCTTAAAGTACATTTTTCTGATTATACCTCCATACTTTTCAATGAATGACATTTACTTGTAACAGAGCGTATTTAAATGTGGTATAAGTACTTGAAAACTTCCTCCATCAGTGTTCAAGAATAAATCTGGAGGCTCGACTTTGTGCCCGCAGCTTCCCCTTTAATCCGGGCAGGGATGACATCATTACCGGGGAAGAGCAGGGGGGGCCCCGGGTAACGCCATTTTCACGCAGCGCTCAGCCAGTCAGTCATCCAGGGAGCTGTCATCTTCATCGGCGACTAGTCAACTTCGCATTCATCCCCATGAAGCCGCGATCAAACTAGTTTCACGGACCTGTTCCTGCCATGGCACCGAAGGGGAACAGGCTCTTCACGTGTGGCTCCGACTAAAGTCAGTGTTGTGACAGTTAGCTTCGGTGGCTAGCTATGTAGCTAGCTGGTCATCAGTAAACGGCGGTTGATGCAGTTGAAGTCCAGCGTCAGTCGGCGAAACATACCGGGGACAGTTTGGAAAATAGTGTTTTATGATTAAACATTTTTACATTTATCGGCAAACGCTGTCCATCAAAGAAAAAATCCCTCCGTTTAAAAAAAAGCTGTGATTTAAAAGGGAAAGCCGTGAAGAAAACGAGCGTTACAGTCAAGCTACATTGGCAACGGATGTCCAAGAGAACGGTAAGAATGGCTCCGTGTATTTCTTGGAATTCATCAACAACTAATTAACTGACCTCTTTCAGGAAATTTTAATCTGTGTCATTTTTGTCAAACCGACACTCATTTGAATTATTAACGTTGTATAATGTTTGGGCGCCCGTGTTTTTAATGAGATGCCTCCTTGATGTTTATGTTAATTGCAGGAATGGGTCGCCATAAGCTGCACATTAACTGTCACTGAGAGGAGAGAGGTGCTAGCTCAGAGTTAGCTGACACCGTGGTTAGTTAGTCTGTGTGACACGAACTGGTTCTTCAGGTTAATCCATAGCTAGGACGAAGCAGCAGGAGCGTAAGAAAGACACCAGTAGGAAGATGCACTTGTTGGCCGCAGCGGCACCCTTAAAGCCTTGATGTTGGAATATGTCATGTGATTGTTGGCTGTCCTGGATGTCCTTTCATTGATATTCAGAGCAGGGCTGAGGGCTGTGAAGGCTGTCTGTGTTGAGGAGACCGCTTCAGAGGGACAGTGGATCTCAGTGTGGGGGGGACTCACAGCTGGGATCTGAAAACAGGACAGACTGGGAGGTGTCTATGAATATTTGAGCTTCAGGCACGCTTGATATCTTGAGCCAACACGGTATGACAGAAATCTCAGGAATACACACAAGTATTTTTGGAGAGTTTTGTCTGCCTTGCCCTGAAGGAGTGCACATGACAACCTGCAGGGCTCCTCCCCCAGGCTAACACCCCTCTGCTCTCCAGGGACAGCTTGTTGTTGGCTCAGAGATCCCAGAGCTTTTGTGTGTTGACCTTTTTTTATAGAGTGCTTGCTGCTCCTGGGAAATGAGAATCATGTGTTGTCGCAGCAGAATTTGTTGTAGTGCTGCAGGTCGGCTTGAGAAGCATGCGGTGCTTTTCTGCAGGGAAAACATGCAAACCTGCACATCACTAAAACATTATCCCTGCTAAAACCTGACAGAGAGGAGGTGCAGTACACTTTTATTGTACTGTTCTATACTTGTACTTTCAAAGAGGTGATAATGAATTACATTTAATTGAAATTGAATATTTGAAGACATAATCGTGGGTTTTAGCAAAGTGTGAATGGAATTTTTTTACTTTCATCTGATATTTTATAGACCCAAAGAGTAATTGGTTAATTAAAATATAAGCACAATCCAGTTTGTTGCAGTACCAGTGCTTTTAAATGGCAGTGTTTTATACAAAGAGGTGTTTCTAATAGTTACTCCACTCTACTTATATTACAGAGGGCAGATTAAACATTAGAAACACCTCTCAATATAACAACACCTTTGTAAACAGGTTCAACAAAAGTTGATCTTTTTAACAAAGGGAATTAGCTTTAGCGCAGTGCACTTAATAAACGGCAACTGAGTTTACGTTGTCAATAAAATAATAACTAATAACTTTTGGATCATGAACTTCCAGAAGACAAAAATGATGTACAGATATGCATTTTACATTTAGTGCCGGTTCACTGTACCTACACACACATTAGACATCCCAAGTAAGGCACAGGAAGATGTCAATGGAGGGAATGTCCTGCAACTTATGTTATAATAATATATAATATTGAAGATATAAGTTATTGTTAAGGTTTTTGCATTGGAGCAGGATCATATGTAAACCACTACCCTTGTTTTTTGTTTGTCAAAATTTGCATATTTTAAACAGATTTTCTGAATTTATGTTTATCTTGTGGTACGATGGCGCCGTCATATATCACTCAGACAACTAGATCTTTCATGATGGCTCTGATGTAAGCTGAATAGTGTGAAATTATCAGCTATGAGAAATGTCTGGTAGAAAAGCAGAGACATAAATGGGCCTAATGAGGAAATCAGGAGGAACTAATTCGGTCTACCATCTCAGCGTTATTCTTCATCCTAGTTTTGGTAGCACCGTCTTAAAACCTGAAACTTAATCAGTGTAAAGTCCTGAAGCGAGTTATATATCAAAGTCAAAATAAATCCAGTAAATTCTCTCGGTGCCTTCAGGGGTGCTGCAGCGAGGAGCGAGCGACGCCACTACTGTCTCCGTAGATCAGAGCCACCACTTCAGATGTTTGAATGATAAATTTAATCTCTCGCCCGAGGCTTGCTCATGGAAATAATTTTTTTTTTATTGGTCTCGTCATGTGAGGGCTTTCAGAAGTGAGCCTGAAACTCATTTAAGGAAATGACAAATATACACAACAGCTTAAGGCCAATAAACTTACACAGAATTAGGCAGTTTTGTTCCACCTCCTCAGCATTATTGATCTGTTGCCTGTAGTTCCTGATGTCCACCAGACAAAGACAACTAAATCTGTTTTAGTATCGATCCCAATCTAACTGGTTATTTCCTGTGTTTCAGCCGTGTCATGTCTGATTTGTTAACCCTTTTTGTGGCCTCTTCAGCTAATGTTGTCACAAGTAACTGTTGGATAGTTGAGTAAGACGATGATGATGTTTAGCATGATCACAAAGTGCAACAGTAACGGTACAAGATATAAATAAACAGAGCTGCAATTAATCTGCAACTATTTTGATTCTCAAATGTAATTATTTTTTGGCTTCTTTTGTCCTCTATGACAGTAAACTTAACATCATCGGGTTGAGGACAAAACAGGACATTTGAGGACATCACTTTGGCCTTTGGGAATAAACATTTTTCACCATTTTCTGATATATTATGGACCAAACAACTAATTGATTCATCGTAAAAATGATAGACTGATCTATAATGAAAATAATCGTTAGTTGCAGCCCTATACGTAAACAAGCTTGATCATTTTAAAGCAGCTAACATCAATGTTTTTATATTAATAATGGATAACTTGACTAATTATCAGCCCACTCTGCAGTTCCCTCCAACTTTACAGTTTTATAGCATCTTTTAGCTTCTTTTTTTTGTTTTTGGTTTCCAGACTCCAACTGTGACACTGTTTTGTGTCACCACTCTCAACAGGCAGATGTTTCCTGAAAAAAAGCTCTGACAAACCCATTTTACACCACAGCCTAGGCTGCCCAGCACCAAATAGTAGAGACAGGCAAAGTTGGAGACTGACTGGTGAAGAAAGTGGAACATTTTAGTGTGAAAATGCCAAAATCGAGCTAAAACCTGACTTTAATTTGTCACATGGCCAAAGGCACAACTTTATATGAATGATAATGTTGCTCCATAGCTGTTGGATGTGTAATTAAGCAACTTTAAAAGGTGATAAAATGTCAGACAACTTTTTTCTGCTGTGTTATTTGTGCTCAGCGGCAGCTCTCATAGCTTTTCAGTTTTCTGCAAATTCAAAATGTTTTGATTCACAGGTTACAGATAGAACAACTCTAACTTCCTTTAAATCATGGATAATTAAAAAGGAATCCTGTAAAGTGAACTTTAAGTCTTTCAGACTCTCTCTTTTTGAATGTGGATGTGAATCATTACTATCAGCCCACACATCGCTGACTAAGATTGTTCTCATAGTGCTGCTCTTCTTGCTACCAGCGCCATCCTCATGCATGAAGCCCAGAGCAAGCACTTACTGTTCCTCTTCTTCATTGGTCCCAAACACAACCCACCCCCTCTCATCCATATTCTACCCCCACCTCATCCACATTTGTCTTCAGCCTCCCCATTGCCTTATATCACGGCCTGAACCTGCAGACATGAGGAGCTGCAGCATCCCCGGACGCTCAGCTGCGAGGCAGCTATTTGCATTTCAAAAGTTAACATCAGAAATAGTTTTCTCTGGCTTTCCCCATGATGCTTTGTGCTTTGAGACCCATCTGATGCTAGAAATAAAATATTGTTGGATCAGAACAGGAAGAAAGGCTTTCGTTGTCACTTTCACTTCTGTATTACGCAGCCTGCAGTGATAGTTGTCTGTCTTGTTCTTTGCAGTTTGGGGTGCTTTAGGTCATGGTCAATATTATATTACTGTTGAGGGCAAATAATTGAGTTACAAAAACTGTTGTCTTTGAAAGATTTAATAATGAAAGAGAATGACAGAGAAGTTACAGCTAGAAAGGGAAACAATAAAACAATTTCACAGCTCTGACATAAACCCTGCAGATGTGGACAGACTAGTATAATGAGTATAATAATAACAAAGGGTTAAGGATAAGAAACAAGATAAGACATAAGAACAACTTTTATTTTGACCATTACATCTTGAAGGATATGTGTTTAAGGTAATTGACAACAGCGAGGTATTGGGAGCTGAATGGATGCAAAGGAAACACTGGCGTCTGACATGATGTGCATTTTCCTAATTAACATAATGTCAACTTGTTCCAGCTTCTTAATTGTGAGGATTTGATGGTTTTATTTGTCTTTTTTGACAAGAAACAGAATATTTTGACTAAACAAGAAAGCATTTTACAGACCAAACAATTAATCGGTTAATCGAGAAAACAATCAGCAGGCTCAGCTATAATTAAATCCTAATTCTTTTATTTGTAGGTGTTTCTAAGAAAGTAATTGCATTATAAAAGTGTCATTTAAGAACATGGGGAAACAAGTAAAACACCAACAACAGGATGAATACTAATCATTTTGCATGTAATTATAATAATAATCAGCCTTTTGGCAGTTTGCCAACAATATTAGGACATTTTTCAGGCGTGAGGTTCATGTTATATATTTTTTCAAGTTGATTTCACAGAATATTCCCTCGTGCTGCTGCACAGCTCTGCTCACCTGGAGCTGCTGTTTTCAATCTCCTCCTCCACACAGCGTCCGTTTCCTGCCCTGCTGTCAGCTGATAGGCTGCAGGCTGGTTGCTGAGTCACATGGAGCGATCAGGGTTATAACTCTTCCTCCGTCTGCTCACGGCGATCTTCAGCTGTAGTTGTTTTGGGTTTTTTTCCTTCTTTCTTTCTTCCACACTTGAACTGAAATGTGAAATCTGAGGCAGTTCAAGACAAGTCTGCTGCTTCACCTGGTTCCACAGCAGCTTTTTATTCTGAGGTGGGCACGCTGCTTCAACATGTTAGATTGTTAAGGATAAGGCTAATTTTAAAGTTGTTTAATTTCTGTATTTTTCACAGAGCTGGGCAGTAAATTGCTGTAACTGTTCAGCTGAGAGAGCGTTTGCAGTTTCAGTTCATCATGCTTGCCGAGATTTATTAGGCAGCTCGCTACAACTGCTGCCGAAGCGCTGAGCCATAATCCTCTTAAGTTTGTGTGTGTGTGTGTGTAATGAATACAAAACAAAGAAAGTCAGGGGAGGATTTGGGGGTCAGTGTCAGGGGAACAGATATGAACCTGCATCGTTTAGCTAATATGTTCATAATAATAGCATCGGTTTTACCTGCTACACCTTGTAGTCTTCCTCCTTAATCACCAAGGCTGATTCAGGATCTGATTATGTGCTATGACTGCATTATGGCAGCTCTAAGAAGCAGATTATTATTGTAATTACGAATATGAACATTTAAGGCTGCTATTCCTTTACTGCAATGGAGGATTGATATTTATAAAATTGTATTTGAATTATAACTAAAAGTATAACTTTTTTTTTCTAAGATTGTGTTATATTTTCGCAGTTTGTTTTGGTTGGATTAAAACTGGCTAGATACAGGTGAAGCTAATAAAAATGATGACTTAAATTTATAAGAGTTACACTTTATGTTATATATGTTATATAACAAACCATAAAACAAACGTGAAGACTGGAGGCAGCCACTCTTTCTCTGGTTAAGTTTTTCACTGTGTCAGAGTTATATTTTTTGACAATCCTCACCTCATATCTGTCGTTTTCAGTAAACCACACACAGCCCACAAGCCTCAGATCAGGATTTGAACTGTCAGCAGGCTGCAGGTTTAGTGTCTGTGGTTTTGGGTTAAACTTTTCATCACAGCTACACCAAAGTCCCCCATTTTTTCGTTCCTAAAAGCATCTTAAGTGATGACTCCTCCCGTTTTTTCACTTCAAGCACTTCAAACAGCATTTTGAAATGCCGCATTACATTTTAACCCGTGTTCCTCAACGTGCTGCTTCTCACACGCTGTACTGAGCGTTTCAAGCAGAGCAGGTGGGTCATTCAGCTCCTCTCTCAAAGGCACCTTGACTTTATTTGGAGAGGGAAGCATGAACCTTTCTTATTAATTCTCTCAAACTGAGCGATACCCCTGAACCGAGAGATGTCCAGTCACAAACACATGGGTCTAACCTTTTTGTCTGAGTATTGATCGTAAAGAGAGATGAATCACTGGCAGGGCTTTAAAAGGCTGTGTAGAGGCCATGTGACCAGAAAAGGTCAGGAGGAAACAACTTTGAATGAAACATCTGAAGGTTACGTGCTTGCTCATTAATGGTTTCTCCACATTCATCAATATGGTACAAGTTTCTGTTGAAGCTCAGTCTGTGACTTCCCCTTTTCCCAATGGTCCTGTCTACGACCTTTTAAGTTTTACTGCAGCAAGCGCTAACATATAAACTGTTTAGATTTGTCTCCTCTCCTGGGACATACTGCATAATACAGCATTAGTTAAAGAGGTCATATTATGCTCATTTTCAGGGTCAAAATCTTATTTAGAGGTCTACCAGAACAGGTTTACATGGTTTCATTTAAAAAAAAAAAAACATCATATTTTCATACTGCACATTGCTGCAGCTCCACTTTTCACCCTGTGGGTTGAAGGCTTCATTTTAGCTATGGAGCTATACATCTTGCCTCTGCAAGATCTTTGTTGAGAGTTGCACATGCGCAGTTCCTAGTTAAGGACTACTAGCCAATCAGAAGCAGAGTAGGGCGTTTCGTGAGAAACCGGTAAACACGGCTTTGGTTTAGCTGTACATGTTCCCCTTACCAGCTTAGCAACATGGACTGGAGCAAGAGTTTCAGAGGGAACATTTTGATGTGACGTCACAGGGATAAAAGGGAAAAGGCTGGACTACAAACAAGCTGTTTTCAAGCAGTTCAGAGCAGAGTTTCCTGTGGGAGATGGGAACTCCCTTTGGGCTTTTTCACTTTCACCTGCAAACCTATTACATGCAAAATATGTAACTCAATGAAGGAGAGGGAAAAAGCCAAAAAACAGAATTGGACCTCCTTTAAAACAATTTTAGCGACTGAAAAATGGATTTATACATCATTCTGACATCAGCTTTCCTTCCTCTGTTGTTAAATCTGCAGGATGCGTGAGGACATGTCCACCATGGTGTGCGTGAAGGAGGAGGAGGACCCTGGGGAGAAGCTGTCCCAGGATGAGATCATCTCCCGGACCAAGCAGGTGATCCAGGGGCTGGATGCCCTGAAGCAGGAGCACCACTCCATCCTGGATGGCCTGCTGGGAACGCTGCGCTGCCTGAAGCAGGATGAGGAGGGAGTCCTGGTGGAGGAGAAGTCCCACATGATCCGCAAGTCCCTGGAGATGCTGGAGCTCGGGCTGAGCGAGGCACAGGTATGTCTCTACAGCTTCCCAGAGTCTGCCAGTCATTGATCACTATCAACTGAAACAGCAGGCTTGTTCTTCAACTTGTTACGGTGTCACTATCCTCTGAACCAGCTGTCCTTTCAGCCACACGGCTCCGATTAAAATTGGACATTCAATGTAGAAAAAGTTCAGGTAGGCTCCATAGGAGGCGTTACATACCGTAAAACTGCCATTAATAACCAAGTCAATAGCCGCCTACTCCGTTAACTGGCCTGCTGTGGGGTAACGTTATGTGTAATGTTAAAACCTGTTAAAGCCCGCTGGGTTGCCTGGTTTAGCTAGTTCTAAGCTGCTTAGATCATGAATACAAGTATAAATATTTCTACTTTTGAGAGTATGGACATGCTACACATCGTTAGATCGGTTAGATTCTCCACAGTTCATTAGTTTAGTTCATTTACAGAAACAATTAGCTCCAAAGCCTAACTCATTCAGATTTATCGGCATGGTAAACAAGAGATGGGAAAAAAAAAAAAAAAAAAGTGCAGACTCCCTACCTTTGAACTGGTCGTTACATCCGTATGTGTCCATTCCTTTATTATTTATATTCCTTTAGTCTGTAAGGGTCCACTGATCAAAAGAATCAAAACAGCTTTTTTATAAAAATTCATCCAAGTTTTTAATACTGTCACATGAAGTCCATTGCTCTCTGCTCTCTTTTCTCTGCACCCTGCACCTGTTGTTGGGTATGCTTGTTTTCGCCAAAATAAAAGTGCATAAGCCATCTGTTGGAGCGTATTGATATTATTAATAAAGTAATATTCATACTGTTTGAAATAAACTTTTTCATAGTACCCTATTTTAGCTTTGTGCAAAAGGAATTAAAGGCCTGTCCCATATGGACGGTCCCAAATATAAGCAGGGTCAATTCAGTGATTTTAGAAAATAAAAGCCCGGGCTGTTAACCAAAGTTTTACAGTAGAAGGACATTTTGATTCATGAGAATTCAGACTGACAGACTTCAAGAATATTCCAGAAACACTTAAAAAATGCTGCCGGTGTGAAGTGACCTTTAGCTGACAGCAATCTGTCTTGCTGTAGTGATGCAAATAATAACAGACCAAGAAAACAAAGTATACACATAAATTCCAGTGCAGATTTATAAGTTTAAACACCCCTGTGTCACCCTTTTATTTATCTTCTAAGCTCAGAAATAAAACATTTTAGAAAATACATAATTTTCAGAGAAAGTTTAAGCTAACAATCAGTTGTGTCATTTCCCTGTTGGCAAACATTGGCCTGTGAGTCACTGATGACTCACTGTCGCAGCATCTCCTCTCCATCTCCCAGCAGGCTTTGTCTATTAAATATACAATACACTGCACCATGCAGACTTTAATATCCACCTTCAGCTTTTTGGGTAGCTTGCAGTTGTGCTGAAGTACAGTGTGATTCACATTTTTCTGCATCATTTTCCTCCTGGCACCTCTAATGTCTTTACACTTCAAACTCTTGGTCTAATTACACCCCTCCCAGCCTCTCACCTTAGACCGTATACTCTTTGGTGTATGCTTTTACCCTAAGGGCCTCACAGTAATGTACACATTTTTGGCTCTGGTGGGGAGTGTACACCTGGTAGTTTTAGTTCTTTATTTATATATTTTGGTATTGTGATCCTTTTTTTTGAGATACTCTTGAATATCACAGGAATAAAAAGGTTTTGGTATAAATGTTTTATACAGCCCAGTCAGCCTAATACTCAGCCCAGGGTCATCTGTAAAGGACTAGGAACTAATATAAATATTATTACCCCAATGTGTTTTTTTTTTTTTTGGCGATACCTGAATTTATTGTCTTCTTGATAACTCCACGATCCAAGCTATGTGGTTTTATTTGTATTATTAAATTACGAAGCAACTCTTTGTGTGTTAAGAAAAACCTGCTCCTTTTTGTCCAGGTGATGATGGCGCTGTCGAGCCACCTGAGTTCGGTGGAGTCGGAGAAGCAGAAGCTGCGGGCTCAGGTACGCCGGCTCTGCCAGGAGAACCAGTGGCTGAGGGACGAGCTGGCCGGGACGCAGCAGAAACTGCAGAAGAGCGAGCAGAGTGTGGCCCAGCTGGAGGAGGAGAAGAAACACCTGGAGTTCATGAACCAGCTGAAGAAGTACGACGAGGACTTGTCCCCATCTGTGAGTCCTCAGGTCTTCTTCAGAGTGTGTTATCCTGCCCACATGTTTGACCAGACATCTTATGACTGAAATAGAATTACAAAACAAAGAAACTCCGGTGACAGGGTAGGGATACACCGATCTGACACTATGGATCTGTATTGGCAGGGATACTGACCTTATGAAGCAGATCGGGTATCAGCCAGAAAGTGTTTTTTTCTATTCATTACATTAAGTTAGTTAGAGAGGCCATGGACGTTTTTACCACCGCAATACTTGACCTCATGTCAAAGTTAATTTAGGGATACCTACAGATTTTTAAATTGGGGGGAATAGAAAGTACTTGAATTGTATCAGTAATCTGTATCTGTGTACCCTGAGTCATGGTATTAGAGGGGAAAAAGTCTGATCGATGCATGCCCAGGCCAGAGGACAGATGAAGGGACTCCAGGCCGTTCACACGACGTCGACTATATAATATATGGTGACTAATCGGTGAAGATTCATGACAAGAATGCATCACATTCAAACTAGAAAGGGCAAATTAAGCCTTACTTCTCTCCAGAATAGTTAGCATTGTTTCTTGATGTAGTTTTCATTCCTTAAGTTTTATTTCTCGGTGTACCTTCTCTCCCCACTGATTCCTTCCATTTTGTCTTTTAATTCACTTCCTTGAACTCGGAGTCAATTTTAAAGTTATCAATATAAACAATCTCGAGTATTTTAACTCTTTGAAATGTGCTTGACGCGTCCCGGCCTACAGAACAACTATGTCAGTAGATAAATAAGTAGTCTGTAATGCTCTTCTACGAATTTAAAGAAGATTGGGTCAGTTCATTCATTGTCTTCTATTTCTGTCCGCCTTCTCTCCCGTCTCCTCCACTCCCTCACTCCCCTCTCAGGAGGAGAAGGACTCTGACTCCAGTAAAGAGACTCTGGACGATCTCTTCCCGGATGACCAGGACGACCAAGCCCCAGGCAGTAAGTGTTCCACATTCCTCCTCTTCCCTCTACGCAGGCATTTTCAGTCCTGGACCCAAATATGTTTAATGTAGTTCCTGAACATAGATGTGATTGTAGGGCTGCACTTGTCACGTGGCCACAGAAGTGAAGCAGGTCTGTGACCCAGATTAAGTCCTAAATGTTTAAAGCAATAGCAGTATTGCATATTCTGAAAGATGGTTACCTGAAGTGTGTTATAGAATAGTTGAAGTTCCACAACATTAACACTTAGCAGTTGAAGGCTGTGACTTATGATGTGCAGGTTTGTGTTCGAAATTAGATATTATTTTTTTTCTTGACGGTGGCAGTCATTTTTAAAATGTCCCTGCTGTAAAATTGATTCGTCCTCTTGGAACAAAACTTAAATCTTTTGCACCAACAACACCAATAAACCTAAATCTAGTCAGTGGATGTCCCCAGAGTCGGAATATATCAAATAATATATGGTGGTAGATTTTCTCCTGCCATGCATCGCTTTTCTGCACTTTTCCTAAGCCTTATAAATCTTTGTTTCTTCATCTCTCTCTACTTACACTTCCCCTGCCTTGCTCTGCCACTCTCTCACACATGCACACACCATTTTTTCTTTGCTCCCACTCTTCATGTCCACCCCTTCCCTCAGTGTTTGATGGGGTTGTCTTTCAGTAGCTCAGTAGCCCAGACAGTAAAGCTGTGTTGGCTGTAAAGGCCCATTAGTCAGGACCTAGTTTAGCCTGGAGGGAGGCCAACTGGGGAGAAAACCTCCCAACCAGATTGGTGTTATATAGTTCCAGGATTTCTACAATGTGTCCTTTTTGTGTGGCAGTGGCCAAGTGAAATAATGTTTGGCAAGAACACAGTAGTAGTTATTATGAATTGATCTTTTCAGTCTTTGAAATATGAATTAAATGCTTAAAATCAAAACATTTGGTGCCATAATACCATGGAAAAAATGTGAACGCACATAATTCTAATGGCTTGAACCTGTTTTGTCTTTGTGAAACCAGTTACAAACACCTCATTTGACAGGGACTATAAGCACAGTTAATTTGAACTACAACACTAATTTGGCTGTTTAGAAATGCTTCTGGTGTCCACAAAAGAAAGAGAAAAAAAAAAAACGGCAAACAGTTGGTTCCCAAACTTGGCATTCTGTTTTTGAAACCCTATTTTGCACCAAGGTGATTTCCATTTGGCTCTTGGCACCAGTTTATCAGCCAGTTTAAACTGCTGACAAAATGGGCAGCAGACTGGTTCACACTTCGCAGATCACTGTCTGAGCCAGACTGCAGCTCCGTGCGCTCCAGCCCTCTTTGTTAAACTGTTTAAATTAACCTACCGACGGGAGGTCAGTCAAATGGAAATTTATCTTGCAGCAGTGCACACATTTAATGAAAGTAATAAGTGTTTAAACTTAATTCAGTCTTTGCACCTTTATCCTGTGTCTGAAATTAACCTTTTGACTCACTGGGACTGAAATATGCTATATTTGTATAGCGCTTTTCTAGTGTTTTCGACCACTCAAAGCGCTTTTTACACTACATCTGCATTCACCATTCACTCACATTCATTCACTGGTGGAACAGCCACCAGAGGCAATTCAGGGTTCAGTATCTTGCCCAAGGACACTTCAACATCCAGCCTGGAGGAGCTGGGGATTGAACTGCTGACCTTCCGATTAACGGGCAACCTGCTCTATCTCCTGAGCTACAGCCACCCCATGTAGACAAAAAATTCAAAACATTTTACGTTATTGCATATTGTCTTTTATTTTATTATATGCACAAATAAAAAACTAAAATATATATATTTGTCAATGGTTTATTAATTAAAACCTGAATATAACAATTAGTCTGGATCCCCAAATTTATTTCCTTTTAAATGCTATTAAGGATCAAAGTAATGGGTCAAACACAGTCACATGGAGACTGCAGTTTGTTTTTGTGTGAAACCAATAGTCAACATTGATTGTTTTTAACCAAGTGGTTTTGGTGCCTAAGCCTAACCAAACTGTGAGCGTCACCTAAAATGTTTCTCACCAGGCTTTATTTAGAAAGTCTAACTGGATGTTTCATATTTATTATTGCTAACTAACATATGGACTGAGAAAATGTGACACTGCCACTCCTAGGTGAGGCAAAATGTGACACTGCCACTCCTAGGTGAGGCAAAATGTGACACTGGGTTGCAGCAGCAGATCGGCAGCAAATGATAGTTTAATGGACTATGTGATGTCCTGGAAGGTAAACTGTGCCACGAAACTAGCAGCGCTCAGTTTCACAGAACTGTTCACTGTGTGTGCTTGTGTGTCAAACTCATAGACAGTATAAAAAAAGTGGACGTAGCCACTGTGATATGATTGGTTTGTGGACTAACGTTTTGAAGCCTCGAGTTCGGCATTTTGGCCGTCGCCATCTTGGTGGTTTGGCACCAAAAGTGACCATATTTGGACAAGAGATCGGATCTTGCTAGCTTCGTTAGCAAGGTGTATCTATAATTCATGTTAAATGTGATATTAACTGTGTTGCTAATTTCGGCTTGTAAAATCCAGGATTAAAACAAAATGTAATAACTGGGAAAAAATAAACAACTGACTCCTTAATGTCTTTTTATATAACTGAAATAACTGAATGCTGAACAAGACATCTGCTGAAAATAGTCCCCAACAATTTAGCTAAACAAGCTATTTCCTCCTATTTGGGGGGGAAAAACTACAGTGACCAGCTGTTTAATGACATTTTGACATTTTCATGTTGTTTTTAAAGATTGATGGCTTCAGTAGGAACCAGTGGACTTGAAGCTGAGAGCTAATGTCAGGCAGGGGAAGTTAAAAAGTGCTGAGAGATAAACTATATAATTATTGGCTTTGAAAATCTAGAATATCACCAGCTGTACCCTTTTTTTAAGAGGCAGAAGTATCATGAAACAATGTCATCTATATATTTGCCCTGCAGCACATTTTAAATCTGATGCTCTTCCTCGCCCTGGTGTGCACTCACCGACGAAATTAGGTTTTAAACTGTTTTTGTTCTCTATATGTTTCAGCTTTTCCACTGTATTTTGTGGGTTAGTTGAAATTCCTCTCTTACAGTGTTTCGTGGGTGTAAAATAGGTCTTGATCCAGACTTCTCTGTGTTTTGACTGCACTGCAGGTTGTAGAGCAGAGGAAGCAGACCAGGTTGTTTTTGGGATACAGTGTCAAATTAGGACTACATTTTTTTTCATGTTTTTAGATGGAAAACTGGCTTCATTAGACATATTTTCCCTTACAGTGTTGGGCAAGCCTTTGCTGTGTTGAGCACCATGGCAGTGGAGTATGAATTATGACTAGGAGACAGGAGAGACATACTTTAATAGAATATAGCTGTGAGAGAGCAATTGGTCTGGGAACAGGGGGAGCATAAGATTGACTTTCTGCAGCATAAATCTCACTTCAGAGGTCAATGCTGCATAATGAAAATTAATTTATGTGATTTCTCTTCTGAATTATTAAGATGGTAACGTCAGCGTAAAGCGTTTTTATCAATTCCTAGTTATTCCTAGTTAATTATCAAGTCCTGGAGCTGCAAACAGAGAACGTAGATGACCAGAAATGTGATTAGTTAAAGGTTTTTTACCAAAAGATAGGATAACTTTGCAAAAATGGGCATGTTTAATTAAAAAATGTGTAATTAACAAGTAATTATACATTTTATAAATATTAGTTATTAGGTATTTTCAAGAATGAAATTGGGAAAATTGGAAATGGTTTACAGCACTTTGAAACAGTTGGTAATGGGAAGTGAGGTTTGAGATAGCGTTAGGCAAATTACAACATTTTGACATACAACCAGTTTGATATTGAGCCTAATACAGGACCGTCTAGGTACGTCTAGGTGTCTCATGTGACTCAGCTGCTCCAGAGTGTATAAGACTGCTCCTTGTCTTTTTTTAAGTGGCTAGAACGTTAAAAAATGACATGTCGGTTCAGTCACTTTGCTGAAGATCAAACCGGTTTAAGCACGTACACTCGACCGGACTGGCAAAAACCGACCCAACCCTAGTTTGGGATAAACATAATTAAAAAAGAAAATCTTTTTGTAATGCAATAATTATACACCTGCACCCATTTACACATAAATATGTCTCAGGCATATAACAGGCATATAACAGGCATTGTTACACACCCACACTCTCCTACTCACGCCTACACCATGTGCCACGGTGCATGGAGAAGGAACGCATCATCGAATGCAGCTTCCACAGGCATTAATCCTCTCAGTGTGAAACATAGCTGTGTGTGTGTGTGTAGTAGATTAGATGTCTTTTCTCCTCATGCTTATTCAGACTGCTTGAAAATCTTTTGGGGTTTTGGTAAATTGCTGTCAGCAGGAAGAAGATAATAGTGGAGGGTTGACGAAAATGGTGATGACAGCTCTGCCTTTCTTTAAATTGTCCCCAATTGCACAATTGCACAAATGTTTACATTTCAGTTGTTTAGCCACCTGTGTTATCCACAGTGAGTTGCTGTATGGGAGCTTTCAATTCACACCCTTACGTAGTTACATTTGCCATTTTGAGTTCATACTGACAAGTATGGAAAAATGCAGCGCACTACAAGTCCGCTGGCTATGTTGCGGAAGGGGAGGAACCAATAACCTATTTTCAATCTCCAGAACAGCAGTTGTGAAAGTACATACAGTTCATTTTTAATAAAATTTAATTGAAGTTAAGTGATCCAACAAGCAGGCAGATATTTTGGCGGGAGACAATCACAGTCAACTGTTGGCGATAATGATCCGCGCTGTTACAGTTCGCCATTATAAAGAATAGTGTGCTACATCTAAGTGTACAAACAGAAGTATCCGAATTGAGACACACCTTTAAGGTCCTGTTACTTTTAATGAATCAGACACTTTAGCTGTTGTTTCAGTTGAACATATTAATTAAAGGGATCCAGGGATTTAGTGTTGAGCCTTAATAAGACTGGTGATAAGCAGAGACTGAGAAATCTTAACTTGTAGTCTGTAGTAGAGATCCAAAAATAGGGCGTACTTCTCTTCCCATAATACAATTAGGGGGCTTTTTGGCCTCATAATTATTTCCTAATACTGGTAAACTGACCTTGATGTGTAAAATTGTCTGAGTTGGGGGTTAATAGGCTGATCGTGAAACACAACGTCCCAGGTTTGATTCCTTCTGGGGACCTCTGTTCTTTGTTCATCTCTCTCTGTTGTTCCTGTCATGTCTCCACTATCGGTATCTAATAAAGCCAGAAAAAAAATAAATAAATAACATAACACATACCTAAACGCAAAGAACGTCCTTTTTTCCATTAAACCAAAATTGAACATAAACCATTCTTCTTTTTTTTTACTCATTAAATTGTCATGCAGCGGAAGATTTATTTTCACTGTTACATATAACATTTTATAGTCGGTTGATTAATTGATACAAAATTAGTTTTTAGCTGCAGTGTTAGAGGGTTAGGATCCTTTGTATGTGTGGATAAGAACAAATTGATTTGCTGTTTAGCACCTGGGGCTGTATTACAGAAAGTCCCTATCTTAAGTTAAGATAGGAAGAGTCTAAGATAGGATTTTTCCCAATTTGGTATTAGAGAAGCAAGTCCTAACTAACTAACTTCATCCTATCTTATCTCAGGTTAGGAAATCCTGAATACTCAATCCAACATCGCTTATCAACTTTCATGTCTGTGACCTAGCAACCAATGCCACTTTTCTCATCTCGCGAGCTAAACAACTTGTGATCGTTGTTTTGCGGTAGTTTTTTTAATGAAACAAATTGGAGCAGAAACAACAACTATCACTGAATTTCAAATCAGATGACTTAGAGGTGTTTGCAACCTCCGTCGAGAAATCCAAATTCACATAACGCTTAACTCGGGAGATTAAAGAGAGAGAGTGGGATAAAACAGCGGACACACCGCCGCATATCTGCCATCCAGCGGAGCATTGATGCTGATAAAAAGGAAGTGATACAAAGAGAAAGGCAACTGTTGTGTCCAGGGAGCAGAGGAAAACCGGTAGTGGCTCCTCCTGTGCTCCCTCACTGACCCCAGCAGAAACCTGTACTGTTCTCGAGAAGGTTAATGAAGGTAAAAAATAATAATATAATAAAGGCTGCGGGCTAACGTCATGATGGTTTGTTAAATTCAAGAAATACATAAAATCTCTCATCAAAGACTTGCAATTAGGATGGGCTACAACATAATATTGAGACATCTAGCGTTACATCCCCTACAGACTTTCTACTAACGAGTGTTTTGTCATCAAACACATCGGTAGAATCAATTAATAAGTCCGCCTGTTGACATTTTGTTGATTTTGTAAAAGCAAGAAAAGAGCACCCATGTGGAAACAAGTTATTAAACACTACCTGGTTGAAAAGTTAGGACAGCTTAACAGTTATCCTAAAGTTAGGAGAGTTTATTTAGGATTTTGTGAAGTTAGGATGGTTCTGTAATACACTTATCCTTATTCCTATCTTAAGTTACCATGGTTACCAAGCAGTTAGGATAGGATCTGCAGGTTAGGAAGTTTCTGAAATACGGGCCCTGGTGAGGAATATAAATACTGAATTATCACTGCGTTGTTGTTGTTGCCGGGTGCTTGCATAGGTACAGACAGACTGCTGTGATGCGAGTGGTCCTGAACAACTGGTACAACTTTGTTCGGACACTTCACTGTGGTCGGTGTTATTACTGCAGTGGGCGGTTCCCACTCCACACCCCGCCGACTCGCCTTCAGAGTAAATATAGAGCTGCCTGCCTTTTTTTATAAGAAACCCAATCAGGTGGTTTCCTGACCTCTTGCTCACACGTACATTCATGCATACTTACACACTTAGACAGACTGACGGACCGCATTTCGTGACAGACATTCCTTTCGTGTCCTCCTGACCCAGTGAAATGTAACACAAAGGCAATCACATTTACTGTTCACCGTAGCAGAATGAGGACATTGTTTATGTGTGAATAATCTTGTTTGTAGGGCATCTGTTAACCACCAGCCAACGTTTGTTAGTTGAGGTTTCTGCTTTGACCCATTTGTAGGAACTCAAATAACTAATGGCCTTAAAGTATAGCAGCAGAAATGTGAAAGCAGGTGAAATATGAAACACACAATACAATAATAAGACAAAAACATATTAAAAAGCTTTTTATTTTTAAGTACATAATGCCAATCATTACTTGCCTGTAGGTTTTGGGATCTGAATCTTTTCTTTTGTTTTATATGACAATAAATTGAAAGTCTTTGGGCTTTAGACTGTTTGTCTGACAACATAATTGCTTTAAAGTAATGTTTTTAAAATGTTCTGACATTTTATAGAACAAATATAGTTATTATTTGAAAAAATAATCATCAGATTAATCAATATTGAAAATGCTAGATGTAGGCCATATGTACATTGCAGTACCGTAGACTATATATATATATATATATATATATATATAGACTTCTTTCTGGATTATTTTCAAAATGCAATTATAATGAAATGCTCAAAGTACAGAGGTGCACAAGATAAGCCGTTTAACAAAGACATTTTCCACCACCACAAAGACACAAATAAGAGAAAAGTAAAAAAAAAAATAAGTCCATCATTACAAGTGTGTTTATATAATAAAAATAAGAATTTAAATAAAAATAGAAACTATACAGGGCAATGAAACTCAAAATGATTTAGTCTAACCTTTTACTTTCTCTTTCCTCCATGTGTCTCCAGTCCAGCCGACTCATGGCAGTGCAGCGGCAGCGGCAGCCCAGCAGGGTGGCTATGAGATCCCGGCCCGTCTGAGGACCCTCCACAACCTGGTGATCCAGTACGCCTCCCAAGGCAGGTACGAGGTGGCCGTACCCCTCTGCAAACAGGCCCTGGAAGACCTGGAGAAGACCTCTGGACACGACCACCCAGATGTGGCCACCATGCTCAATATCCTAGCCCTTGTTTACAGGTTGGTGGGTCAAATCTTTTATCTTGGCCCTGAACTGTGGTAATGGTCCCCAAAAGGACTAATATTACTGTTGACACTTATATATGAGATATAAGAGACTTCATATTAGGGCGGACTGTTTTTTTAACCACCATCTTTTTTTGTGTGAGAGTATAATAATGTAATTGTAAACGACATCAAAACTATCAAACGTTTTATTTGAAAGGAGATCTGTTTGGAATAGATCCACCATACAAAATAATCCAGCGCCAAAGTATTTGTCAGAATCGCGGGCATATTTAATAGATCTTTGATATGAAGGATACATAGACTGCAGTCAGAGTTAGGAATAATGTTAAATTGGGTGGAAACTTTTCTGTTTCTTACATCACACTGGCAGCACTATGAAAACAAAAGCCTTCACTAGCTTGTAAATCCTCGAGATCCCCGGCCACTCTATTTTACAATCCTTCTCAGGATTTAAGAATAGATGAGAATTAGTGAATGCTGGGGCGGTGCTTGCAATTTTCTCTATGTTTGATAGTTATCAATGGAAGGAATGTTTTTTAACCTTGTTGCACCTTTTGATCTCAGAGAAGAGAGAAAGATGTGATCATGGGTTTGGCATGTTGTCTTTTTGTCACCCTCACAACGCGGTGGCATGTTCCTTGAAGCCTTTAGTAACAAACCTGACATCACTATCTGACAGGCCTTTTATAGGACCTCCAAATGATAGTTGGATGCCTTTCTACGTCAGAAGTGGAGCATAGCAAACATAGCAGACATGACCAAAGATTTACAGTACAGTAATAGAACTGGGGAAGCATTAAATTTCCAAGCCCAGGAAGAAAAGAACAAAAGAATGACACAAATGAGCTGGACAAGTATTTTTACAGGGGATGCTCCCATGTTTTTTACTTCCACAAATCTTATCCATTGAATGGTCAGTGCAGGTTTTGGGTGTGGTTACCCTGAATAATTGAGAGACTGGGTCGACTTGTTAGCATCGACTGTGGGAACTTCTGCAAAGCTATTTGGATCATGTCACCAGAAAATAAAGGGCTGTTGGAAATGTGGAAAAGTGTAAATTGTTAGCATAGTTTTAGTTTATTTTCATTGTGTGCTCGTCTGTTATTCTGTCCATCTGTGTCTGTGTATTTCTTAATTCTGTTTGCTTCTTTCTGTCAGGGATCAGAACAAATATAAGGAGGCGGCCAACCTGCTGAATGACGCTCTGGCCATCAGGGAGAAGACTCTGGGCAGGGACCACCCAGCTGTGAGTACATCTCTCTTAACATTACATCAAAGTTATTCAGTTGTGCCCTGTTTTTTTGTTTTTCTAGCACTGGACTGTTGGACAATATTTTTTTTCATGACATTGCTTAAACCACAGTTTTAGAGTCAGTTTTTTGAGTCAGAGGAATGTGTTATCCTGGATCTCAGGGTTAATTGTTTCCCAAGGGTACATTGTCCTTGTAGTCTGCTCAAAAATATATTTAAAACTAAAACACAAGTCATATTTTAGCAACTTGATCCATCTGTAAAACATTAAAGAGATAAGAAGTCTTTTTTGCTGAGAGTTAGAAGTCTGTACTGAAAATATGAAGCCACAGCAATCAGGCAGTTTGATAAGTTTAGCATAAAGACTAGAAACCGCTAGCCTTGCTCTGTCCAGAGGTTACAAATCCTCCTACCGGCACTACAAAGATCACTAATTAACATGTTATACCTCGTGTATTTAATCCAAACGAAAACCGACAATGACATGTTATGGTTTTATGTTGGGGGTTTTTATGCTAAGCTAAGCTAACTGGCTTCTGGCAGTAGCTTCATATTTACCGTGTAGACATAAGTAATATTGATCTTCTCATCTCCCTCTCGGCAAGTAAGCCAATAAGCCTTAAGAATAATATTAAGAGCACTAACGATAGATTCCGGGCTGTAGTGTAATAAACCTTAACTTGAGTTCGTACAGTTAATGGACAATAAATTAGAGTCTACCTTGTTAGACTCTGCCCTTGGCAGACTGAGCCATCCACTGTCATTTTATATTACCCTTTACTCTTTGCTCTACACCTATTTTTGGCTACAGCAGTGTCCCAGTTCCCCCTCAGTAATCAATAAATGTAATTTAAAAATATTTTCCCTTCAGGTAACACATAATAACACAGAAAGGCATAATAACAGTGCAGCCAATGAATTGCCGTTTTGAGGCATTTGTCTTCATTATAGAGCAGAAAAAGTGGGCAGTGAGTTTCAGAGTTGTTAAGTGGTGCTCCCAGATGCAATTTACTCCAAGGAAAATGAGTGTTTTATAAAAGTGTAATCTTTTAATTATAAAGACTGAAAAACATCCTCTTCTATATAACAAGAACCGTACCTGCTTGACAGTCAGATTATAGGGTTGGGCTAGGTATTTATCTTTCATGTATTCCTTAGATGCAGAAAGAAGAATCATTCATTTAAGAGTATAGTTTAACATGCAGAACAAAACAACAACGTCTGAACTGCCGTTATAAAGTTTTAATGCTTTTCTAGCAGAAGACGGTAGAACACGACACCCTAAAGCCTCTTGGGAAATACTGGCTGTGTTGAGTGTTAAATTACACCTCTCCCTAAAACAACTAGATTTCTCCCAAACATCCCTGATGTATTTGTTGAAGACTGGGACTGCAGTCCAGGACGATCGCAGTGAACAGTCTGTTTCATAAATAATTGACGCAGGCCTGTTCTCAGACCTGGTAACCTCTGTTTGTCCGTGTGACTGTAAACATACAGCAGATCGACTAACTGTGTTAACCCCAGCAGGCCTCTGTCTCCACTGTCCGGACCTCCATCACTCTTCACTTTGTGAAACTGAGGTTAGCTCTCCTCACTCCTCTCGTCCTGCCACCAGGTCCTTCTTTTCCACAAGGAAGTGATTTTCTAAAGTGTCATTGTCATTAGAAAATCATAGTTTTGGCAGCAGTAACACTGTCTTTTTCCCTCTCACTGTATTTGTTTTATTTTAAATCCAATTCTTTCTTCTATTTTGATCTTCTCAATCCCATCACTTTCCTTTCTTTTCTCCCCATTTTGCATGTTTGGTATTGAGAACAGGTTCTAAATTTGAACTTGTTCCAGATAAATGAGAGACTATTCATTAAGAAATAATATCCTGAATTCTTGAATCAGGTTTGAACTTGCTGGTCTACATCGCAGGTTATTGCAACCACTGTGCAGCGCCTGGAGAGTAACTCCACTTCTATGGCAGTGCCTTGGTCAAGCGCACTGGCAGGAGAATCAACCTAGCATACATTAGTGCTGATGAGGTGGTCTGGAGCCTTGCTAGTTGGGCGGCAGCTGAAGTTTGGGCCTTGGCATAGTGACTCCTGGCTGTAAAAACTGGGATTGTGCGTTGCTGTGAGAATGTGCAAGCTGAAGCTACTGTGAAAGGTGGAGTGGTCCTGGCTAAATCCTGGTCAGGCTGTAGTCTTTCTAGGGTTAAGAGGGACCAGGCACATATGGAAATGGTTAAGAGCCCCCTGCCTCCGATTCTGGTTTTCTGCCTACACATCAGACAACACTTTGATGTTTCCCGCTCTTGAGTCTTGAAGTGAGGTCCGTCTGGGGACTGCATGGATCTGTAGGGGGATGACAGGGAAACCTGGAGGTGGGTGACTGGGAAGAATGACCTGCCTGATCTGGACCCAAGTGGTGTTTTGCTTTTGAATAGTGCATAACAGTGACCAAAAGTGTCCTTTTCAAATATATTGATTGTATATTGGGCTGTTAACCTTCACAGCAGTACTTTGCTAGATGAACAGGTACAGTGTGACTCTTCTACAGAACTGAGGCTTCTGCTGCTGAGGTGCTACAGAAAATATTTTAATACAGAAAAGATTGTAGCAAAAACCTTTCCTGGACACTGTGCTGTGTTGTCATGGACAACTAGGGGACCACAAACCACTGCTTGAGAACAATGAAGTAGGTCCTAAGTCTTTTGTTACCAGAAAACCTTAAGCTAAAGATCAAGCATTGACTCTGTATCATTTCTGGTTTATGCTGTGAAGAATGAAAAAGGTTTTTTTATTATACAGTGCGAAGGAAAAGTGAGGATCCGCATAAATCACACACTGAACAAAAAAAATCTAAGTAAGGAATAAAGTCCTGGGGGAAAAGTTGGAACATTTTTTCTCGCTCCTCTTCCTCTTACACCCCCTTCCCTCTGTCTTTCTGAATGAGCTCCCCCTCCTGCAGTTGCCTCACCCCTCCACATCACCAACGGAGCCTGTCTGAATCAGAGATGACCTCCAGGCGCCTCTGTAACCTCCCTCCTCCTGAGTGCATGTGTTTGAGATTCATCATACAACTGATTGAGATCAAATTACAGCCCACCATAATCACTTCCTGTTTCCACAAGACTTCTTCCTCCTTGTTAATTACTCTGTCAACAGATCAAATGCACTATGCTGCTGTGGTGGAATCTTGCGGTTGCACACGCTCACTGCGCACATGGGTGAAGATGATTGAGGCTCATCATCGGGTTTGAAGGAAATTTATTAAATAACAAATGTGTTTGTGTCCCTGTCAGGTCGCCGCCACCCTCAATAACCTGGCTGTCCTGTATGGGAAGAGAGGGAAGTACAAGGAAGCAGAGCCTCTGTGCAAGAGAGCGCTTGAGATCAGAGAAAAGGTGAGTCAAAGGTCATCAAACACTTAAAACATTCACTTTTGAACAAGAGTTTACTTTCCCTTTCAGACAAACTCTGTGTCCTACTTCAGTCAAACACATCAAACACGTAAACACTGAATATTTCAGTCAGGATAGTTCCCATGAATCACTGGTTTTAAAGGCAGCAGAATGAAGGACAAACATTTACTGTTGCTACACACTGTCGAGCTTTTAATTTTTAGCACATCTCATACAGTTTACAGCGATAATGGTGACAGATATGTATGTACATAAGGGTTTATGTGGATGATCCATTTCTGTACAGGTACATTTCTAACACCGTTTAATCCATTCCTTTGAATTTACACAACCAAAAACCGATAAGAAAAAGTGTAAGATACAGACACCGACCTCTGAACTCTTTAGATACCAAGTCTACACACCGTGGAGAAATCTAAAGCTTGACAGATTGGACGTGCCTAATTACTGTTGCTAATCTAAGATTGGACAATAACTGTTTGGGGGAGGGGATATATATCTTGTTTAGCTGGATTTGATCAGTTGATCTAATTCAAAGACCATTATGGTAGATTTTAAAAAATGGCACAAAAAACCCTCCGTGGCTTAGTTCTTGCTGTGCTTTGCATTGTTCAAAGAGATGAGTATCATGGAACAGCCTGTTTACTGAGGGAGATCGTCATTATTTCGTCTGTCCTCTAGTTTTGGTGCTTACAAAGGTGCTGCTCAGCAATCCTGAAAGTGCGGAAGACACTTTTTATTCCCCGTTCTGTCTGTCCTCAGCTCTTGCCTTTGAACAAACTCTCCTTCGCTCTCCTTCTAGCTCCTCTGAGAATGAGACGTCGGCTTTGGTTAAGCTGAGAGATTTCATTTTTTTCCTATGCTACTGAAACTCAGATGATAATGCTCTTGCTTAAGCTGAAAGATTTGAGTTTTCCTGCACAGGCGGGGCGCTGCAGAGTTGTTTCTTCACACTAGCTTCAGTCCTTCTTCTTTTTAGAAGCTCAAGGGAGCTCAGCTTCTTAGTGAGTTTGGTAGGCATCAGAGCCAATGGAGGGATGAAATCATAAACTGGAATAGAAGCTTTTGACTCAAAAGTTAGTTTACTGTATTTGAGAAAAAATATTTTGATGCTGAATAAAAAGAACTGTATTTTCTCTTTATACACAATGATTATGTGCTTCATTTTAGGAACTAAAGTCCAAATTATTTCTGCTCAATGCCACATACACCGTCCTGCTGCCCCACATACTCGCTAGAGCACAAAATGTGGATTAATCCACTGCTGAAGTTAGTCCCCAACAAATGTACTATTTCCTTCCTGATTGCTAAATCTACCTGACCAAATTACTGAGCCTGAATGAATTTATCAACCTGCTACATCTTTGGGGAAGTTGGAAAGTACATATCCATTAAATTTACTCATTTGGCAGATGCTTATATCCCAAGCAACTTACATTTGAGGAACAACATACAAGCAGTAAAGAGATCCACAAGTAACAACAGATACTTGTAATAGCAGTAAATACTATTAAGAGCTATTAGCACATACGACATCAATGGGATAAATACCTAGGGAAAGAAATTAGAGTTAACAAATAGTGCAATCAATACAAGATTTGAAAGTATGGACTAATGTTTGTTGGTTTAGATTTGTTGACATTAGGAAAAGAATGTTGCCGAGTCCAACCTTATAATTTAAATGAAAAAATAAAAATTAAAACCCACAATTCCACTGCAGTGTCTCAAAATCTTTGAAGAATAGGCACATACTTCTGCACTGCTATCTGTGTTTCCCCAAATCTCTGATTAATTAGCAGGAGTTTAAACATCTAACCTTAGTAAGATTAATAAGTCTGCGCTTAAGGGAGAAGTGACTCTGACTTACTAAAACAACAGCTGAATTTTTCTTTTCCACTCAAATGTTCTTATGCAAGCATCTGAATCCCTTCCTACTGCTGGCTGTCTCTTTGCACTGACGTCTTTGTTTAAATGTGTACTTCTGTCTCACAGGGATACGCATAGAAACTAATTCCTGAATTTCCCAGAAATTCCCATATTCAATAAATATTTTGGTAAGACATGGATTCAGTCAATTCCCTGTAAGTAGTGGCTCTTCTACTTAATTTAAGATAAAGCTTGAGTTTCTAAGAGCTTCCCAGAAACCACCACAGACTGCAGCACTTTTGGTATTTCGAGGCATGCCATCCATCAATAAACACGATCAATTCCTCAGCGACCCACACCTTACCGGCGCGCGTGGTCTATGGCAATCCTTTCCCAGCTAACGATGTTTACAGGAAAGCTGTCAGATGTGTTAATGCTGCAGAGGAAGAGGCGTGGGAGGCCAGGACTGGATGAATACTGTAGGTGGCACCGCTCAGATTGCTCTGCAGCATCCTGTGGATCACAGACACCGAGAAGCTGTCAGTCTCCAACAGGGAGGGAGATCTCATACCTCCTACACAACAACAACAACAATCTGAAGCCAAACATTCCCCAAAGGACAAACAACAAGTTTCTTGGTTTACCTTTCATCTCTGATTCTCTTTAATTTTTCACCAAGTGATTTTGTTTCTACGTTTTTCTCTCTTTCCACTCTTGATGTCCCTTTTTCTCTAGTGTTCTAGTGAGTGCTAACTGTCTCTTATTTCTCCTTTTCTCTTTTACATATCCTCTTTAAATCTGTTATTTCTTCTCCCTCTCTGATCTCCCTCTCTTTGCTGGTCAGTCAGACTCTGTTAAAACCTTCTCTACAGTTTTCTAGCTCTAGCCACCTAGTCTCTAAAGATCCTTCTGCATCTGTTTCACGCTTGGACTCAAATGGCTTTAAGCTTCCTCAGCACACAGGAAAAGCTTACTCCGCTCTCATATCCACATTAATGCAAACACATTCACTTTTAAAGATTTAATTTTTCGGGGTCTTGCTTTCTACATTTTGGCTCCATGCAGACACAAGGATATCGTTTTCTGCGATAAATGCTGCTGCACTGATGTGTTTATCTGCTGTACTCCAGCTTTTATTTAATCAAGCAGGTCAATAGTCCACCAATCCGACACGGGTCAAAATCATTCAGGAGACATCTGTGTAGTTCAGAAAACAGCTTTTATTACACCAGTTACAGATTTAACTCCTGAAATGGGAGCCCAAATTTATGGGACAAAAATAGCATTTGCTATGCAGGTTAAGTGTACGCGGCTATTGAGAGGAATCTTTGTGTAATGTGTAATGTTAGAAGCTAAATCAGTAACATCATAAACAAACAGTAGAAAGCAGTGCAAGGGTCAACACGACCTGGCAAGAGATGTAACAAATATTCCTTGGTTCCCAGAACAAACGTGTTTGTTTGTACAGATTTCAAATGGACAACATTTTGGTTGACAGCTTTGTTTTTCAGGAAAAAGGTTGACACTGAGAGAGATTCAGAGAATTAAGTAAAATAATTACTAACCAGTTACTAGTAAATTCCAAAGTTACACTCAACATGTAATCACAAATACTAATTCCTGTGTTTAGAATAGAGAGAAACTGCAAAATTACTACTCTCCACAGCTACAGAGATTCAGCAGCACCTGGTCACAGGCTGCTGGTAGTTTTTCACCCTGGACATGAGCTGTTGACCAAATGGCTTGTTAGGTTGTCGCCTAAACCTTGTTTTGTTTGATGTGATGGCTGTTGTTTTAAAACCCCCTCTCCACTTGCTTCCATCCCAGGTGCTGGGGAAGGACCACCCAGATGTGGCCAAGCAGCTGAACAACCTGGCCCTGCTGTGTCAGAACCAGGGCAAGTACGACGAGGTGGAGTACTACTACATGAGAGCGCTGGAGATCTACCAGACCAAACTTGGCCCCGACGACCCCAATGTAGCCAAAACCAAGAACAACCTGGTGAGAAGCGTAGCGGCAGGGTGGGAGCTGTAGTTCACTGATGGAGCAAAGGCACTTTAGGGTATTTAATATATTCAGAACAACAAAATAAATCAGTTTAAATGGAATCCGGAATAGAAGTGCTATAGTTCATGCTAAACTTTAAACTAAAAACACTGAGCTGCAGCACACAGCTCTCCTCTCCCTTTGTGTTTACCCTGCGCTTTTGTCCAATCATACTGTAATTTAGCCAGTAACACACTTCATCCCATTGACTTCAATCAAATTTTTTACTCCAGCAGGGCAGGATTAGATTAAAGTTTAGGGTGCAGCGCAGCTAATTAGCTACGATAGCTCCCTTAGTTTTGGACTTTGGCTCTGGTTCCCTCCAAAAGTCAGTAAGACAGAGTTCACCAAATCTGGGCTCAGCTTCAAAAAATGGGGCTGATTTACTTCATCCCTGTGAGCAAATCCTCTTATCGCAGTTCCATCAGAGTGAACAGGTTCACTACACAATGATCAGTTGTGCAGTGATGGTTTCTTAAATCATCTTGTGTATTGCAGTTATTACTTTATGTATTTGTGGAGAAGAAAAGTCCAATACTTGCAAAAAATGTGATACATAGGACGACCACTTCATCTCTTGCAGTGTCATGCTGACTCTTATTGTTTGGTTCTCTGTGCTCTTCAGGCATCCTGTTACCTGAAGCAGGGCAAGTTCAAGCAGGCTGAAACTCTGTATAAAGAAATCCTCACCCGCGCTCATGAGAGGGAGTTCGGCTCTGTTGATGGTACGACACGTGACTGGAAAAGTACCCACACACACACACATTTACATTTAGGATATATTTAAGCCAGTATCTTCTTGCTCCAGAGCGACTTAAAATAAGTCAAACGCATTTGTACTTCTTTGACAACCCCTGCTGTTCTCTTCTTCTAATGTAAAGGTTAATAATTTCAGGCTGCTGTTATCATTTTGGTAGCTGTAAACAAAAACGACCTTTCAGCAGAACCAGTGTGACTTCTTAAAAGCTGTCCTCTCCTGCTGTTTATCTGCGTGATTGTTCGTCAGCACTGAATCACTTTTTCCCTTTCATGTGTCTGACTGTGTGTTTCTCTGCAGATGAGAACAAACCAATTTGGATGCATGCCGAGGAGAGAGAGGAACAAAGCAAGGTGAGCGAAGTCTTTTTCACACGCCTTTTGTCTGTTAGTCAGTCTTTGCATTATCATGTTTAATCTGTTTAATGTAATTTATGTAATTTATACCCATATTTTGTTTATCTACCATTGTCCCCAAAATCTTATAATAACTTCAATCTGTCTGACACATTCGCTAGTTAACCACGGATAAATTAACAGCAAGTCAGGACAAATTAATTTACCGTAAAACTTCAACTAATAGCCGAGTCCCAAATATCCGCCTACCCCGTTTACTGGCCTGGTGTGGGAACACATTTTGACAAATAAATGCAGGTCCCTATTAAACGCCTGGTCTGGTTTTTATATAAGTTCTTTGGATGTATAAAACCTCCTACCCCCCGCGGTGTCGCCTGCTTTTGCTGCTTCTAAGCTGCTTAGATTGTTAATACAAATATTAATGTTTAAACGTATGATCAATGTGTCAGTATGGACATGCTGCACATCGTTAGATCAGTTAGATTCTCATCAATTCAATCGTTCAGTTCATTTAACGGAAACAATGAGCCCCAAAGTCTAATTTTTATAGATTTAAAAATAGGTAACCAGCATGGTAGGAAAGAGATGAGAAAGGGGAAAAAAAAGTGCCGACTCCTGTTACCTTTTGAAGCGCTCCTCAAGTCTGAATGTGTTTGTTCTACGGTATTTGCCACACATGCAGAAGAACAAAATGTAACATGACGACAGCATTGAACAGTTTTATGATCTTATTTAAGATGGAATAGGAAGTATTGACTTTACAAAGAGTTGGATTAGCAGAGTAAGTCTCAGTAATAACCATCTAATGCTGATGGTGTGAGTACCCGACTTTCCCAAGTAGGAGTTTATTTTCGTCATGGTTTAAAAGGTTTACTTGTTCAGGGAAGGAATCCTGACCCGACCATAATCCCACCACTGAATACGCCATCACGTTATCTTTGATGGTTTTCTTTTTAAAAAAGCCTCTAGTTTAGAAATTTTCATCCTTTTAATGCACGAGTCGTTGTCATGGGTCATTGCTTCTTCCCCAGACTTAACTCCTTCATGTAAGTCTACGTAGATTCCCTAAAGCACGCTAATGAACATGAGTTTTGTCTTGTAGGGGAAGCAGAAGGACGGCTCGCCATTTGGAGAATATGGAGGCTGGTACAAAGCCTGTAAAGTCGACAGGTGAGTTTGTTTGATGTATACAGCAGCAGGAAACAAAAGAGTAAAGAAGCCTATAAATGTTTCCTAACAACAAGGAGTTTCCTAAATGATTAACGCAACAATGCGCACCTTTTTTTGGCCTGTAACCGTTTAAAATAAATCAATGTCTACTTTTGAGCTCTTGTTGTTGAACCAAAACCAGCCAAAAGGGATCTTTTTTCATGTGGCCTAAAGAGGTAAAATTCAGTTATTTGCTTGAAACATAATTTTGTGTAGCAGAAATGTTTTTCTTATTTACCTTTTGACCCCTCGGATTGATCCAATGACCCCTTAACCACTGTCATTTAGTTTTTTATATAAATTATGTATTTTTGTTTGTAATTTAAGTTACTTCCATGTACAAACAAAATATTATTCACATACATATACTCCATGCATTTAAACCCCATATGCTGCTGGGATCAAATCCAGATATAGAAGATTCACTTGTGTGTTTTTATCAAATTAATTTATTAAGGATTTAAGACGTATTTCAGTTTATTGATTGAAAACAAATTACTGAATAGAACAGAATCTTTATTGTCATTGTACATGTACAATGAAATTGGATGCAATCCGATCAGTGCAACACCGGTAAACTGCAAACAGGTATGTAAATATAAAACATACTCTAAAAGTAGGTATAAAAATACATAAAGAAAGATTCTAAAGGAAGGACACATACACGACATTTCTCTGCACGATTCATTCCTTAATCTTGAATTCAAGGAGTGTTTAGTGCCAGTATGGCACTAACTCAGTAGTTCAAATTTGTCCGGGCTGGGATGGATCTTTTAGTATGTTCTTTAAGGCAGTGGGAACTGTAAAGATCTTCCAGGGAAGGAAAGTCTACATGTCAGTGTTTTGTTGCTGCTCATGAATCAGTTTATTCGTATTGTACGTGTGCAATATTGTTGTAATGATTCTCTGTGATGAGATATTCCTCCTTGTTTTTGCAGCCCCACAGTGACCACGACGCTGAAGAACCTGGGCGCCCTCTACAAGCGGCAGGGCAAGTTCGAGGCTGCTGAGACCCTGGAGGAAGCCGCCATGCGCTCCAGAAAGCAGGTGTGGTCCCTGGATGTCTTGAATCACAAAGATTCTTGGTGTTGGTGTTAAAAATTCAGAGATGGTGGTAGATGATTGTTGCTGGTTACCACCACTCAAGTGAAAGGGGTCAGCTCTTTATGTACAGCGGATTAAGAGCAGAAATGTTTCAGTCTAGTGTCAAGTTAGGGATGAGATATACTCACTCTTACTTATGAGACTTAATGGGATCTCCTCTGGAGATGAGAAGTGGGAGGCAGCAGAGAAGCTCTGCAGCTTTTATCCTGAATTAGGATTTAATGTCATCTCTTGGTTAGGAAATAACACATGAATTTAAAGTGGACTCCTGTGGTGCCACTGTAGTTACAGCTGTAGAGTTATTATGTTTTGGTTATTAATAAAATTATAAATATGTGTATGGATACCGTTTTTATTAAATCAAGTCAATATTTTGGGCTGTTGAGAGGCTGCTGAGAAGAACTAAAGAAATTTAACCGGCTTTGCAATTACACAATGCAGTAGATTTTCTCTCAAATATTTTTTCTTTTGCATCATTTCCTGAAGTATAGTTAACAGTTAATTTAAATAGCAGAACATTTAGGAAATGTGGTCATGGTGTAGAAATGTAAATAGCTTATGCACTATTGAAGAGGAAGAGGACTGACGTCACATTTTAAAACAGTCCCTGCCCTGCCCCCATATTAGATTGCCTTTTAAAGATTTAAAGCTTGTCTAATGTAAGAGGAGGAAGATGTTAGTAAAGATAAAACAAGAAGTATTTAGACTCTGATAACATCACCGTCCTACAGTTTGTTGCCCTGTTGGTCTGTGTTTTTCCCCTCTTGAATAATTTATTCTTCAGACAGAGTCATAGGAACCTGCCTCTGCATCAGTCTGAGCTCTGGTCTACCAGTGTCATTGTCCAGCTTTAATTGCACCAGAGGCTACTTGACTTTGAAAACAAGAAGAATGCCGTTGAATTTGTTTTTCATATAAATGTGTGCAGAGTTTGACACTAGAAGCCTGTTTTCACATTCACCTGCAGAAGTAATTAAGTGTCTCTGAGCTCACCTTCAGTCTGACATTAAAGGTGGGGTCTTTTTGTCAGATTCGGCAAATATCTCTTCACAGTCTGCTTGCTGTCTGTTCTGTGTATACACTTTGGACTCAGCCCTGGCTCTGTAAATGGTAAGCAAAGAAGATGGCCCACACCCCGCCGCAGGACACTATTCCAGACATGATTTGTGTGTCGGGGAAATTTAAATGACTTGCCCACAGACATTCAGCTTACTTTCTAGTTTGCCAAGATGTTGTTGTCTTGTTGTGATGTTATCTATAGTAGAAGGAGATTTGTGAGTATCACTGTCTGGAACGGGTGTGCTGGATCTGGGACTATTAGCTTTGCAGCAGCAACTGTAACAGCAGTTTGCTAACCCACAACTTAGCTAACGTTAGTTACTGTAAAACTTGTAATATCCCAGTCTTTTATTTGCTTATATCACTGAACTCACCCTGCCTATATTTGGGACAGGTGTCTATATGGGACAGTTCTTTAATTATTTTATCATGCTGGTAAATCTGAATGAAAAATACTTTGGGGCTCGTTGTTTTTGTAAAATGAACTAAACTAATGATTTGTGAATCTAACCGATCTAACGATGTGTATCATGTTTATATTGACAAAAGTTAAAACATTTATATCTGTATGCACAATCTAAGCAACTTAGATGTAGCTCAAGTAGGTGACCCGGTGGGCTTTAAGAGGTTTTATACATCCAAAGAACTTCTACAGTACCTGTTTAGCCACACCAGGCCCCTAAAATGCGTCTAACTGGGAATAGGCATTTAATTAAAGTTTTTTTTAAAATCAAGTTTTTTAAAGTATATTACTAGCTGTGTTGTTGTTCGCTCTATAACATGGGATTTGTTATGGAATTAGACTTCTCCGGTATCGTATACCCCACCTTTAACACATTTATGTGCATGAGTTTGGAAACCACTTGTGTAAATATGTCTGAAGGGGATCTTTTAAGCTTTAAAATGTCGTCATGGGTTTTTAGTGTTCTACTTTTCAAGGTGCATACTTGGTGTAAGCTAAGTTGTTGTATTGAAGAATCAGCATTCTCTGCAGCAGTTCTGCTGTGCAATTATTTCTTTAAAAGAAAGTTTTAAGTTGAGTTTTGTCCAATTTTGCTTTTGTAACTGCCAGCGCCTGAGTTTAGCTCAGCAGGTGGTAAAACTCTTTAGCTTTAATATTAATTGGATTGGATGAATTGGTACTTGTTCCTGTCAACTGTAAAGTGTTTGTTTGTGACAGTGTGCTCAAGCTGCAGGTGGCAGAGGTGCTTAGCTTTTGCTTTAATTGGATTAATTGAATTGGCATTTATTGTGTGTGTGTGTCAGGGTCTGGACAATGTGCATAAGCAGCGTGTTGCAGAGGTCCTGAGCGAGCCAGAGGCCCGCGAGAAGCAGCGAAGCCGCGAGAGTTTGACCTCTGACACGGTGAAATACGAAAGCGGGCCGGACGGTGGCGAGGAAGTGAGTATGAGCGTGGAGTGGAACGGGGTAAGTACAGTACACAGCCCTCAACATGTTACTGAGAGTCTCACACAAACTGAGCCTAAATCTGTCTGGACAGAAGCCACATACAAAGGGATCCGGTCTGATTAAACACGAGTCTTGCTGAAATAGATCTATGAATCATTTTAAGGTTGAGATCACATCCAGCTGGTTTGGAGCAGATTATTTTAACGCTGGAGCATCTACTGCTTTATTCAGTTATCTTTGTCTTAGTGAGGTAAAATGTGGGTATTTTCAAATAACAGCAAGACAGTATTCTGTCAAGACCAGTTTCATACATCACTACATCTGTAAAAACTCATGCACACTGACTCCAAACCACACATTTTTAAATCAGTTTGTTTCCAGTGTAACTACTACTACTACCTTTCTTGTTATTTGATAGACAGCAGTTGCTCACTGCTTAAAGGCTCAGCATAACAAGAAGGCGTAGTAAAACAGTTTATCATTCTTAAGCCTGGTGCACACTAGAGGATTTTCCAATTTTAAATACAGGAACACACGTGATACCACAGACATAACGGCAGAATTAATAGATTTTTAATATTTTAATCTTAAGAATTCAGTCCAGACGCAGGACCACACACTTGGCATTTATACTAAACAATTTCAGAGAGGCGGTTCCAGGATTTTGCAATCTCACAGAAACCAGTTTGAACAAACATGGCTTCAGACATAAACAAAAATGGAGGCAGACTGTCGTACCGTCGCATAGAGAATGACACTGTGGATGAACTCGAGGCTGAGAACAGGGAATCTGCATGGTTTATACGTGTTACAGCACGATCAAATACACAACACGTTGGTGATGCTTCCTGGTCAGCTCGCTCTCATTGTCTGTTGTGGGTTTCTTATCGGATTTCAAATCAAACTCAGACTACACCATCACTTAGGCCAATAATCTGTTCCAACCAGCCTCTGATCGGGAACACCCCCACGATTGTTAGTGTACAGTTTACGGTGCTCTTTTTCACTTTGGATCAAGGAAAACAGAACAGTGTGATTTCACCTTTAAAAATTTAAAGGCAAAGATAAGTACGTGAGGCCGTGTGATTAAAGGCTCTTGAGTTTGACAACCTAAAATTATATTGTTCCATATGTAGGATCTGTTAATATGAACGTAGGTGTTTATCAGGGATCCAGTGGCTTCAGTTGAGAAAGATACTATGAGGTTGTTACTTCAATCATTAAATGAATTTAAATTCTGTCAGAGCTGTTTAAAAAGATCATTTTGTATTTTGCTACACTGATAATGCTGATTGACTGCCAGAATGACCACACTAGCTACTGCTTGTACTTCACTGCTACACTGACTTTAATTAATAACACGACCAAGTGAGAAGCTGCTCTGCTCAGACGCTCACTTGGCTGGATCTTAAATCTCTGACAGTAGACGCTTGTGCTTCAGTCGTAGTGTTTTTACATTTATATACCGCTGTGCTCTTAATAAACTCTCCTTTCCACTTAAACTCTTTTCCAACTAACTCTTAGTCTTAAAAAAACTGCTTTCACCGCAGTAAAGCCCTCTGGTTACACATGTTGACAACACCCACCTAACTCCCTCTGCCGCAGAGCCACTTCTCTAACTGAGCTGGTACATTTCACAGTATCTGCAGTATTTTCTCTGCCTCTAGTGACTGCAGTGACTCAACATGTAGATGTAAGATCAATGTAGGCTGCTCACCTTCTCTTTTCTGAACGGCGGCTGCTGCTGCTCAGGGCTGGCCTGCTCACATAGCAACAGCAATCACAATGCCCTGAACAACCAATCAGCATCTCCTCCTGTACCTCTGGTTGTGGCTCTGGGAGGATTGGTGTGAAACAGATCGTATTCCTGTCAGCCAGTTATTAGCATACAGCCTCCTGCAGACAATCTCACATCACCGGCTGATATCTGGACCTATTTATATCAGGAGAGCTTCTCTGGAAAGAGCTTTAGCTGGAAGAACTTTTTAATAACGGTGTTTTTGTTTTGCCCGTCTCTGAACGGTCAATAACTCGGTGGCTGAAATGTCACCATAAAGCCAACAAGAAAAGCAAACGTGGTGAATTAATTTTGATTTTGATTTAAAATGAGATCAAACTTTATTGATCCCAGGAGGGGATTTAGCACTACAGCAGCACACGAAGATGACCAGAGATGTAGAAAGGAACAGATAACAGATGAGTTAATAAAAAGATATTTAAGATACAAGACAGATAACAAAAAGTTAACAGTATGTTACCCTGAAAACAAAGTTTTCTGAAAATTGTGGCATAGTAGTTGCAGTATATTTGGAATGAATATCAGTAAGATTAATGTTGAAATAATATAAATGTATGAACATTGTGTAGAAAATACTGTAATTTCTGTACACTGCAGTTTAACTTATATGGCTACAGTAGGTGGGTAAAAACATGGTTCTTGGTATTTTTACCCTCCACTGCTTCGCTGCAGCTGTCAAACTACATTTTGCTTTCCAACCTGTCAAAAGAAATCATCACTTCCACTTGAGCTCTCTCCACAGGCAGGTGTGAAAACATTTTTCCTCCTTCTTAAGAAAGAAAAGTTCTCTGAGCAGCACTGTGACTCATCAGTGTGTTCATCCTGGGCTCTGTACTGTACTGTACTCCTTCTGTTGATGTCTGTGATCTGTGTCCACTGTGCTGGAGCTCCCTGTGTGTGTGTGTGTGTATATGTATCTCTGCTTTGCATTTGTGTGATGAGCTGCCGCCTGCGGATGGAAAGTGTGATTTTTCCTGGTCTTTGTTCCTTTCCTTTGCTTGCTTTGTCAGCATGTTAGCAGCCAGAGAGGAAGGAAATGTTGTTTGTTTAGTTAGCCTGCAAGCTAAAAGTGAAGTTGTCACATAAAAACCACTTAAAACAGAATAAATGCTGATAATCTCACTTTGCTTGTGTTAAACACTGTAATCTCTAATAATTTTTTATTTTTTTTTATTATGATCACTAAAGTCTATCCAAATGCAGAATAGTGCAATAATACACTTTTCTCATGCAAAAATGCTGAAACATGTACCGTTTCTAGCTCCTCAAGTATGGCTGTTGGCTAGTTTTCTTCATTTCAATCCATTCAGTCAGAAAATAAATCCATCAATTATAAAAATAATCATTAGTATTGCAGTCCTACTTAATTCCTATGCAGCCAAAATATAAATGCAACCAAATGAAAAGGTCTAAATTTGACACAAAATATTCAGGCGCTGTCCGGCTGCTCGCGTGTCTCCTTCCTGCATCCCCTCTGTGCTCTGTGTTGTGGTCTAACAAAGTTTAACCTTGTTCTACCTGATGTAAATGTGCTTAACAATGATCCAGATGCAGACACAGTATCTCTCCATCGTTTTAAATTGTGCAAAAGCTCCTCCTAATGGCAGAGTCTGTGAATTACATCAGTCACTCAGACAGATAGTGAACTGATTAATATGCATGAACGAAAAGACACGTCGCTTTAATCACCACCTGATGGCCTTGTTATGTTTCGTTTGCAGTTTGGTTTTCTATCTGAATCTAAATAGCTAGGCGGGTACGTCAACATTGGGATTTTTGTGCAGAAAATTTAGATTTGGAGTGAATATGGTTTTGAGAAGAGAGTTTATAGGCATATTTTTGGTGGCTTGTGAGACGTTCACACCCTGTCAAAAGCTGTCAGGTGTTCTGTTTTTTTTTAACATGCTGAGGTTCAGCTGAGACCTTTTTCCACTGAAGCAGGAAGCAGGAGGTGTGACTTGTAAATGGACAGATAATAACTCGTCCTCCATCCTGCCTCTGTTTCTGTTCCTCTTTGGGTTTGTGTTGGTTTTCTGGGTTTTGGAGCTCCTGACGACTCAGTGGGGGAGACCCAAGGCCGTTTGGACTGAACTGTGGAAAATGGCTGATGTGAAGCTAAAGTCTGTGGTATTTCTGTTTTACCAGAAACTTGGTTGGAAGAGACATAAAACATAAATATTATTTTAGCTTTCTGGCCTGATTGTAGGTCATCAGTCACGTTTTTCAAAATCAGACTTATGTTTTGGTCCACAAAAATAAGTTGTAAGTGATATTTTATCATGTGAGACCAACAAAATACAACTACTGTCAGATTAGATCTGGTCCGCTGTCACCTTTTTACTATCCATTAGAGCTGGGTGAGATTTTTATCAGTCCATAGCCAGATTATTAGGTACACTTAGCTAAACTTAGTTGTAGTTTTTTGTACTGTACTGTTTTATAGAGGTGTTGATTCAATTTGCTGTACTTTACAATGAAAGAAGTTAGCATAAAATAGCCCCGATTTATTCAACAAGTAAAACAAGCATTTTAAAAGTTGTAAGCTTGTCATCTGGCTGACATCCCTGACATAGCATGACTTAATATTTTTAACAAATCGGCATCATGCTGTAGTTATTTCGGCATCAGTTTGATCCGTTTATTGTAACTAAATCACAGCAAAATGTTTATTTTGGGTCCATACAGCTGTAGTAATGGCAGTTTTTTTTATGATGTATAATAAGGACTTAAGTCTTTGTGTGCACTTTGGTAATGCTTTAGTTGATAACTTGGTTTGTGGTTTTCCAGACTTGAGCCTAAAACCATTCAGGACTGTTTCTTTCATCCGTCTTGACCAAACAAAGCAGGCAAAGCATTGCCACACCACATGTAATAATAGCATGTGATGTGTGTGGTTACTGCTTTAATTATTGACAGTCTATCAAAGTTTTTAATCAGTTAAAAGCATTTGTTTTATCATCATGTCACAACACTGCCTTTTTTACATGTTTATCTTGATTTGTGAGGTTGGGTGATCCGAAGCCTCTCTAGCTAATGCACAAGCTAATGGAGAAGTACTGTGTCTGATCCTTGTCGGTCTCTTTAATTGAATGTTTCCCTTCCTCTCCTCTTCCTCCACTGTTCTTTTCCTTCCTTCATTCTAAATTTCTCCTTTTTCTCTCTCTTTCACTGCTTGTGTTTCCTTCTTTCTCTTCTCTCCCTGCTCCGTCTGACCGGCAGGCATAACTCAACAGATGCCTTGTAATGGTTTCTAAAAACTTGTCTTCTGCATGACGGACGCCTCGCCTCGCCTCACCTCACCTCGCCTCAACCCCTTCAGCTTTGCAGTTTTCTCCAGCTCTCTTTCTACTCCACCTCTGGGCTCTGGTGGGATTCTTCACGCCGGGTCGTACCAGAGCGATAATGTTGCTTTCACGCCCTCCTCTCTGCTGTGTTTGGGAACAAGGAGTGTGTTTGGGGGGGGGGGTGGGGGGATGTGGAGACAGTCTGTGTGTCTAAATCCAAACTTTCCCACGCTTCACTCGACTGTGTGGATCTTCTGTGGGTGGGACTGGGGTGATGTTTCAACGTTAAACTGTTCTTTCTGCTGTCCTTTAACACTAGCCTCTGCTCCTCTACCTCCTGTCTTTCGGTCCCTCCCTGTCCCGGTGTCTTTAAACTATTCTTTCATGTTGGCTTTAGACTCATTTAATAGGTTGTTGGAAGAAGTGTGTGTGTGTGCGTGTGTGCAGGGAGATTGACGGTTTTCCCTTAAATCAAAACTTAAAGTAAAACTCTCTCCATTTTGACCTGAACTCTCAGAATCCTGTCCAAGTCTGACCAGAATAAAACCAAAATGAAAATGTTGCTTTGCTATAAACACTTTTTTTGCATTAGTGGAGCTTGACTCAAACATTCAAGTAGAGAAATGTAAAGAAATTACATTAAGTCAGGCCTTTAAGCAAAGTTGTTTAAAGCTAGCTTGTCTGTTGCTTCTGCACGACATTGTTTCCCCATTTTGGCAGCTGCTGGAGAAATAAATTAATAAATGCTGACGTGTAATATGAAGAGCTTCGATCGACAGCTAGTCGATGAATCATATCAGTCAGCTTTCAAACAAAAATGCTACACAATAACCGGTAAAATATAATGGGAATTTGTCACAGTATTCTGGTATTTTTAGACAAAAAGGAAAAAAAGATGGGTAGGTTAATTGATAATGAAAATAATTATTAGCTGCAGCACATCATGGATAGATCACAATATCGTATTAGCACTAGGCCTTCTCCAGTGTGAGGAATCATTATGCTTGCGTCGTACATTTAAGAACCTGATAAACATGATTTTGTGTCAGAATTAATCTGCACGATTAAAACGGATCAGGGAAAAACAAAGAGGGGTAAATATTAATTTGACAGTATGTTGTAAAATCAAAAGTTTCCCCTCTAAACAGAGGTTATCATAGATATGTTTCCACACAGCCATCCCAAAACATTTATGGACATCCGGCTATGACCAGCATGACTATGGTTTAGGAATAAATAGGCACAAAACTGATCACATCCTGTCTTTGTCACGATCAGTTGACAAATACACAACAACACATCCAATACAACCATTGCTAGACATGTTCCAGTTATGAAATGGTGAGAGTTAAAGCTTTGAACTTTACCCTCCTGCCTCTCCGTCTTTCTTTCTGTGGAGGTTTCGAAGCTCTTCGTCTGTCCTCTATCGTCCACTCGGTTTAATTCAGCATCTAAACTCATTAGTGGTGACTCAAAGTGATTTAACATGCTGTAAATAACATCAGCGTAACTCGTCAGCATGATCGAGAGCACCGCTGCTTGTGGCTCTGTGGGTTTCTGCTCCTGTTAAGAGTTTTTAGTCAGTAGTTTGTCACTCTGTGCTCTGTGTCATCTGCTCACAATGATATCAGACTTAAACTATGTTGTGACGTCAACGGGAGGACACATTAACGGGAACAGGATGCATGCACGATGTGTTTAAACGTTCATGTGTGCAACAGAAGAGAGAAATTGCCGCATTTCCAACTAAATGTTAGTTTGTAGAGTTAAGAAGTGAAGCATTTGGACAATGTGAAGCCTAAACATCGTGCGTCCAGCCTGTTCAGTCTGTATATAGGTGTCAGGATGGGCGGGGGAAGGGGTGGGGGTTTGCTGTAAACAAGCAAAGTTGCATTTGTTTGGGGATAGAAATAGTGTCATCATCTCTGTTTTCGGCTCCTGCTAATAATCTTCTGCGTGTCCTGTCCTGTTTGTGCATCTTACAGTTTGTCTTTCTTAACTTCTAATAAAGCCTAAACTCTTTGCTCACCTGAACCTGTGCCTGTCGCCTCTTTGTGTGTTTCCCTCTCTCTTCTGTGTGTGTGCCCTCATAACTGAGTGAGCTCTAAACAGTGATACCTCTCAGCAGCAGCAGCATGTTTGGTACTGAAACTGCTGGAAAAATACATGAAACTAACTTTACTTTGGCCGATTGGAAGCTGGGAGATCCCTGCACCACCACGTCTCTGTTAGCTTCAAATTACTGAATTTTTCTTTAGGGCTTTCGGGGAAATCGTGGGAGAAATGAAGTGTGGACAAAAAAATCCCAATTGTCAAACAACACAGAAGGAGTAAACGCCATTCATCAATCGAATAGTAGACATTAGTAGAGGTCGATGTCAGAAGTCAAAAGTTCATCATTAGATTCATTCATTACTTCTGTATAATCATAAAAGATCACGGAGCGAAATCGGGTCGTTAAATTAAAACACTGGGTCTCTTTGAGAAGCAACAACAAAAGGGAGCCAGGTTGAATTTGACTTGAATAAAATAAAAAAATCAAGTCAGCAAAATAGCATCAGTTAATTCTTGTCTTTTTATTTACATACATAAATCCAGTTTATCCCTCTAATAATAATAATAATAATAAAAATAACGATTTTCAGGACACTCAAGGACATCTTACATACAAGGTAATAAAAAGGTGCAATTAAATGAGGTGCATAATTCAAACAGTGCAAGTTTAAAATAACTAAAATAGGGAGCTTCTAAGTTCCCACGGGGGGAACCAACAAGAATGTAATTTAAGATTGAAAGCTCATTCTTGACCTCAGAAACACAATTTTACATGAGGCTAACATAATCAAAATGTTTAAAAAGTTAACACTAACATTCTGGTTGATTTGCTCTTCAACACCTCTGACGGGTCCCAGGAAGAAAAGTCAGATCTGTGCCACAGTTTTTGATGTACAGTTCATCAAATGCCAACCAATTATTAATATTACCAGCAGTCAGTATTGGTTTATCACAGACATATCTGTGCTCATCACTGTAAATGTCCTCTGGTACGTTATAAGGACATGAAGTAGAGAAATGAAAGATGTGTTTGAGGTAATTTAGTAACAGTGTTGTTGTTACATAATGAAACATTTTCTTTTCAGCTTTAAAATATTCCACTAAGTACACATCTAACTGTGTTTATAGAGCTTTGATAGCAAAATGTAATGGATCCTTATCAAATTATTAGTTTTTTATGCATTTAAACTCAAATTTATATATCTGTATAGACCTTAAAGCCGAAGTATCATTTGGACTGTAGTCAAAATGAACTAAAAATACAAATGCCTCGACATGTTCTTCTTTTCTGATCTGGGTAGTGATGATATTGTGGTTTTTCAGCAGGCTAGTTAACTAGCTTAACTAAATAACTTCGGACTGATATAGTAAGACTGAAGTGTGAAGGTCTGCTGGGCCAGAGACAGTTTGATTTCTGAGAACATGAAGACTTTATTATACTTTACACCATCTGTAATGAACTTGCTGATTGAGAGTCAAACAAGGAATCTAACTTAGTACATTTATTAATTTACTCTTTGCACAGTACACAATTTGAATGTACGACTTTTACTTGTAGCAGGGTATTTCTACACTGTAGTATTGCTATATTTAGTCAAAGTAAAAGCCTTCAAGATTATTTTTGTCAGTACCCAACATGCTCAGCTTCTTCCTCATTCATTCCTGGACTCTTTCACTGGGCCTGAGTCAGGAGCCCTTGTTTGGCTCTGGCCATTGAGGTTAAAATTTCTTTTTAATATTTTATCATATCTGAGGTAATGTTTAAATAGCTCAAAACTCCTCTGTCTTTTATGGAACAACAAAACAGAGTCCAGAATATGAAGAATCTGCAGCTCAAACATGAAGTCTAAACCTGATACTGTCACATCCATCCAGAAAGACAGGGAGGTGTTAACCATCTGGGACAGGGACACCAAAAAATAAGTTGCCATGCAGCCTCACTGCAGTTGTGTTGATGCTCCACTCACACAGAAACAGTTATGTGGAGTGAATCAGAGACAGCACTTTGCTAAAAGGTACGAGTTGGAACTGGATACATTTGGTGGTAAACATAAAATTAAAGGCTTGTTTTTGACCTTATTAGAGTAGCTTAGGTTGAAGGTCTGAGCTGGTTACATAGATCACTGGACTCCCTGTACCAATAAATGAAGGTGCAATCTGTCCCTCACTAACCGCGGCAACAAAAAAAAGCTGTGTGCATGGACGTACAATGCACAGATTACTGAGTCAGTAACAGTCAGTGTGCATCTGCATCATGTATGCACTTGAAAAGATTGTGCACTTCTGTTTGTGTGTGTATATTGACGTTTGACCATGTTTGAAGACTGCGTTCTTTGCCACTAAATCTGCCAGTGTAGCCTGAATTTTGAACCACACATTCAAATTTGACATTTTATGGCCTCAAAAAGTCCCTACAGTTATTAAGACAGAGCATAATCTGTTGTTATTTATCTTCTAAATACAGAATTTCAAAACATTTAGGCCATGAGATCAGGTCAGGTTACAGGTTTCAGTCAAGTTTCACTGATGGTTTTACAGACCAGAAAGAGTCCTGAATCTGAATCAGCATCAGGCAACATGCTGGATTTTTATCAAAGGCCTTATTTTCAATACGTTGGTCTGACACTAATGTCCATACAGTATGTACACTCCTCCTTTGTGTGTGTGTGCGCTCTATAGAAAAGGGTGTGTATGAATGAGTGTAACCCTGTGGCGTCTCCCATCAGGACGGCTCCGGCTCCCTGAAGAGGAGCGGCTCCTTCAGCAAACTGCGGGCGTCGATCCGTCGCAGCAGCGAGAAACTGGTCCGCAAGCTGAAAGGCGGCGGCTCGTCCCGGGACAGCGAGCCCAAAAACCCCGGGTAACTATCCCAACAGACACCTGACCGACCTGCTACAGGTGACTCTGACTTAATGCACTGGAGGAACGAGCCGGCCCCCGGGCTCGGCGGCTGGCGCACTAACCAAAAACAAAAAGAAGGGATTTGCTCTGCTTTGCTGGTGGTGACGTGGTGTAACTATGAAGCTGTGTTTGCACATGAAATGATGGAGGAAGCTTTTACCGGCACATTTGTCCTTTTTCCCATCACATCGGTTTACCATGCTGTTCTCACGCTGCCATTTTTAATAGTTAAGTTTGGTTGTCAGCGAGTATTAGGACCACTGAGTTAGTGAAAAAAGGACGTATTTAAAAAACAGATTAAGAGAAAAAAAGTCTGATATATTATGAGATAAGTTGTACTGTTTTTTGAATTCAGTTATTTATGTATTTGGAGGAAAATGACTCAGTAGTTTGAGAAAAAAAATCAAAGTTTAGTAGTAGAAAAAGTTGTACTATTTTCAGTTCAAATTTTATATTCTGTGAAGAAATGTCTGAACGTTTGGAGAAACATTTTTTTGAGAAAAAGGATGCAATATTTTGAAAAACTGTAATATTATGAGAAAAACATTTACTATTTTTAGAATAAAGATGTACCATTGAATATTTGGAGATAAAAGTGGTTGTAGTTCAACAAAGAAAATCTAGAAAATGTAATATTTTGAGAAACAATGCATAATATAATATAAACATCCTGTTACCGTTAATTTTAAGGAAATGTTTTAATATTTTGAACTTAAAATCTTAAGACAAAACTTCTCCATAAATTGTTGACTTTATTTTAGAGGGATGACCTCATAAATTTTCAACTTTATGCTCTAAATATTACAACTTTTTTTCTATAATATAATAATTCAACTTTTGAAGGTTTTCCTCTCGGTGGTCCTAATATTCTGCAGTGATGACTTATAAACCTGAACATGATTTAAAATAGAAAACCAAAGGTAACTAGCTGTACATGTAAAGAACAGTATTGATGAAATGGGAAAATAATGCAACTACTTCAAACTTTGCTCACATGCTGTGACGGGCGACGTGTATAAAAGCATCTGCAGTGAGACACAAACTACTAATGTCTGCTTCTGAAATGCCTGTTAGGCCTGTGGAACTTTTTGTTTTAACCTCTAACAGTTACACCTATTTATTGCATTTTGTGCATTTGGGCTATTTATTTCAATTTCTTTTTGAAATATAGTTCAGTTTTTCTCATATTTTAGGATTTTTATTATTTTCATTTTCTTTGTGAATTTTACTTTGAAAAACAAACTTGTCTGCATGGCTGTTTCTGTTTAGAGTTTTATGCTGTGTTGAATTTTTATTTATGAATAAATTTTTTCATTTGAATGTCTCCTTGCATGCCTCATCTGTGTGCTCACTGGTTTCCATTTTCCTTTCTGGTCTGCTCTTCTCTGTGGCTCCTAATGAGGGTGGACCAGTTGGCTCCCAGTAACTTTAAGTCACTGCAGAAATGTCCATTTTAACAAGTGCAAAGATACCGTCACCTCATAATAAGTTCAAATGGAAAGAACTGTGTTGCGCAAACCCCACAACCTTTAAATAGTCAGTCAATGCAGAAGTGTTTACATTTTTTTGTATTTGACAGCAGCAATAAACGCAAAATATGGTGAGAAAGAAAAATGGGACCACATCCAACAAAAGATCCCCAGCAGCATCGAGCTGTGGATGTTACCTACGTCTCAGATCAGGCCGAGTTTATTTCCTTTAAGTTTCACAAACTCCAGACCCACCTCACTGTAAACAGCTTCATTAAGAGTTAATTTGCATCTTCCCGCCAGCAAATCAATTAGCCAGTTTTAGAGCAGCTGAAACCTCACGCACCTTTTACGGATCACCTTTAAAATCTTGCAATTCTATCCACCAAAATTTTGCCACGTTGCTTCGCTATATACCTACAAGGAGTGTGACTCGATATTAAAATTAGATGGTTTTTTTCTCGTCTAGATGAAAAGCTGCTTTGATGAAATTGGCAAAGAAGATGCCCCCGCCACTTTCAAATAGTTTGTGTGGCAGCATTTTTGTACCCGGTGGAAACGATAAACAGCGACAGAGAAGACATGAACAATGAACATTTTCAAATGCACCTGCATTGTTTTCGAATTTTGTGACTTTCAGTTGAATAAAATACAGTTTTTCTGCTCATCATTGACGATTTAAAAAAAAAAAAAATCGTCTCGTGAGCCAAGTGTATCGTCACACCCCATACATGTAGGAGTTAAAGATTTCTTACTTTTGTGCCACAAAAACAGAATAATTTTTTGTCATTTTGCTTTTAGTTTATAGTGAAAGCATAGATACAGACAGGAAACACTCGAAAATAACTGTATTTATTTTTATTTAAACTTTATTAACAAACTATTACAGCTATATTCTCAAAGTATTCTGACTTTACATACATTTTCGACATTATTTTTTAAACAATTTAGCCTTTTTTCCTGATATTTTGTGACTTTTAATACTTATTTCCCCAGCTCAAGTCAAATAGGTGCAAACAATATTCACTGCGTCTGCAGGACACCTCCAAAAACATTTTTATTTTAAATCATGTTTCTCTTCTTAAATATGTCAAGAATGTTATGAATCGTGTTTTATTGTTTAGTTGAAGGAAAACACTTTACTGCGTATCATGTTAGGAAGTTTATTTGAATGCTAATCAAGCACCAACCTGCAAAATAAAAGTTTCACACATGAAAACATGAATATTCTTGTATAAAAATAAACGGTAGATTTTTCACCACCTTTATCCAAAGGGAGCAAGAATAATGTGTGCGTCTCGTTAAAATCTGTCAGAATTGTCAGGATGGACATGTTTCTGCAGTGTCGCCCTTCTGAACTCAAGTTTTTGTTCAGGCATGAATGTTGGTGTTTGCATGAACTTCACTGACACGGAAATATCAGTTTACACCACTCACACCTGCTGCAGATTATTTCAATTAAAAATGTGGCACCACTTTCTAATAAGGGTTTATGAGGTGTATCTGTTACAAGCTATTAATGAGAGCAAACTACAGGTTGAAAGTCTTAAGAAAAACTCAAATACAAACGTCAGCCAAGTGTATTCTTATAAATGAGCTTAAAAAGTGTTTGCTAATGGGGATCACATGTTTCTCAATTATTATTAATATTAACACAAGAGCAGAAATGTCACAAAGGGTTTTTACAGCAAATTGATAAAATTAGAAAGTTGTTAATAAACGGATTTTGTTCCAGATGCTTAGCAGCACTTTTTCATGGTCGGAGGTCAGATGCGTATTGAGGTGGTTTTAATTATTGAACCAAAAAGATTAAAAGACAAAGAAAGTCACAACTTGCAACATGATAAAGGGTTTTATATTAGAAAGTGGTACCAAATTTTTTATTTAACATCTAAATTTCAGGAAAAGGAAGAGAAAAGGTTGACAAATGAAACAGTCTTGTGAAACTAACCTTTTGTGTGAAAGTATCATGGATGTTATTAACTAACATACCACCATTTCCATTGAGCTAAAATCCTCACACCTGACTCTCCACCCCCTCGCCCCCCTGACCTCTGACCCCCTCCCCACCGCCTCCCTGCATGTCACGGCTCTGGGTGCAGCATGAAGCGAGCCAGCTCTCTGGGGGTTCTTAACGTGGCGGACAAGGCTGCGAGTGACCACTACCAAGTAAGGAGGCTGCGAGTGTCGGGACAAAAAGTATCTGCAGAGAGTCTGTCAGCTTGTCTTTAACCCTGCTGGTTTCCTGTTATGGAAAGGTCAAAGTTCAATTCCTAAAAAAACTCAGTGCTTCTGTGAAGAAGAAATGCCTCCTAAAATATGTAGCGTACAGTAACACAATTATGTTTTCCTGGTAATATTTTCATTAGCTTTACTTTGTAGTGAAAGAAGAAAATAATTTAAAATAAAGGGAAAATGGGAGCTTATTGTTCTGCATACACTGAATAACTGTTAACTAAATAGAAGAAGGAATCAAGCAAAAATGCAAAATATTCTTCTAGCTTATCAAATATAAGAATTTGCTGCTTGTCTCGGTTGATAAATTTAATATCTTGGATGGAGTTAAGGGTAGTTTTCAGTAATTTCTGACATTTTGTAGACTGAATAATCTGTTGATTACTCAAAAACATGATCAACAGTTTAATCTATAACCCAAATAATCAACATTTATGGCCCTAACCAGGTTACTTTATCTATGTATATCTACTTTGGGCACAATGCTGTAGAATATGTGGTAAATCTGTGCCTTGAAAATCCTGTGGTACCTCGTAATTAATATTCAGACGGCCCTCAGTGACATTTGAGAAAAACACAGACATTAGTGATGTAAAAATGCATTTTCAGCATATCGTGTGTTTGAGATTATCTTCTAAATGTTCATAGTGAGTGACTTCACCTCCACCTAAAATTTAGTTAGTCAGCAGGTAACAGTTAAAAAATCTAAAAGATCAGATGCAAAAACATTTTAGCTTCTGTATCACAGAATTCTGTGACTGAAGGCTTTCCTGACTCAGAAAAATAAATTTATACAGTCAAGTAAGTCTTAATAAAATAAATTCACTAGCTTTGTTCCAGACTTTCTTAAATCACACATTTCTCCAGTGATTCAAATAGTGAAGTGTAATTATATCTTATCATCATGCTACAATTTCACAGTGTTGCTGTTATAAACATAGGAAACCGCAGACTGAAGTAGCAGTAGAAGAGTAAGGGAAGGTACATACAACAAAAATTAATTAATTTGAAAAGAAATGGCCAAAATGCAAATGAGTTTGAATTTCAAAGAGTGCCTGAGACTTAAAAGTTAATTTCTGCATTTTTATTTAAATGCTAATCCACCCACCTGGTTCCCAAGAGGGTTAAAACAAACTTTTCGACCCGGTCTTTACTTTTATACTCCTCTCTCTTTATAAATTGTATCTCCTGATTCTCTGTTGATTTAGTTTTGTGAACAAATCACAGTGTTTGTCAAATGACACCTGATGAGTAACAACACAAGCGTGACTCACACTAACTTCAAACCATCTTTATTTTTACTAATCAACACAATCAACTTTAACAGGGAGAATGTTTTAGTTTTTTGACACTTTAACTTTAGTTTGTTATCAAGAAAATCTCACACTGTATGACTGATAATATGAATAAAATACTATGTAAAGTCCCTGAAAACTTGGTTTCAGACCTTAAATACGTATATAACATCAGGTATTTGTGACTAAATAATTAACAACCACAGTTGACTATAATTGTGCAAACACATACTGTCAGTTTCTGCATAACGCATGTGGGCATTCTTAAATTGTCTCTGTTGTGATTTTCTGTGTTGTTACTGTCTTATAAAAATAGTCCCCCATAAAATTAATCCCAGCCACCTGTTTATGTAGTAAACATCCATTCAGAATTGATAAATTAGGTTTCTAAAATGAATCTCGCTCTGCAACTCATGGTTTCGAATCTTCCTTTAGACACCGTTAGCTAACGTTTAACCCCGACACCTTTTACAATCCTAATAGTGGCAGATTTACGACAAATTCATATTCGTTTTTTTAATTAACAGTCGTCTGTTGTAGACGAAAGTAGCTTGTCTTTTAATCAGTAACTGGTTTGCCTGCTGAAATTACAACTGTCACCAGCTAGCTAATTTAAGGCTAATGTTAGCTTAATGACTTAGCTAGAAAAGCACTCAGGTTGATTATTGATATTTGTATCTGACTTGTTTTTTAAAAAAGTTAAAGGAGTCCTAAATATACACTTAATGGTTACATACATGATATTGTGCTAAAATACTAAAGCTAGAGCTTTAGTACTTAGCTAACGCTAAGCTAAAAGAACAAGAAACATTAAGTCTGCATCCTTACCGACTGTTTAGCTTAAATACTTTAAGACAATCAAGACATTAGATTAATGCTTTATTGGTTGTACTGTATTTTCAAATATTCACTTTTAATGTTAAGAAGAAAAGCCTTTCAAGATGTAAACTAATCGATGTGTTTGATTGGCAGCGTTTGCCAGAGTGTTAATTTCCCCCAAAATACAATAAAAAGCAGACAGAGCTGCTAATGTTAGCCTTATAAATACTCCAATAGCATCGAACTCAAATATGAAAATCTGATTTTCATTGTACATAGAATATTTGGTGTTTTTGGACTTTTGGTTTGACAAAACAAGACAGCAGCTTAATATCTGATTGTGAGCAGTTTAGTATTTTCTTAGTAGATCATAAAAAAACATAAAACTAAATAAAAAATGTTCCCAAATCTAACAAAATAGCATCAAGGACCAGCTTCCACCATCTGGGGAAATACTAGATGATAAGCTCTTTCGCTTTGGAAGTAACATGTAGTTACTAGTAAGCTCTGTAATGCTAACGTTTGTAGCTTATGTTAAGACTAGATAAACACCTTTTAAATCATTCCATATGCCTTTGCACATTTGTCAAGCTAAAAATAAAATCTTACTTCTTAAAAAGTTGACATATTGTTGGCTCATATTTCCTCTCGCTACATTTTCTCCAGGAACGAAATAATCGTCTGAGAAAGAGTCGCGACCTGAGTGCCAGCCACACTGATCTGGCGCGTTGAAGGTTTTTCTTCCCGACCGTGGCAGAAGTGGCGGACGGACTCCTGAGAGGTCACGGAGGTCATGAGAATCCACTTCCTGTCCACAAACTCCGGACCCACCTCACTGTAAACAGCTTCATATCGTCCACATTATACGTCAGCATCACACCACCAAGTGCTCACTGCACAGGTTTCATTGCACTTTTGAAGGTTTGTGCTGCGAGAGGGGGATTTATTGTTTTTCAGTACATATCGAGGAACATGAGGAATATCTGAGTGTGTGTATCTTTTCTGTGTATATCTGTTTTTTGTATGTGCGCGTACTGTATGTAAGTGTGTGCTGGTGTGAGTATTTTGCTTTCTCGAATCAGTCCCTTTTTAAATATTTAACCTTCTGCTAGCGCTCGAATGAAGGCAGATTGCAGAGTGTAGGTTTAGTTTTACAAACATTTCTGATGTCGATGGCAAAGAAATTAACTCATTGGTACTTTTAAATCGTAGTGTGTGAAGTCAAATAGCTCAAATTCACTAACAGACAGGCTAAATCTGCACGAAATTACAAACTGCAAGTTAAAGTGTGTGACCATCACTGAGGTTCACGAAATTTATGAAACAACATGGCAGTTTGTTTCAGAATGGGTTTTTAGTGGCGAGCTGCATCACAGCAACACAACAGAATATTTACAAAATATTTAAGTACATTTACTTAATATGGAAAGTTCATACAGTATTGCCTATAATGTTAAAATAGCTCGATTTGAAAGTTAATGAAGGAGAAACTCAGGAAAAAAGTTATAGACTTGTTTCATAGTCAGTCTAATTGAACCCCACAACATCAATACTGTTTGGCTTTACCTGCCGAGGTTTCACTCAAACAATGAGAGAAGTTCTGCCTCTTAGAAAATGTTTTTAATAACTAAACCCGCTGAACACTCTGCAGAGAACTTGTCCAGCAATGACGTCTTTTTGTAGGCCGACCCGGACGTTAGCTTAGCGTTCACTCTGCAGGTTTCCAGTGAAAGTTCTGAACTGTTTTGTTTTTTATTAGGAAAGTATGATTGGTAGCAAATGAAGATTATAATGATATGATATTCACAAATCAGCAGACATTCAGCAATATTTCTTTTAAGACAAAAACGTTGGAAACCTGTCGAGGGAACCCACATCTCAAATGCTTTTCAGAACTGTTTTCCAAAAATGTTCTGTCCTGTGTTTATTGAAGTTTTTGCTTTTGATGTATGAAGTTCTATGTTTACATTTAGGGTTTTGTAAATTAATGTTGTTGGGTTTTTTTGTCCTTGCGCTGCTCTGAAGAGTTTCTCTTTATATCCTTATGTTACAAAAAGCCTTGAGAGTAGCTGCACTGTCTTCCTGAACAGTTGAGTTTGAGAAACAACGAGGCAGGACGATGACATTTATTAGCACATGAAGGCCTAACGACACTCTCTCAGGATCGAGGCTGTAGTTTCACACACTGACTGCAAAGTTAAGGCCACTCCAGACTTTTACACATTAAATGCCATTTGTAGTAATGGCCGGAGAAATGTTACAGCATTTTTTTTTATTTGTATTTTTTACTTATTTTAGTCAAGACAACACTTTACCATGTGAGTAAAGTTGAACAAGACCAACCAAAAAGTACAAATTATGAATAATTAAAAGTAGTTTTTATCGTGTGAGAATTACTCTTGAGATTTAAGTTGCAAATGGTAAATATATGTTTGCTATTACCAAAATAAGAGGGAGTATTGCCCTCTATGCAGAATCAAAACCCAGCTAACACAAATCAGATTGCAAACGTAATCCTGGTATAAATACTGATTAAAATTGTCATTACTGTTTTTATACAACAGCCATCTTTATGTAAAAACTTACTGACTGATCGTCGTTCCAAGATTAAAGATGTGGGTTTCTAGTTTGATTAACTTTAGTTCACTATGCATACATGCTCTCTTTTCATTTAACGGAACCAAGTAATGGATATTTATCATCTTATACTGGTGACAAGCTTGAAATACAACAACAAACATAAAAATATAGAAAAACTTAAAGCCCCATCAATCGATATTTAGGATTTAGTGCCTTGTTGAAGAGTTTTGCTTGTTTACGATGGAAGTTTCAGGCTGAAATCAGTTGAACATCTTTTAAGTGCTGATAAAATATGTTTCTTTTTTGTTATGGTACCTTACTAAAATATACAAAACAATTTTTTGTTTTTAAAAACACCTGTCTTTCATCGAGCAACAGAAACCAAACTTTTCAAATCTTAAATGTTGTCTAAATACAAGCTGCCAAGAACTTAAAATAAAATGTTCCAAAAATGGGCAAATATAAAATAAATCTAAAACAATATCTCGTTAAGGAATATGGCTGCAACTAACCCGATTAATTAATGAATGACTTGGTCAATAAAATGTAAGAAATTTTAATTTCCCAGGGTGACATTCATATTAATTTATTCTTGTTATGACTGTTGGTCAGACAGACAAATACGAGCGTTGGCAAGTACCAGTCCAGCGACCGGCGTACCAAACCACGCATCACGTGAATGTTTAACACGTGGTAAATGTTGTGAAACAGTCGTTGTTTGGTTAGGTTTAACAAAAGATTGTGGTTTGTGTTAAATAAGAACATTACGTCACATAACACAAGTCATCTACAAAATGTTATTTAACTTAAAACATATCATCTTTGACTTTATTTCACACGGGACTTGAACCTTGGTTCAGTCCTAAGTTTATTTGGCACATCTATCTATCCCCCCAAACCGCTTACATGTCGCTCTTTATACTACATCACCTGACTTCTTCTGTCACTAGAGGTCATGGCCTAACTAAAAATATAAATATGGGTCATAATAAGATATATAACAATCGACCTATAAAGCTGGTGAGGACAGGCGGCATTTAAAGTCTGGTAGTTTTTCATGAACATTTAGTTTCTTGACAGGGGTGTGCAATAAGCTTTTTGTTTGACTTTAAAAAAATTTCTTTACCAAAAAACTCACTGCCGATTCTGATTTGTAAATTTGATCACAAAAATTAATGGATATCCTGACCGAAGTAGAGAATTTATATGAATGCTTTCATTCCAGAACATTATACTGTTTATCCCTTTTTAAATAATAATAAAACATAGATAGAAGTGATTTGATAACTTGAATAATAGCAATGGTAAGTTTTCCTTCAGTGCCGGCAATAATGTAGTCAAAGACGTAGTGATTTCTCATTTGAAACGTCTAATTTTTGTTTGTTTTGTCTTTGTAACGATGGTTTTATTGACACTGTTGGACGTTACAGAGTGTGTTGAAGCTTTTTTGTGACTGTTGATCAGTCTGCTCGTCAGCCTGCTTTGTGCTTTATTTTATTTTGATCCTTATTGTCTTACTGTTAGAAGCTCCACAAAGTAACGAGGCACATAACTTAACAATGTCTGATGGTTTTGATGAACTGGGCAACACTTTGGGGAACGTTAAGACACAACACCTTAGTGTAGTGATAAAGTGATGTTCAGGGCCGATACACGTAAAGAGACTAATTTAATCGTTTACACAAAGTAAAATGCAGTAGTATCAAAAAGTATAACAGTAGTTTTATATGGAAGCAAAGAAAAGTCAATTTAAAGACCACTGATGTTATTGTAGTTGATTTTAAAGTGGATTATATAAATATATAATAATATAGACATAACTGGTCCTTGAATGTAGTCTGACCAATAAAGTTTTAATTTATCATCAGAATTTAAAAGTGGAGAATTTAAACCACACAAGTATATATATCAAAAAATAATAATAATAAAATACATATTTCACAATTATGGATTAAGTTGCTTATAAGATTAAAATCCTAAAAAAAATTTTGCTTCTATAGTTTTAAGTATTTTAAGCAGTTTGCTGTTTTGGGTCAAATTAAAAAATATATTAAAAATATTCCAAAGGGAAAAATAATATTTCAACAAAACAACTTTTTCTTCTGGAATATTTCTTGGTATGTGGGTAGATGCTGTATATACTTACTGACAACAAGATTTTCCTGTCCTGAGTAAAGCAGCAATGTTGAAGCATTGTTGCCCAATGCTAAAGGTCAAAGTTGCTCAAACTGTTGCCCAGTTACAGAGGACAACCTGCAGCAGCTTGATGCTGATTATTACAGGAAGGACAACTTAAAATATTTTCCTGAAACTATGACTTATCATTAGTTTTTAATATGCAAGACTATTTTACAGTGATGATTATGATGACGTGAATGTAAATGGCTTTATGGAAGTGCAGGTAACAATGAAAAGTTGACTCTATATGTGTGTGTTTGTTGTTAAAGCAGCAAAGTTAAAAGTCTCTCAGTCCGTCCTTTTGTTGCGGTTTTTTTTTTTATATCAAAGGGTAATTTCTGATCCCCGCCTGTGGATTGTGTTGTTGTGCGGAGCAGCGATGTGGATGATTCGATAAAGTATATTCTCAGGTTGGGACAAAAATGGTTTTATGTCCATTTCTTTAAATGAAAGTGTAACATGTGACCTCTGTCGCCCTCTGTCAGCGCTCAGTGGAACTCGCAGCAACACTGAAAGAACTTTCTCCCCTTACACAAGCTAATTAAATCTAATTAGAATACATTTAATATTTTATGTAATGTTATAATACTGGTTTTGTCATTTGCCTCTGTGGACTGATGACAAGGTTGTTGACGGATAATTTACGTCCCCATACATAAAAGTTTTAGCCAGAAAGTGCAGAGAGTTTATGATCAGGCGGAAAAGTTATTACTGCTGATTATTTTCTCGATCAATCGATTGTTTGTTCTTTAAATCAAACCTTATTTTCAGTCAGAAAATACCAAAAAGATTTTTAATAATTTTGAGGTTTGGCCTTATTAAAAAAAAACATTGTGAACGTCTCACCTTTGGCTCTGGGTAATTGTGATGGTGACTCACTATTTAAATATTTTTTTTTAATTAATCGATCGATTAATGGAGAAAATAATCAGCAGATTGATCCATAATGAAAATAATCATTAGTTGCAGACATGAAGCAACAATTTAAATGCAGCACAATACTTTACTTGTATTTTCACAATACTTTTACTTAAGTAAAGGATCTGAATACTTCCCCCACCGTGGGGCATTTATCAGCCTAGTAACCACGGCACGATTTGGATGCTGCACCTTCCTCATGTCCCGCTCTACAACTCTGCATGCTCGTTTCCTAAATCTAAATTAAGATTAAATATCAAGCTGCACATATCCTCTTGTTTTGTTTTTGTTTGTGAGTAAGATGAAAGTATTTTATGCTTCCTACAAGGCAGCATTGTCGACTCCTCCATGTTAAATATAACAACCGTCCCCTGTTACGTCTTGTATGTAGAGAAAATGTTCCTGGATGAGACTGGCTTTCATGATACTACTTGTTCTCTGTAACCGCTGCTCTCTCAGACATGTTGGCTTCTGATGTTCCACTGCGCCTCCTCCTGTTCACCTGAGCAGTGACGTTTGTTTATTGTTCAGCTTCACTGTATTTGAATAAAACGGTCAAATTTATGACTTTTGTTCTGTCATTTATAATATTATTTATGTAAGTGCTGTGAATAAGCACAATTCTGAGGTATTTGTACTTCATTAGAGTGCACTACACTACATTTGGCTAATTTACATAATTGATTCTACCCTGTCTGACCATTGAAAACCATCTCTAAGTGCTGATTTTGAATTTTGTGATCCACAAAATAGGCATATACAATGCTACAGATATAAACAAGGTTAACGGATCAGAGGTTGCTTTGTGGGGAGAGTTGTAAACAGCTATGTATGTACAATAACATTTATATACATTTTACAGAGTAATTCATAATGAATTTGCTGAAATTAAAGAAAGATTTTTAAATAAGTGTTGCAGAGCTGTGTACCAGCGTGATGGCCATGGGGCACAGGTTTAGCTCCTTTTTAACCTGACAAGTTTAAATGGCCTGGCTCCCTCTGTATTATCTGCTAAATTAATAATAAAATGTGTTATTTTACTAACAAAAATCCTCTTTTAAAAAAAAACAAACAATTTTATGTAGATGAGGAGAAAATTAGTCTGCTAGTAGCAGCGCTAGAGATGAAACCTTATTCTTCGGGGTGTATACGTGTGAGTATATATAAATAAAATGTAAATATTGTTTTATTTTACATGTTACCATAATTTAATATACACTTAATTATATGTTCTGCATGCTGTATAATGACAAATTACGTCTGCATGACACAAACCCGGAATCTGTCACATTGTTCTTTCTCTGCAAATAGTTTTAAATACTATTATTTTTCTTTATTCTTATATAACTTGCATTGTCTATTCCATATTTACATACTTCTATATTTATTTATGTCAACTGTATGTTTGTCTGCCTGTAGCACCTTATCCCCAAAGCAAATTCCTCATATATGTAAAACACCACTTGGCAATAAAACTCCTTCTGATTCTGAATTAACAACCTTGAGCCAGAGACAGTAACAAAATAAAATAAATAAAACATCAAACTAAAATAAATCTAATTAAAATGTTCCGCAAAAAGTCTTGGGAACTTTGTTTGTTGCTCTTTATTTGTAATAATAATAATAATTTCCTCGCAGATAAGGAAGTTTAGTCATTGACATTCTGTTATTGGTATTAAAAGATAATAAACCCTGTAAGATATTCAGAAATAATATATAATAATAAAAATAAATATAACTGCATTGTATGGAGTAGCAGCAGTTAAAACAACTGTTTCAGATGAACAAAATTAGCATAAATAAACAATAATGTTTTCCCTCCTTCAGCAGGAGTTGTAAAAACAACACGCTCCCATCGCACCACGTGACATCACCTCTGTCTCCTGTGATTGGTTAACGACCCTGTCAATCACTCCGGAGGGTGTGTTCAGACAGGGGTTCCAGTCTGTAGTGGTCAGAGAGGAGAAACAGCTGCTGAAGCAAAATGTCTTCTGTTCCTGACGGAAAGAAACTCGTCCGGAGCCCCAGCGGCCTTCGCATGGTGCCGGAGAACGGCGCCTTCAACTGCCCCTTCTCCCTGGACGAGCCGCAGTGGGTCCCGGATAAAGAGGTGAGACCAGTTTGGGGGGGGGGGGGGGGGGGGGGGGGGGGGGGGGGTTGTTTGTGAAGCTGTCAGAGCCGCGGACACTAGCGAGAAGCTAGCGACGATGGTACACGCTGCGTTTCCGGCTGTTTTTTTTTTCAAAATAAAGTGCCTAAAACAACTTTTAAATAACATTATTTGGTTTCTGTTTGTCTGAGTTGGTGTGCACTAATCATAAGAGTTTTTAAAGTGTGCCTCTGAAGATCTTATATTTTCAATTTCAAAAAATCCAAATCAGTAAATAAATAAATAAAAATAAATAAGTGTGTGTGCATGTACCATAGGTCAGTAATTTTATTAGTCTGTTCCATAGTTGTCAACTGTATATTAATGTCTACGTCTAGCACCTTATCATCAAAGCAAATTCCTTATAGGTGTAAAATACTACTTGGAAATATAGCTTTATTTTTGACTTTTAAGTATTTCTGCTATGATGGTAAACAAGCTTTGGCATATGTCTGAAGAGAACAACTTAAACTAAAATTACACACAAAAAAAGAAAAGTAAACTAACTAACTTGACTAATCAACTAATCATTTCAGTTTTATTCCCAAACAGATAATAAAAGACAACAATACAAGTACCAAAATATACAAAATAGAATAAAAATAGCAATATCACAGTGTAGAAATACGTATGTTACAAGTAAAAGTCCTGCATTCAAAATGATAGTAAAGTAGGGCTCAATAATTAACAGAAATTTTATTGAAATTGCACTATGACCTACTGCAACTTTCAAATCGCAGGAGGCGCAACATTTGTTTACGATGAAATGTCATAAATATTGTTGTGCTACAGAGACGCCCTGGCCGACACTTAATATTCTACAGACTTAATAAAACATCTCCTCAGAAATCACACCATCATCATTTTAATATGTTGTTTTATGGAAAATGAGAATAATGATGTAAAAATGATCATGCCCTTCAATATTGCAAATCATAACACAATATCAGATAAAATAATCACGATTAGATATTTTATTTTCAAAATCGTTCAACCCTAAAGTACAAGTACGAACATATTAAAATAAGAATATACTTGAACTACTGTAAAGTTATTGTTGCATTAATGCTGTTCATTACTTTAATGATGCAGCTGGTAAAGTTGGTGCTCATTTGAATGACTATATTTTGTTTGGTAGTTAATTATTGAAAAATACATCATAATTTATTAGTTAATGATGTTTTGTATTAATAACCTAAATCTGCAAAATAACTAAGTATTTTAATCTATGCTGAAGTAGTAAAGAGTACAAGTATAAAGTACAATTAGTTCCCATATTGTACTAGAGTTTAATGTCTTCTTCTCATCACGGTGGGCAAAGCGCTTTTATTGTCGAGGTAATGTTTCCTAACTTCCTGTACCCCTCATGCTAACTGTGGCTAACTTGACGTAGCTCCGGACTGGATACTTGGCCCCAGAACTGGGCGTTTCAGCCTGACAGCAAGCGTTTCCTGTTAAATAACCAGCTAGTTAACAGCTGAAACAAGCTGTCACGATGTTTAACCTCACCAGAGATTGTTAAAGTGACAAAAACACGCGTTTGTTTTGTGTGCTAGCTGACAGCTACGTCCACACTCGGCTAGGTTAGCTAGCTGTGAGAGGTGCTATGCTAACCCGTCCACAGTTAATCTCTCTCTGTCCGTCAGTGCAGCAAAACTACAGGAGCAGGCACAGAGAGACAAACACCACCTGTCTGCCAGTGTGTTTCATCTGTGGCTGCTCACAGAGGCACTTTGACCAGACTGACCATAAAACTACAGCCAGCAAAGTTAATAATTCCTGCAGGCGTCTGATGAATCTGTAAATAAAGGCGTTATTATTCTGATGGGTCATAATCAGTGTTAGAGGAAGTTTCCTGACGTAGAAGTAGTAATATCGGAGTGGAAAAAACACTCTTTTGCAAGAAAAAATACTGCTTTCAGAGTATTATTTAAGTAACAGTCTTGAAATATGTCTAAAAAATGCTTTAAAGCACTTTTTCTCACGCCGTATCCTCTCTTCTGATCCCAAAGTGACAGTTTGTGGAAGTTTAACTTTAGTTCATCCTTCAGTAAAAAATGTAGTATCATAGAAAGAGTATGTATAAAAGCAGTATCTGTTAAAACTAAGTAAACATTTAGAGCTGAAACAATAGATTTAAGATGAATTTGTTGGTGAATCAAGTGAAAATGAATCTGCAACTTTTCTGGTCATGGATTTATTGTGTAAATACTTTTGTTAATTTTTCTTTGTCCTCAGTGGCAGCAGAGTGAATATCTTTTGGTTTCAGGTCGTTTGTAGCCATCAGTTTTACATAAATATCTTACAGGAACAAAACTAACATGCTGTCTGTAAAAGGTTTTGGGTTTTCTTGGTGACCTGATTGCAGCAAAACTAAAAGAACGTGTACGATAAAGTGCTGCTGTTGAAGCTGAATCTGCCGAGCTCAGCATGTTGTGTAACATCCTGTTTTTCCTCTTTCCCCGTCTTCCAGTGCCCGAGATGTATGCAGTGTGACACCAAGTTCGACTTCATCAGAAGAAAGGTCTGTTTTGTTTTGCTACACGACCGTCACGCAGCTTTATCGGACTCTGACAAAATAAACAAACACATGAGGGACACGTAGAAACTCGTTTTGCGCTGTGAAATGTGAGATCTTCTCCCCCCACTTGGCTTCTGTTAATTTATTTTGGCCTGGAGACACAGTGACGGCTCTGTGGTGACATTTCTTTCCAATGACTCACTTAAAAAATGCTGTAGATCTGTTGCTCTGTTTAGTCGTGTCCCATTTTCTTTCCATATTTGCTGGAAAATAGTTTCTGTTTATAGTTAAAATCAGCTCAGGAAATATCTGCGCTTTAGCTGGTAAGTGTCAGTGATTCAAATCTGATTTACCAGCTTCAGAGATTTCTGGTTAAAAAAAAAAAAATAAAATCACTTCCTGACCCAAAACGTCCGACAGACTTCTTCCCAAAGAAAAGCAAAATAGGAAGTGACGGCAACAGAAATGCAGTTTGCAAAATTAAGTGCCCAATATACCTCCCACGATAAACTCTCATGATTCCTAATAATATAAAACCCATTATGATCTTATACGCATTTGTGAACATATTATTATTATTATTATTATTACACAACATATTAACACATATCAGTAACACTTGATGAAGACGGAAAACAAAACATCATGCGGAGCTTCTATGCCGCATCCTTCAAAATAAAAACCTGTGTTTCAATAATACATAAAACGTACAGTGTCATGTCGACACCATAGCACAACAACATCACGCTACTCCATGGGCAGGATTTATTATCGTTTGTATGTCTGGTCTGTCCCTATAAATCTTTGACTCTACGTGTGAATATATAAAAAAAATGGTTAAACAAAGTCTGATTAAAGTCTGAGCGTTTATTAACCTCATGAGGACAAACACAGTGACGCAGAAACAAGCGTTAATTACTTAGTGATAGACTGATTAATCGGTCGGCTGGTTCCTGCACTCAGGAGGCCGATAAATAAAACCTGTCTGCAGACACTTCTGCTGGCAGCCTCGTCACTGTGGCTTCTGTGGATCAATGTTGGCGCTCTCACTTGTGAGTTTTGGAAAGGTGGTGAAAATAGCCCGAAATGTCCTCAGTCACTCACGTCTTTTCTTAACACGTTTGTCCTAAATGACAGCAGCTCTAATCTGAGACCTTTACCAGCAAGTGTTAAATATATATTGTTATAGTGAAGATAATAATGCAGCTGAATGACAAACTCCCGCTCTCCCTTAAACTCCCGTCACGTTCTGAAATCTACAGCAGAACCCAAACCATGTTTCTGTTTCATTCATTATTATAAAATATCTAAAATGTTACTGGCTGAGATCACATGTATATTAGATTGTACTCTGCATGGAAAAATGGAATTATACATGACTTTTTTTGTTTTAATATCAGCCATTGAAAAAACCATATCGGTCGACTGATTTAATTAATGCATTGATTAGTGAAATTCATAACCTCGTGTTAATGTGTCACAAGTAACAAAGCACCATTAATTACCTAAATAACATGTTTTCATACATTTAATCTAACGGACATGAGACGAGTGGGATTAAAATACTGAAGTAGACCTGACTGTAAGTCGTTCTTCCTGCAGCATCACTGTCGGCGGTGCGGCCGGTGTTTCTGCGATAAATGCTGCAGTAAGAAGGTGACGCTGCCTCGCATGTGCTTCGTCGATCCGGTGCGGCAGTGCGCCGAGTGCAGCCTGGTTTCCCAGAAAGAGATGGAGTTCTACGACAAGCAGCTGAAAGTGCTTCTGGGAGGTGAGAAGTATTTTTATTAGGTTTAATATGGATTTCATGTTTATGTTTTAAGTTCTTCTTTTCCAAACCTCTTTCCTTCACATTTGGTACGAAAGCTGTTTCCTCCCTGTCAAGAACATGTGGGGTGAAACACTTGAGGCGAGAATAGCTGTGTGCACAGTGGTTGTTAGGAATTATTGGCAAAACATAAGCAGCTGCCAGGAGCTTTATATTGTCTGTCAAACTGTCTGTGCTGAAAGGACGATTCCAGCTCACCTAGAGTTTTGTGCTTAATTTTCACAGTTCGTCTTTTATTTAATGACGATTAAATTGTAATTAAATTTAACTGACTTCCACTAGGGCTGCAAATAATAACAATTTGCAGATAATTTTCTCAATTGATCGAGGATTTGTTTAGTTGAAAAATGGTCACAACATTGTTTATTGTCCAAAATGACATATTCAACTTGCCTGTTTTATCTGAGCAACAGTTTTAAACCACAAAATATTCAGTTAACTATCACATGTGACAAAGAAAAGCATCTAATCTGCTCACTTGAGAAGCTAAAACCAGAAAATGTTCTGTATTTTCCACCACCAAAACGTTTGTTGATTATTATTCATCAGCTAATTGATTAATCCACTCATCATTTCAGCTCTAATATGGAGGTCAGGTCCTTACTGTGACTCTGTACAGGAAGCAGAAACGCTGCTCCTACTGTAATCCATTGTGTTGCTGTTGAGTGTGGGTCAGTGTGCAGCTAAAAATACGCAGCAGTCAGGCTCTTAATGAAAAATCCATTAGCAGCCTGGAGCTGCGGGGGGGAAACCCGACTGAATGCCTGTGATGTAAAGCCTGCAGCGTGCTGGGGCCTCATGCTTTATGGATGATGGAGATAATCAATCGCTCAGCAGAAGAAGAAGAAGAAGTTCTCACAAAAAAGATGAAGACACAAAGCAGAAAACCTCTCGTGCACATTTCCATTTGAATATCTGGCTGTTACTGTTTGATGTTCTGGGGAGGTGGAAACACCCAGTGGTGCTCAAGCTAAGGCTGAATCCCAAACTAAAACTAGAACACTTTGAAGACGTGTTGCAGCTCTGATAACTTGTGAAATTGACTAATTGACTAATCAAGCCTTTAGTTTCAGCCTGAGCAACTAGTAGTAAATTCACTAATAAATTACATTAGATACTGTAAACAGATGCAGCCTGGGAGGAAATTTTCATTTAGCAAAAGAACTTCTTTAATGTTAAATCTCGTCTAAACACATGTAGCTGTACAATCATTAGTCTAAAACTAATCAGGAGCTATTTGGATCAAAGAACATGTAAACAGTATAGGAGCTGTGGTTATCGACTAATCTGTAAAGCATGTTGTTGATCAGTAAGTTAAAAGAAAATAGTGAACAATGCTCACAGTTTCCCGAAGCTCAAGGTGACACCTTCATATTTCTTCTTCTGTCTGATGAACAATCAGAAACCTCAGAAATAAAAAGTTTCCGTTCAGTTTCCTCACTTTTGAGAAGGTTGAACCAGAGAATATTTGGCTTTTTTTGTCTCGATAACGATTAATGAAGCGTGAAAATAACTTCCAGCTTTCAGTACATGCAGCGATACAGATTTTGGTCGATGCCCAAACATTTTTCAGGTTTGATATTCAGCCATATTCATGAACTCTTTTCCATTCAGTGTTTTATATTTTGGGGTTCTGGTTGATCTTTTAATGGGAAACGTTTGTACAAAAGAACTGATATTTTATATAGCTTTTTGTTTTCAGCAGCGTCTTATGGCCTAAATGATTATTACTTTTATCTCTGAAGATTTTTTAAACCCTTCCCTTGTGATGTCTTTTTAATTGCAGGCTCTCAGAGTTGAACGTTTTCTGCTTTTTCTGTTTGTTCTGTCTCCAGGTGGCACCTTTGTCGTCACGTTGGGAACGTCGGAGAAGTCTGAAACCATGACGTGTCGCCTCTCCAACAACCACAGGTGAGCTTTTTACTTTCTTTTTAAATTCCACACTTGTGTTTAAGGTCCAGCTCAACTCATCTCAAACCTCAGCATGAAATCAAAACTATCTGCATGGCAGGATATCACGAGGGGAGGTGAATTTGCACTTTAACAAGCCAACGTTATGCAAATTAAATCGATCATTTTAAATTTTTATCCCTTGATCCCTTAGATGTCCAACAGTTAAGCCAAGATAGCCTATTATTGCTGTTTGACATGATTTCAGACTACACCAAATCACACACTCAGGCTATTCTATGTGATCTCCTTTCGATAACTAATGTAATAACCAATGTAATATTGTTTCACTTCCATTCACTGAGCCTAACACTTTAAAAACCTCTGATCTAGATCTTTTTGGATTCAAGATAAAGGATGTGAAGAACGGGACTAAAGATGGAAAAGATTAAGAGATTCAGATGTTATGTTTAAGGTTTTCAAGTAAAAATGTGCTGTTGGGACAAATCCAGTCAAAACTAATCCAGTTTTTGTTGCACCAGTGACATTCAGAGCGTCGTTATTAGTCAGGTTTTAGATAAACGGTTTTGTTTTGGATATGATTCAAATGTGTCTTCTCTTTCTTTTTATCTAATCGTCAGGTATCTGTTCCTCGACGGTGAAAGTCACTTCGAGGTGGAGTTGTCTCGGATCTCCAGCATGCAGATTCTGACAGACGGCACGAGTCCAGGAGGTGAAATCAGAATTTAAAGCTTGTTTTTGACCATTTTATATTATATTGTACAAATTATGACCCAAGACGTCTCTACCACAGAGTTCTGGACATTCTGGTGTCTCCATGATGTTTTTTTTCTGAGACAGATTCAGTAACCAGCTGGGAAATTTCTTGACTAACACTTAAACCTGTTTGTCTCTTTTTTTTTTTCCCCCCAATCGAACACTAACAAACTCTTTCTCCTCTGCTGCTCTGACTCTGGCGACCCGGCTGCTCCTCCTCCTCCTCTTCTTCTTCCTCTGGGCTCAGAGAATGACATTCACACTTACACCAGTCTGCTGGACAGTCACTATATCTCTGAAGGTTAGGTTCACTCTGGTGTTGTCCTCACTCCATTTCTCCATTTTAATTTTCCAGATCTGGTTTCTTTGGGTTTTCATCTGTGTGCATGAAGCTGCCTCAAAACGAAACCGGTGATGCTGTTCTGCTTTATGTTTACGCCTCACTGAGTCCCAAACGCATCTTGGTGGAAATTACAACACCACAGATGTTATTTGCACGACTTCCTGTTTTTGTTGTCGACTGCCCTGTGAAAATGCTGCAACACTTCGGCAGCTGACTGACGGCGTGTTAATTAGTACTTAAACGATTAGATGTGTAATCGATTAGCTGATAAACAGAAAATAAACAACAGTTATTTAAAAGTTTATCAAGCAAAAATGACTTAAATATGAGGATTTTCTGCTTATTATCTAAATTGTTTTTTAAAGTTTTCATGGATGTTTGTCACTGTTAACAAACTTTAAAAACAAATCAATAAATTATCTATTAATAAAAGATATTATCTACAGATGAATTGATAAAGAACATGTGTTTCTTTTGTTTGGATGTTTGTTTATTTAACATAAGCAATGCAAGTTATTATTTGTAGAGCACCTGTCAAACACAGTGACAACTCAGAGTGCTTCCCATGAGGCAAAGAAATAAAATAGAATAAAATTAAATTTAAGAGCAAGGCAAAATGAAATATAGAAAACTATAACATTTAGTTTTTTCCTCTCTGTGGTCTGAGGCTCAGTGGGAACTTATTGGCTTAGAACTAAATTAGTTATAATGTTATTTAATTAATATTTAACTCGTTCTCACATAGACACAACAGATTATTTCCCAATGCTCTCCCCATTTTTCATCTCTGACTTTAAAACATCCTTTTTATATCTAATTTAAAAAGTAGTAAACAGAGTTCAGCAGGATCAACAACAACAACAACAAACCTAATTTAGCACCCAATTCATATCCAGAATACTGCGCAGGTAACCTTGCACATATCTAACCCTCGACATCAACAATTCATGCAGCTGTTCTCCAGGTTTTTTAGACGTTTATTCATGTATTTTAGAATCGCTGAAGGAAACTTCTTATCCTTTTTAAACCAGGCAGAATTATTGTTCGTTATTGTCGTTGAGCTTTGGCCAAGCTTTTAAAGAAAGAAATTGAGTATGTCTGCAAATAATTATAATTTTTATTTATCAATTACCGCCTATAATTAGTTTCATGAACTGTTACAGTAAAACTAATTGTCCACTGCAATTCCCCAGAAAACAAACAGACAGATTTCTTGTTTTTGTCTGATGAAAACTGCAAAATATTCAACGAGCAAAGACATAAAACAGATAAAAGCAGCAAAAATCTTCACATTTGAGAGGCTGGAACCAGAGAATGTGTCTGATAAATAACTTTAATGGACTTCATTAACTTGTTTCAGTATTGTAGTGCACTTAACACCGTCCTGTGAAACCGTCCTGTGAAACTGATTCATTCCTCACTTGTGGTGCCTGACCTTCTGTTTCTACATGTGTGTTTGTCTCAAAGCAGTGAAAACGTTTCACTCAAACCTTTAGTGTTTTTCGGTCCTGACCTTTGGTGCTTCACTTCATTTTGAAAGACATTGTCACTGTGTGTTTCTGTTCTGTTGTCTCTCTTCAAATCTTTCAGTTCCCCTGACTTCTCTGTGTTGTTGCATCTGTGTGTTTTGTTCATGCATGAATCACTTTTTAAGTGTTTGTCATTGATATTATGGTCGAGGCTGAGCAGTTATTTCAGAGCCAAAACTCTACCGTGATATGTTGACACGTCGTTAGTGATTTTGTTCATTAGACATGTAACAGTACAGTACTACACCCTTCCTCTTTTCCTTTTATCTGTTAACCTCATCTTTGTTATTTACTTAAATAACCTGCAGCTGTTTTTCGTGAGTCAGTCAAACCTCTTTAACCTAAAGTGTAAATGAAGAAAAGTAACAGACTTTAAAATGACTTTCATTATGTCATCCAGTCCATCAGTCTTGTTCTTAGTCTGTGTCTAACTGAGTGTGTGTGTGTGTGTGTGTGTGTGTGTGTGTGTGTGTGTGTGTGTGTGTGTGTGTGTGCGCAGGAGGGATGTCGCGGGCCAGCGGCATGCTGCTGCACTACAAGCCAATGGGCTGCCAGGATGCCCAGCAGCTCCGCTTAGAGGCAGCAGATGACAAGAAGGTGGCCTCGTTATGGCTGGCTGCAATGCACAAGGTTCGATAACCAGGACACCAAAGCTCACACTGTCACTGCATAAACATGTATTTATTATACCTTTTTACACCGATCAGCAATAACACTTATTATGTGAAGTGAAAAAAGCTGATTAACTCGTTATCATGTCGTCTGTCAGCGGGTGGGATATATTAGGCAGGAAGTGCACATTGTGTCCTCATAGTTAGAAGCAGGAAAAATGAGCAAGCTTAAGGATTTGAGCGTCGTTGACAAGTGACGAACTGTCAGAGCATCTCCAAAACGGTCTGCAGTGGTCAGTACTTATCAAAAGCGGTCCAACGAACCGACGACAGGGTCGTGGACGGCCAAGGCTCATTGATACATGTGGGCGGCGAAGCTGGTGACAACAGACGAGCTACTGTAAAAGTTGATGCTGGTTCTGGTGGAAAAGTGTCAAAGCTGTTTTAGCATTCTGTTATGGCTGATTGGTGTTTTTTCCTTTTGGCTTGATTCAACCGCTCATGGCTGCGTCGCGTTCTGGGTGAGACGAGGCTGCCGGAAGTCATCGCGGCCATTCCAGACGACGCTTGTGATTCCTCCACATGCACTGCAGCACGTTTCAGAAGCGTCCTAGAAGCAAATCTCTAATGTAAAGAGCTGTGTGTGACTCCCTGGTCCACAAACACGCTGTACAGGTCGTCTTTAACATCGTGTTGACCTGTTGTGTTCTCGCCCGGCATTACCACGGTTTGTTGTGTCTGTCTTCCCCACAGGCGGCCAAACTGCTGTATGAAGCTCGGGACCAGTGACGTGCAGGCAGCCTGCAAGACTGAACCTCCAGGCAGCACACACCCAAGTGTTTTGTACCCCGTCTTGCTGGGGGTTTGGTATCGTTTGGATTTCTATTAACGCCAGTTCTGCTTATCTGTCTGATTCATCATCGGTTCTTAATAACAGTTCTTATCATGGTAATTTCTGCAAGGAATGTTTATATAAAAAATTATTACCTCTATAACCAGTTCTTGTTTACCCCAAGTGGGCTGATTGTTCTTCTTCTTTTTACATCTCAGAGTTCTTTAATCCTCTTTGATTTAACACATAAATCAGGGCACGTTAATGTTTGTACATGAAAATGGAGCCAACTGAGCAGAGAGACAGCAGGAACACAAGCTTTCCAACACAAGTTAGGATCCGTTCATTTGGAGAAAGCTTCTACTTTTAATTCCTGTTCTTTTTCTTTCTCAGAACTGGACATGTTTTTGTTTGTGCAATACTCAGTCTGTTTGGACATCATACCTTTTCATTAACCATTTTTCATAACTTCCGAGATGCAGTAAAACGTCAGATGGAGGCGCAGTTGTTTCAAAGCAGCACAATAATTTTATATGCTGCTGGTAGATTTAGCTTGTGTCATTGAGGATTTTATTTCCTGGACGGATGATGATATTATTTTTGATAACTCTCCTGATGTCAGCCAAACACAAAGTAGGGACTGAATGTCTCGCTCAAGGGATCAGCTGATGGTAAAAAGCATTATCTCACAGGACAAATCCAACTTAAAAACCCTTTAACGCAGATCTGCGTGAAACGTACTTTGCATTTCAGGACCCGCTTTGTTTAAGTTAATTGCAGAAAATGTCTCGGGACTCTTTTGCCTTCCAGTTTAGGACACTATGTGTGTAACAGCTCCCCTCAGCTTTACACAGCTTTATAGTGAGTTTCAGCTCATTGTTTATCTCTCCAGACACAACTTTAGTGTTCTGGTTCTCACTCAGCGCCCTCATAGCATGCCGTACACTACCTGCTCAGCAGCAAACAGCAGACAGACACAGTTAGAGACCAGCTGGTGAACAGAGTGGAGCGTTTAGCAGCTGAAGAGCCAGATATTTCCCTAGAGATCAAAACACAACTAATAGAGACTCCAAATGAATGATTATGTTGCTCTGTAACTGCTGGAGGTGTGAATAAGCAACTCTTTGCTAACAAGTTCAACTTAAAGGTGATGATACGTCAGTGTTGGTTAAAACTTGTTTCTGCTGCCCCCATGTGGCCAAAAGAAATCAGTTTATGGAGGTTTAAATATAAATTTTAACTAAACTGCTAATAAAGAAACACATTTATATACATTCACAAGTGAATTTCACACTTCAGAGATGCAAGTTACTCTGGCAACACTTTACTAGAGCGGAGAAAAGAGCAGTGAGTTGGACACTCTGATTACTTCTCCAGCAGTCACAACAGAGCTGAATCTGCTGGAAATTTGCCGTTAAATATTACCAGAAAATGACGAGTGTTTTTGTGTTGGTCTCTTAAAATCAAGAGCGAAGGCTTCTTCCTGTTTTTTTAATTAAACTTTCAACTCTCGTACGAGGGTAAAATGATCAGTGCAGAGCACAGATGGCACTTTATACACAAGCAGGAGCAGCAAATGGATCAGAATGCAGTGGGAAATGAGCAGGAGTGAAGTTGATTCTGGGAAATGTAGGATTCTCTAACTGAAGCAGAAGAAAGAAAAGAGGCAGGTTGAGGAGACAGAATAATTCCTGAAATGCAAAGAACATCGCAAGTTTATTCACAACTGAAACACAATTGTTGGATTTCTTACTTTAGGAGACTTGCTGTCATGACGGTTGAGTTTCAGAGCAACGTAGATGAAAGTTCAGGTGACGTGTTTGTGTTTCTTCTCTGTAACTTATCTCTTAATACTCTCTGCTACAAGTATCTACAGATTTAAATGTTTAGGCCTCGGCGTCTAAGGAAACTACGGACTATTCACTGATTCTAGTGAAGCATAAACACACATAAATGCTTTAAATGTAGTTTCATGTATTGACTTTTTGTATAATATATTTTGTTAACTATTCCTACTTTAACACAAGGCGTGTACGTACTTATATAATTTTCAAAGCTGAAGTATGACCATAGGTTTTGTAACATTTGTAAATTCCTTTTGTCCTAATTGTCCAGAGCCACAACCAGGATGTGAAATCACCACCGACCAAGAGCTGTTCAGTTCTGGTTGAGCCGGTGGGTTTGTTGGTTTGGTAGTTAGTTGTACTTCCGAGGACCTTTTTCTAAACAAGAATGTAGTTTTGACTGCGATGGTGAAAGCCGCGACACGTTCTCATCCCAGGTTGTCAATGACCGACGGCGCTTTGTCACATTAATGTGGTAAACGTGAAAACGGATGCAGTTTGGTGTAGCAAAAGGTTGCGTTAAAAGAAGCACATCATGTTACGTAGACCTACGTTTTGTGAAGTAACATCACGTAACTTCATATTTTAAATAAGTCAGAGTTGACTTTTGGTTTCATGCGGTAGGGGAGAGCGGGGTGACTTGAGCCTGTGAGGAAGTTGAGTCACCCCTATGGCTTCTCGGCGGCCATAGAAAAAATTGGTCATGTTACCACACATTTTTGAAGAGTCATCCATTTTACTCATCCTGTGATGGAGAGAAGCCTATGGAATAAGTGATAAGCACATTTAAGATCAAAAAACAGGTTTTTTTTGCCGTTCAAAGTGATTTTTTTATGTTCAAGGAGTCGTGATTGTTGTGTGAAAATCTTACGCATGTGTTAGTCTTTTAGGAAATTACAATATGAGGCTATACTGTTAGCATGAGGTTACTCTTAAAATGCTGGATGACACAATTTTGTTAAAATGGCAAAGACCTGGGGGAAGTTGAGAAGTATGATAAACAGGATGACTTTAAAGCGATACATTGATATGAAACAACTCGGAGACATAGCCGCAATGCTTCACTATCTAAGTGCAACTGAATGTTTTGACCTGGCGTTTGAGTTTGCACGATGACATCGATGTCCGTGACCCCCATGTGGCTCAACTTACCCCTCATGTGGGTTAAGAGTCCACTTTTTTTTTTTTTGAAAAGCCAGATTTTGAAAACAGTTTATTTTAGATCCAAAGTGATTATTCCCAGGGACGCACCACATCCTAAAATATATGTACATATTTTAGTTGGAGACATTACTGTCAAAAACGGGCTCAACTCACCCCGCTCTCCTCTACACGCCGAAAGTCCTGTGTTTGTTTGACCCATCCATCCACCTGGACCTTCTCCATACGCTGACTTTCTTGCCTTTTATACGTCACCTGACTTTAGTTGAAAGCCTGGTGGGCGAGGGGCGTGACAAAACATTGGTATTTGACAACCTCAGGATTGAGAACGACATTGTGACATAGCAAGATTTACTCCCTGATGTTGTTACAGCGCCCGCAAATGCCAACTTTTCCTTCAAGCTCCCTCTTTAAAGGTGCAGTAAGCGATTCTGTTATGTTGCTGCAAAGCTAACATGAAGCTCACATGCGGAGAGGATGAGATAGTCTTACTGTGCATTCAGACCAAACGTGAATTTAACCCTCGCGGGGGTTTTATCGCTGGACTACTACCAACACAACGCGATTGGTACAGCTGCATGAACCCAAAATAAACACTTTGCTGTGATTTAATAGCAATAAACGGATCAAACTGATGCCGAAATAACTAAAACGTGATGCAGATTTGATAAACATATGAATTCATGCTTTGTCAGGTCTGTCAGCAGGACAGCAACTTTTAAAATGTGTTTCTTTCTGAATGGAGTTTGGATCGATCCGGGCTATGCTATGCTAAGCTAAGTTGTTCACAGTAAAAACACTGAAAGCAGAAATCGAAACAACTCTCCTGGTACTATAGCAACATCACAACAACAGCATGTCTGGGTGAACGAGAGAGTAAGCTGAAGGTGACAAATTATGGCTAGAATTGTTGGAGTAGCATTGTGTGACTCGGTTTCCCATTTACAGTTTTAAGTTTTCACACGCAGAACAAACAACTAGCGGACTGTTTTTCAGATTAGAATTGCTTACTCCACCTCTAAGTTTTGAAACTCACACCTGTTTAGAGTTGGAAGAAAGGTTTAGGGGACTCGGGGCGCTGTTGCATCTTTATCACGTTTATAATCTTGTAAATACACTTTAGCTTCACCATATGAGGTTTGTGCATTTTTAAGCGTGAATTTAAGATTGTGAAAACTGTAAACTTTAGTGTTGTTACACAGAAATCTTAACTCAGCGTCCTCTTACTAGCTTTTTATCTGGAGCTTTCAAACTCACCTCACGATCTTTGTTTGCTTTCACATGACATAAGTGTGGAGTACCAACAACTGAGCAAACTCCATCTGTTGAGGAAGACTATGATATGTGGATGAAAGCTCTAGAAAAAGCTGCTAAATGGACCTTGAGATATGAAGAAACACATGAATTATAAATGCACGGTTGCGTTTCAGCTGCTAACATTTATCAAAGATTACCAAGTATCATTGGCTTCACAGAAATTAGCTTTTTTAAAACCCTGCTGGCGTCTGTGTGTCTTCCCTGTTTTTCTAAGCTTGAAGAAAGAACTTGAAACTGTGTAATGGAGCGCAGAACTGGCTGATTGTTGGGTTTGTTGGCCTTTTTGTACCTTTGTGTCAAACCCAGTGAAAACAACATTCACCACCTCCACTTTGTGACATAAAGTTTATTTTTATATGCTGCTCACCTAAGAATTAAAATCACACGTCGTGGTCGTTCTGGTTTGAGGCTTTCGGAACAGAGACGGAGGAAGAAGATGGTGAGGTTTTGTGTAAAAAGGCGTCTCTGTGGTCGCTCTTGATGTTGTTAATACTGTTCACAAGGTTTTCCAGTTACACACCAACAATGCTGTTCTTCCATTATACAAATGTTTGTTATGAAGATACATGTGAGGGCTGCACAGTTACGAACAACAGTGATCATATTTATTATTTTGCTTAGTTCTTAATTGGAGACTAAAACCTTTATCTTTAATTCCTCTGTTGTTTTTTGGCTGCCAACTGTAAATCTAAGTATCTGAATCAGACGGTGATGTTGGTAAATTGAAAAGTTTGCCTTTTTTTTTATCTCAAAAACACAATTACAAAATGCATTAGTCACATTTTACTTTCATTTGAAATGTTGCTGGTATGGGAGTGGCTGTAATCACAATAAAAACATATTAATCATCCTTGAAATGAAGTCTATATGATCACACTGCGGGATTCTCTGTGCAGCCCTCTCAGACTGTTGTTGCACGTTTGCAGTACGTGTTACGTCACCGAGTCGTGACTCAGCCAGTGTTTGTACCTGCACTTTATGTCCACCCTGATTACAAACCTTTTTATCCCACCGCTTCATTTATTACGCTGAAAATGCTCTACTACACCTTTTTGTTGGATTATTCTGTTAAGAATAAAATCAAGTGTTTATACATTTGGGGTGTCGTTTGTGTCATTTAGAAAAAGGGGATTCGTCCATTAAGAGACACTGAATAATGAATGAAAAGGAAACATCGTCTGGTATCAAAATTTATGTCAGGTGCATCAATTATGAAAGGATGAGATTCACTGACTTCCATATAAATAAATAAAATCCTAATTAAATGTATGTTTTAGACAGACACAGTTGTTATCAGACATATTTACACAAGTATAAAGCTTCCAGGTTGGACATGTAATCAGAGTTTTAATAGTTTATAAGATTTGATTTTGTACTTCGAGACCACCTACTGTACATATTGGTATGCTACTGCTGATTGAGGGAAAGCTCATTTAAACTTTTTTTAAATGATACATTTTTTATTGAGATTGATATACAGTATGTTATTTCACTTTAACACTATTATCTGCTTCAATTGGTATTATTTTGTCGTTTCACTGAGCAACAGAGTGGGCTGAAACTCTACAAAAGCTCCAAACCACTATGGTTATGTTAGTTTGAATCTGTGAATATTTCAACAAAACATAAACATAAATGTGCAAAGGTAGAGTTTCATCATTCGAGTTTTCCTCTTATATCTCCGTGTGAGATTCTTCTAGGTCAAGTCTTATCCTCCTTTAATAAAAAGGTTGACCTTTTGACAGCCAAACATAATGTATTATTGAACTTTGAAATATTCAAGAGGTAGAAACTAGGGGATAACAGATAGGCTATGTATAATCTAACAGCACATGTTGAGAGGATCAATCGATATAAGCAATACACTGCAGGAAAGAGCACAGCTGGCTCAAACAATGCTATCAAGTGTCCAAGTAAATCATGACAGTGAGCCAGAATGCAAAACACCAGGAACCTGCAAGTAACTCACATAAATGGAACGCAGCCATTTTTAATGTTCAAGGGAGAGTTCAATTTCAAAATATTTTGCACCGGTTTGCAACGTTTTCTGATTGAACGACATGTTTCCTCCAACCGGTGCAACGGGCTTCGAGGTATGTTTTCTCCCGTTTACTAGGCTGTCAGAGGTGTTACCCAATCAGCTGCTACAAGTTTGTAAACACAGCTATGTTAAAAAGGCAGGAAAAATCAGCGCGCTTGCATAAACAACAGTGTGTTCAAGGCACCACCGTTATGTTTTGTCGGCGCTGAACTCAAACCAGGTTTTCCTGCCAATGCCAAAATGTCTGCTGTGAAAAAAGTCCATTGGTGACATTTTTGACTGAACAACGCTCTCTGCAGGCAGTAGTGTCAAATGAAAAACTTAAACCTAAGTAAAGTTAGTGCACCTGATATAGCCCGTTCAAAATCACAGACTTCCTCTGTTTCAGTGCTTTCACTGGTCCTCCCTAAATGTAAATCCTATCCTGAGAGACATTTTGCATTCAACTGTGTATTTCTGAGTTTCTGTGCATAAGACTGACTGTTTTTTCTTTTACTGAGTTTCATCAGCTCAGTGCACAGTTGTAGTTCTATGTGACAACTGCGGAATTAGAAAAGTATAAAAACCTAATCGATGCCGACTTATTAGCACCATTCAGTCACGTCATGAATGGGGCTTCTGTTTGTTGTGCAGCAACAAGGGCAAGAGGGCAGACAGACTGAAGCTCAGAGGTGAGATGAAGATTTCTGACTGATTGTTGTACGTGAGAGTTCTCCCTTTTCTCTTCAGTCAGAAGTCAGCACTCCATCGTCTTTAATCAAACCTGTTTGTTGTGTTACAGCTCAGAAATGCAGAGAGCAGACCCTCCATTACTCAGGATGCCCGTGGAGAGGGAATGGTCATCAAACAGCCCTGGATTATGGGATCGTCTTTCAATTCTCATTATTATCATTCTGTTCAGAATCAACATTTGCTGAACTTTTGATGCCTACTTGTTAGATTCTGTGTATCTAGCATTTGCTCTGGCTGGGTGGCTAACAACGTAATCTCCCATCCTGGCGGTCTTTCTCTCTTGTCTACTGGATACCCAAGGAAAAGCTCCCTTTCATCCTGTGAATCCACCAGGAGTGACAGATCAAAAGACAAGGGCATTGATTTCAAAGGAAGCTCCTCTCTCAGGTAAGCTTTTATACGTTGTTTTAGGCATTTGAACAGAAAACTGATGCTCTTGTTTTTCTGGACAGTCTCCTTGGTCTAAGGTACAAAGCTTTTTAGCTAAATGTAATAATAACTCGAGTGGACCCAAAAATTGTACTTCCACATAACTTCACCAATTCAAACTTTAGTCACAGACAGTCTGTAAAGAAGAATTATATTAATTATTGCCAAGATATTGGTAAATAGTAACATGGAAATCACAGGATGTAAAAGTGTAATTAGATTGCACCAGTTACTTAAACCAGTGTTAATTGAGATATGACTTGAGACTTATGTTTGTATTATTCTGGATCAATTTTCATGAAATCAGAAACTAAGATTAAATAATGAAAATTGGTGACCATAAAATAAACCTGTAAGATTGTTACTTTATCCATGAAGATATAAGAAAGAGGAGTAAGGAACGATCAAATGAGGGAACTGGGATGCACCCACAGTCTTGCCTGAGTCCTTTAATGCATTACTACAAATTTCTGATTTGTAGTTTATTAATCACTGTGTCTGTTATGGGGTTGTGTGGTGTGGGGACAGAGAGGACCCAAAAGCAGCACTCTGAGGGAAGGAGGTTTTATTGAGGGAAGAAGGGGTAGAGGGACTGGAGTGGAGGGAGAGGTGGATGTCGGGGACACACAGGCACGGGGGAACCAGGAAGACTGGGGGCCAGGGAGCCGGGGAACACTGGAAGCGAGAAGCGGTGGGAGAACAGGGAGAACGCCGTGGGGGAAGTCTGAGGAGGAGAGGACCGGTGGATGAGCCCAGCCGACTGAACGGATGACGAGGGTGAGTGAACCTGGGAGGGAAACAGACAGAGAGACAGGGTTAGGGATAACGGGGATAAAGCACAGAGAAAATGTGAGAAAGCCTGAACACGGAGGTGGCACCGGGTATGGAGCAACGACGATCAAGCAAGAGTGGTGTGGAGAACCGGGGTGGAAATACAGGCAGGTATGAGGTCGACTACTGGCAGGTGTGGCAGGCTGACGAGGTGGCTGATGAAGTGCAGGTAGTTGGCTGGGCTCAGGAGCAAAGGGAAAGAGAGAGAGAGAGAGAGAGAGAGAGAGAGCACACAGGGGAGAAAACACAGGGAGGCAGGCAGGGAACAGAAAACCAAGGAAAAAGTAGAATATAAAGTAGAATAACTGATAAAAAGGAGAAAAAACCAGGACACTCACCGTCAACCGGGCTGCCACCACAACAGTGTCACCACTTCAAAGACTTCCAGTCTTGACTGTGGGCTATAGGAACTTGTTGGATGTAATTGTCTATTGTAGATATTATCAGGGACATTCCCTATTTGACATGTTATCTGTAAAGGGATTCTTAAATTAGTTTCCATTGAACTGACAAATTCACAGTATATATTATCATGATAAAAAATACACACGCCATGGTAGAAATCTTTATCCATATTGGCCAGCTCCACTTGCAGCTTAAATCTTTGTACCCACTGTATGCAGTTTAAATATTGTCCTGTGTTTCTAACAGGAAAAGGGACAAGATGAATGTTGAAGTTTGTGCTGCGATGAAAACAATGTTGAGGTTCCTGCCACCTGCTTCTTCTCCTGGTTTCCCTACAAGATTGTGTCTTCTGCTGTTTTCAGTAATCCTGCTTCACTTTTCTTGAGATGTCAAATGTCATTTTATTAAAGGGGATGGTGGAACTTTTAAAAGGGGTTGTTGAGCTCGCTCAGTAAGGGATTCCTTTCTCTGACTAAAGCTCAGACCCTAAATGTGGGCATTTTCCTGCATTTTCTTGCCTTCAAAATAATTGTCTTAAGAAAACTAAATAATTCAAGTTGTCTGTGTTACAGTGTTAGTATATAAGTGTGAAGGTTTATACAGTCATATATTGATTTACTGGAGTTTTACAGTATATAAAGCACTTTTTTCCTGTCCTGGAAGGGTAACTAATCATTTAAGTTGATGTGAAAAGTGGATGTAATTGGTAACCCTACACCACGTCTGTATGAATTGTCAACAGAGCTTAGAGGAGCTGTTCTACTGTGAGTTTAAAGGGGTTTCAGTATTGATGTAAATGCTCTGTAATTGTATGGTGTCTTTCTAGTAATAAGTTGACACACCCCAGGTCAGCTGCTGCCGGGGTTTTTAAAATGTCTACATGTGGGTGAGCTGGATGCTGAGCCAGTGTTAGTATTGGGATAATAGCCAAAATAAAGTCCAATATAAATATAAAATTACAAATGAACTTCCCAACATCCCAGTGACATGAATCAATTGGCAATGCACAGATGGCTGACAAAGTAAAGGATAGATTTTTCAAGCCCCGCTTCAAACAATAATTAGGAACTCATTTAAAATTGGTTAATTGGTAAATATCTCACTGACAAAATGAACCATTCTTTCAAGTTTGATAAAAAAAAACACAAGATTACAATGATTTTCTGGATTTCTGACATTTATTTTGTTTCACTTATGCACTTTGAATTGCCTAGCTGCAGCTTTTCATCTGTTGGCAGAAAGCAACTCCAACAACCTACAGTCAGGACAGATACAGACAGCTGACTAGGGCTGAACAATTTTGGAAAATAATCTAATTGCGATTTTTTCCCCCAATATTGCGATTGCGATTTAATATGCGATAAATTTTTCAGTGTATACACAATATTAGATAGATAGAACTACACTGTTTTTTCTTGTGTTATGATGAATTAGGTAGAATTATTATGAGCAATGGTGGAGAAGATATGTCAAATTATAATAATATGAGAAAGATAATTTGAGTCAAGTCATGGCATTAAATAATATGATATAATATCATCAGGTCGGCCTACAGACCACAAGAAAAACAAACTCACCACAGTGTTATACAGTAAGCGCTCAATACAAAACCCACAGTTCAACAACCAATTAATGAGTCCTTATCTCAGTTCAAATCTCCTAGGAGTCCGTCTTTCTATATCCCAGTAAGCAAACAAAAAATACTCAGTTTGAGGTTCAATTCAAAAGTTGGCCAACGAAAATATATCGCAAATGCAATTAATCGTTCAGCCCTACAGCTGACGGCAGAAATCAGGATATAATCATTGTTGATTTTCCCAGATGGAAGGCTCTGATGTGGGACAGATGTTTTCAAAGCGGTGCTGAAGTTGTCTGTTTTCTGTTGGATTAACTAAAGTTTGTCAGACTTTAACGTTAGATGCAAATGAAAGCTGCTGTTTGATAGCTTTAGCTTAAAGCTGGCCATAATCACCGAGAGAAGTGATGTGTTTCTCCCGTCAGTGTTGTAAATAGTATGTAGTTGGATTAATTTCATGTAGCCTTATTCTCCAGCCTGTGGTTTGGCTCTGCCAGTTATGTTAGCAAGACAATCAGCGGATTAATTGGCAATAAAATGGCAACATTAGCTTAGAGCATGGAAGCAATCAGCCAGCTAAGCTTTTACTGCCCTGGTAGACAAAAAAAACCTCAGAGACAAAATAACCATCTTGTTATTTCAACTTTCACTCAGTAGCAAAAATCAGCCTTTAGCATCTGCAACATAGAACACAAAGAGATAGACATCCCAGCAGCTGAAAGAGATGGGGATGTCACAAATGCAAGTGGTGTCAAATAATAAGCTAAACCTAAGTACAGTCAGTGCACCTCATAGCACATTCAGATAGATTTAATTCTGCAGGGAAGGAAGGGTACTCGTTTTAGACCTAATAACCTCTTCTGTTTTAGTGCACTCGCTGGTCCTTCCTGTTACTGAGTTTCATCAGCTCAGTGCATAGTTTTAGTTCTGTTTGGCAACTGAAGAAGTAGAAAAAGATTTTGCTAACCTAACAGATGCTGACAGGTGAGCACCATCATTCAGTAAACTCATGAATGGGGCTTCTGTTTGCCGTGCAGGTGCAGGTTTAAACTTGCAATGAGTCAGTGTGAGGAGACAGAGGAGAAGGGCCATCATTCTGAAACCCCTCTGCATGGACAACATAGCAGCCAGACCGAAGCTTAGAGGTGAGATGAGGATCTCTGACTGATTGTTGTCCTTTTACTCCTGAGTACACCGACTTTAGTCAATCCTGTGTATTGTGTTACGGCTCAGAGCATTAGAGACCAGACTCTCCAGTACTCAGTAAGTGTCCAGTAGTTTCTGTGGCTCAATGGCTAGCAATTTAATATCCCACCATGCTTGTCTTTCTCTCTCTTATATTGACCCCCCTTCACCCAGTTGTTCTATCACACGTCGTAGTTCAAAATATCAGAGCATGGATTTCAAAGGAAGCTCCTCTTTCAAGTAAGCTTTTATTAACACGCACGCACGCACAAACACACACACACACACACACACACACACACACACACACACACACACACAGAGTTGAATCAACTGATGATGCTGGCAGGAAACAGGAAACAAGTTTACACAGTTTAATTATTTGTGGCTCTGTGGCTCATTTACTCACAGCACTGTGCAGTCAGTGTTTCAACAGTGGAGAAAACATCTGGTTTTATAAATGTAAGCACATAAATCACAAGTGCCTGTATTAGTCCACATCTCAAGCCTGTAGAATTGCTCTGCACATCCTTACTTTAAGTACATTTCAGACGAGTATTCACTCAAAAACTGGTAGCTTGTTCAGTTTCTTTTGTGTGGCATGGCACTGTACAGAGGTTAGATTAGGATGTTTGCTTATGGCCAAAATGTGTGCATCTAAAATAAGCCCTTTGTAGTCTTGTGGATGTGCAGCCAATGAGAGAGAGATATAATATTATTTCTGAAAATGCTCCTCAACGGTCGAACCTTCTGTTTTATAGATTTATAAACAATTTTTAATTAGTCTGTTCTGATTATAATATTTATAAAAAAAAATATTTATATAGCACTTTGCAAAAGTGATGTTACAACACACTTTATAGGAAAACATGGCTAAGTTACAATATAGACTAAAAGGAAATGTTTACGGGGTGGGGGATTGTGTGTGTCTGATTATCTGTCTTTCAGAGTCCTTCTGTTCTGCGTCTATCCAGAGTGACGGGTCACAAGGTCGCTCTGAACATTTTAGTGAGAGACCCTCCTCTCTCTTAGAGAAGTGGTTTAATGTTTATTTTCATACTGATAAAGATGCTTATTTCTTGCTGCTGTTCGGTCTTCAGATCTCTCTCAGAGGATGAGGAGGGTGTGGCAGAGGATATTGATTTGGTCCAGTCTTCAGACGAAATGTGAGTCAAATCTGTTGACCTCATTGACATTCTTTTACACACTTTTTGAAATGTATTAATTAAGCTGTGAACATCATTAAACCTTTTTCAGTTCAGTTACATTAATATTTTCTGACACTAAAGTCAATAAAATCAACTTCCTTTTCTGGAAGATCAAAATTACTGAAATATTAGTGCCTCTGCACTTTTATAATATTGCTTTTGTTCTTAAATATTCTAATGATAATTCATGTTAAAGTGAGAAGCAGAGGAAACTACTTTAAAAAGAGGAGAGAAACTGTGCAACCTCCATGTAGCCCAGCACATAATCTAATAGATCTAACAACAAAAGTAAAGTACAGGTATGAATGGAAGTCGCTAAAGAGTGAGCTGTATCGTTCCCTTATCATCATGGCTGAGTTTAACATGTGCTGTACCGATCACCGCCAATCAAAGCTCAACATAACTGACCGACCTGCAGCCTCACGCGCTCCTCTGTGTCTCTGCAGAGCGCCTCCACACACACACACACACACACACACACACGGATCGAAGTCAGCCAGCTGATCAGCGGACATTAAGGACAACTACGCTGGTTAGTGTATGTACGTGGTGCATTGCTATAAAGACGTAGGCAGTAAAAAGACAATTCTTTACAAACACTCCTGTTTAATAAGCATAAACATGCAAAACCCGATGTTTTAATCTGCTCAGTCTCTCATCCACCGCAGCTGTGTTTTGGTTTTACACAAGCACAGCGCTAGTTCAGATAATAGCTTATTGTTACAAACAAGCTAAAGTGAAAGCTCTCTGTCTTTAGTAACTGTTCAGCTTAGTTTGCCACTTACATGAAAATACAGCACATTATAAACTCAGCTGGTGGAAACAGACCAGCCCTCCTCTCTACCAGCTGCAGCAGCAGCAGAGGGAGGAGGAGGAGAGGAGGGACTGAGCTGTTGAATTGAATAGCCTTGGTCTGCAGTGATTATATCTTCCTTGCGACGAAATGTACATTAAACTGTATGCGGCCTTGTAGACAATATTTTCTCCTTGTACTCCGTGTTTCCTTTGGATATTGCTGGAAATTGAGTCCCCCTCCTTAAAGGGTAAATTATTATCATAACAATTTAATAATGCATTGCATTTAAACAGCACTTTTCATACATAAAAAGCGATAACAGTAGCCTACTGATCCTACCTGGCTGGACATGCAGTCTAGCAAAATATGTATCCCCCTTTATAATGCACAGATGATGGCCTACTATCAAGTATTTAATTTTGTGTATACTTCACATCAGGACTAATAACAGGAGTGAATATGGAGAAGTTTCTATTTTCCAAGCAATTATTTCAGACTGTATTTTCAACCTGCCATAAAACGTATCTCCCCTTTATAATGCACAGATGATGGCCTAAGTATTTAACTTTATGTATACTTCACATCTGGACTAATAACAGGAGTGAATATGGAGAAGTTTGTTGTTTCCTAACAAAAGTTATAGTGCGATACAAAATACAAACTGGGATCCAGAGAATGTCTTGTACACTAGAGCTTCTACTGTTCATTAAGCGTCACAAAGAAGTGTTGCATCGAAGAATGTCCTGTAATTTCAGGAATGTTTTTTTGTATTATGTAATTTAATAAAACTATAACTAAGTTACTGATACAAATAACTGTAAGTTACTAAAACATACTAAAACATTACATTATATACTAAACAAGACATTTGAAAGCTTGAACATTGCCTTTGTCTCTTTTGTACTGGATTGAATGGGCCCCTCTGACAAAACAACCGGCCACAGCCTGGCCCTCTTAATAAAATTGGTCTAGAACCGCCACTGGAGAGAAATCATTCTGTGGGAACAGGATCAACTTCTATTGAAATTTTCTGATGCCTACTTGTTAGTTTCTGTGTATCCAGCTGGATGGCTAACAATCTAATTTCCCACCCTGCTTGTCTTTTTCTCTTGTCTATGGCTCCCTTCGTCCAGTGTTTTCATCACATGTAGTAGGTCAAAATATGATGACATGGATTTCAAAGGAAGCTCCTCTCTCAAGTAAGCTTTTATTAACACACACACACACACACACACACACACAGAGTTGATGGTGGGAGGAAACAAACAGAGGTCTACAGTGTTAATGTCACAGGCTTTGCTGAACCATCCATCCACCACAAAGGAAGGTTTGGTTCACCTACAAACTGAAATAGACATAAAAACAAGTGGTTTTAAAATTTAAAAAAGCAGCCCTGCTCTCATAGCAGCCTATTTATTTTGTGGCTGGGTGGGTCATTTACTCACAACGCTGTGCAGTCAGTGTTTTAACAAGTGGGAGAAAACATCTTTTTTTATAAATGTAACTACATAAATCAAAGTGCCTGGATTAGTTCTGATCTCGAGCCTGTAGATTGGGTCTACATATGCTTACTTTTAACATTTCAGACCAGTATTCACTGGCACAGAAACTGATATTTTATTCAGTTTCTTCTGTGTGGCATGGTGCTGTACAGAAATTAGATTATGATCTTTGATTTTGGCCAAAATGTGTACATCTAAAATAAGCCCCTTGTAGTCTTGTGGATGTGCAGCCAATGAAAGGCTCCACCTTGGGTCAAACCTTCTGTTTTATAGATTCATAGACAATCTTCTGTCAGTCTGCTCTGAGGGTAATGATTATAAAAAGCTTTAATTTATATATAACACTCAGCAAAAATTATTACAGCACACTATAGGAAAACATATATAAGTTATAAGCTTCAAGAATAAATAATGTGCAGATTGTAAGAGACTAAAATAAGATGATTATGGGGTGGGGATTGTGTGTAAAGTCAGTGTTCTGCGTCTATCCAGAGTGACGGGTCACAAGGTCGCTCCGAACATTTTAGTGAAAGACCCTCCTCTCTCTATATGGAGTTTTTCCATGAAATCACTTATTAATAAATGAAATTTTCACAGCCTTATTGTGACTGGGCTGTAGCCTCACTTAGAAATGAAGCACACGCCTGTTTTCTCTGTTGCTTGCATCAGCCACTATTCTGCTTTTAATGTGGGGACACCGGGACGGGATGCAGCCCTGTGTGCGAAAGTAAAGTTAGTTAGTACTTTTACTGCCCTGGTAGACAAGAACACATCATAGACGAAATAACCATCTGGTTATTTCAACTTTCACTCAGTAGCAAAAATCAGCCTTTAAAGAAATAATGATTTGACATTTAACATGATAATTATCGATATTAAATAATATAAACTTTATCGTGACAACATTTTTGGCCATTCTGCCCAGCCCTATATTGAACCATAGTAATAAAGGCATAATATATCTATATAGTCAAACATCACATGTTGAGATGATCACTTGATATAAGCAACACACTGTAATTGCAGGAAAAAGCTCAGGTGGTCCAACTTTCCTTTAAGATGGCTCAGTCCCATCAAAAGTCCCAGGAAGTCATGCCAGTGAGCATGCACTACACCGGGACCTTGCAAGTAGCTCACGTAAATGGAATGCAACCATTTTTATGCTATCAATTACACCTGTGCTTTTCCTGCTATGTTATTATATAGGTCCATTAGAGTCCTCTGAAGGCAGCGAGGCCAGACTCTCCAGTACTCAGTATGCACATGGAGAGCAACTGGTCAACAGACAGCTAGGGATGGTGGATAAGAACCATGCCTCTGGTGTGAGAGACCAGGGTCTGATTCCCACTGTGACCCCTCCACCAATGTGTGGTAGTTGCTCCCAGAGGCGTGTGACCTCTGACATATATAGCCATTGTAAGTCGTCTTGGATAAAAGCATCAGCTAAAGGACTAAAATGTAATGAAAATTGAATATGTGACATAGAGTATGTCATTATTTTAATTTATAATTTTAATGTGTTTGCTAACGTGCTGCTATTCCTTGTGACCTGTGTCATGTCATTTCACGTGTAGCCACACTGACACTAAAATCAATAAAATCAATTTCCTTATCTTAAAGATCAAAATATTAGAGCCTCTGCACCTTTATAATATTCCTGTTGTCTTGGAATAATCTAATAATAATAATGCTGCTCTTCCTTTCTTGTCTACTAGATTTCCTGTGAAACACACAGCTTCCACTGGATCCATATGTTTATCTATGAAGAGAGAGAGTTCACAAGGTCGCATCAATACAAAAACAAGACACCCCTCTCTTAGAAAGAGGTAATCTTTCCTAACATTAAAAGATTGCTTCATTTATGAACATACTGTACAGTCACACATCACATACATAACATCATCTTTGACTTTTAATGTTTGTTTCTTGCTGCTGTTCGGTCCTCAGTTCTTTCTCAGAGGAGGAGGACAATGTGGCAGAGGATATTGATTTGGTCCAGTCTTCAGATGACCTGTGAGTTAAATCTGTTGATTTTATTTACATTCTTTCACACACTTTTTGAGTCACATGTATCTGTTGTATCCACACTGACTGGCCTTAATGTCAGTAAAGTTACTGCAAATACTATTAATTAAAAAAGTTGTGAGAAATTATTAATTTTTAATAACCCATTTTAAGCGGTTTTTACAGCAGTAACCCTCAGTGTATTTTAGGAGACGCTCAAATCCAGGGTACCGGCGGGGTCTTAAAAGTATTTTTAAAAGTTTTAAGTTTCATATTCCAAAAATAAGGCCATAAAAGTATTAAATTTCATTTACAAAGTATTAAATTAAATTTTTTAAATTAATGCCGTAACGTCATAAGTAAATACTTTGTGTGTGTGTGACTTTCTAATTTACTCCGTTTGGTGTGACTCTGATCTGGACTGTGAAGTGTTCGCGGCGCACGAGCTCTGGCATCCAAGCTCTGCACGAATCAGTCAGTTGTTAGAAAATAATACAAAACGTCTCTGACGTGCTGCTAGTAAGTTAACGTTAGCTGGTCGACTCAGAGTGGGCAAGTGTCTGAAGTTCAGATGGCCGGAGATGCGGACAAGTTGGGGTAAGAGGCTGAGGGCAGTGGCGCTGAGGTCAGCACAACAAGCACACTGTGGCGAGCGCTAATGAAGCAGCAGAGCTGGAAGACCCGCTGCAGGTTACTGGTCAGTGAATGATACAACAGCAACGGAGAGACAGGTGTGCATGAGAGGAGCCACGTCTGTGTCGGCGTTGCGCCGCTGTTGAAGTGTAACGTTATGGGAATTTGAACATCCAACTAATGCAAATTAAACTTACATCACCCAGACGCGCCGATCACCGGGACGAGGAAAAAACAATCCGGAGGCCAACTTCTTATCCCCGCTGCTTTCAAGCCAATACTATATAATACTGTATTTCAAGCAGCCTTTAGATGCTTTAGAAAAACAGATGAAAAACAGGATGAAGAATCGCTGAAGCACTTGGCACATCATATTACATTACCTTATCTAGCCAAGGTTTAACCAATTGCATCAACTCATGCCACACATTTTTTTTGCATTTTTGATTTCACCCCTCAAGAGTTCTTAGTGCACAAACATTGGATTCATGTCATAGGTGTCATTTACACTGGGGATACCGGGGACATGTCTCCATTACATATTTATGTAAAAAAACAAACAAATGGAAATACTTTGAGAAAGGTTTATTTGCACAATATGGAAACATGCATGCAATGTAAATATAGAAGAAACAAATGTGCATTGTCCAAAAAAAGTTTCCTAAGCTAAAAGAAAACAAGCTGCTGAGTACTGTATTATATTCTGTCTATTACATTCTTTGAATTGTCTCCTAAATCACTTTATATAAATAAAGAAAATTCTACCATAAATTGGTGCAGAAAATGTCTCCAGAATGGAATGCAGGAAATTAAGTGTTTAGTGCACAAAATTTTCTAGGGGAGGACTCCAAGAACCCCCATTTTTATATTTCAGCCTTGAATATTTCATTAAATAGTGTTAAAATATCTTCTTGTCTTGTTCTCGAGAACCAAATATTGTGAATGGTGCTTGTGAGCTAAGTGTATCGTCACGCCCCTAATCTGGACCGCAAAGTGACGTCTTTGATTAATTTTATTTTATCAAAGTACAAACACACCGCAGTGTTATTAAATTCACATAACTTCGTACATAATTTTCTCGGGCTTAAAATTCATACAGATTTTCATTATACGGCAGTGAAGATGGTATTAAATTTCGTCCTAGGTGATATTAAAAATGTTAAATTTGACTTTGAGAATCCTGGGGGTACCCTGAAATCAGTGTTGCCTCTCTGTTGCATAGTCTCTTCAGAAATAGGTAAAAAAAAACTTTAGGGCTCAGTTTGGTTGATATATTGTACAGTCACACATTATATGTATATCCTCTTTGCTTTATACTTATTTACAGTATATAACCCAGAGATCATAAATCACAAATTTGCCTCAATGTTTCTCTTGACTGTAATGTTTACTTCAGTACTTATAAAGTAATGAGGATTTTTACTCACTGCAGGCTGCAAGAACGTGTTAGAACTCTTCTCATCAGCGAGTTCAGAGAAGGAGACCATTGGGACAAGTAATGGTGATTTTTTCAATCTGTGAGTCAAGCTGTGAACATCATTAAAACTTGTACTTACATTTGATTTTTTTCTGTCACTTGTATGTGGACAGCAAAATCAGCTTTCTTTTCTGGAAGATCAAAACAACTGCACATGTTAGAGCCTCTGCACCTTTATAATATAGCCACTGTCATAGAATGAGCCTGTATTATGAAGCAGAATTTATGTTAAAGTGAGAAGTAGTTAACTAAGACTCCTGAAGTGCATTTTGACAAGAAACATTCAATTAAAAAAAATTCAGTTCTATGTGTTGCTAATGGCAGAAAGTAAGATTATAGTGTTAAAAAAACTGATTTTACTATCTGCAGCTTAAATCAGTTCACTTTTCAATTTTAGATGAATTTATAAACCAATTTTAAGTAATTTAAACTGGCGACCATTATATAAACATATAATATTGTTACTTTATCCAGGAGATAAGAAATCTAAGACTTCCAAACTGTGAGCTGACTGGATGTTTCAAGTTATTGTTGGATGTTTTATAGAAAGTTGCATCATTAGTATCTAGTATTCTTTATTATATTATTTGATTTATAAAGTTGAAAAAAACTGACATATTCACAAAATATCTTCTTGATATAAGATAAAATTTTAAATTGCAGTTATTAAGTGCCTTTCAGTCATGTATATAACAATCCAAAAATGGCAACACTCCTCAAAAATGCTGAACTGTTTCAAGTGCAACAGTCTGAACAGTTGTGTAGAGCTTGTTCTGTCCTGATGTCAATGGCGAACGTGTTCCACCATTGTGGAGCCAGGGCTGCAAGCAGTCGTTATTTTGTAGAGCGTTAGCTGGACCCCCCTCATGGTGAGGGATTAGCATACTGATTGGCAGTAGCAGAGCGTAGTGCATTGGCTGGGGTGGATGGTTTGACCATGTTCTAGATGTAGGATGGGCCTGAGCCTGGTGGCAAGTAGCAGTGTCATGAATCAACACATTCTCACTCCCAACTCGCCACATGTGGTCACTTGGTCAGGAGCCCTTGGCGTCACTTTTTAACGCCTGGTGTACCCCTTAAGCGTCTTTTTTGGATGTGTGTGAAGAGCTCTGTGGTCAAGTTAGCCACGATAAAACTTTAATGCAAAATGCTAAAATATGCAAAGTCATGTCACACTTTCAAAATAAAACTAGTGGTTAACGTTGTGAAACGTCGCAATTTGGTTAAATTTAGGCACCAAAACTATTTGGTTAGGTAAAGAAAAACATCATGGTTTGGTTTAAAATAGCTACGTTATGTAATGTTACTTAGGGATTTTATGTAACTTAACTAAAAACAATGTTGTCTTTTTGTTTCATACGGGAAACAAACACAAGTGTCTTGACTGGGAGTTCGGTTTCTAGCCCACCTGTCCACCCCAACCACCTTCTTACATGGATTTGTTATTTATATCCTACACCTGGTTTAGAGCTCATACATGACGCCACAGGGCTTCCACCGGTGCGTTTAACTATGATGCCAAAGGGCTTCCCACTGTGTTATAAACCGACACCAAGGGGTCTTGAGTATGCATCCATATGTGACGACCTGGGAGTGAGAAAGAGTTGCTTGATCCATATCCATATTGCTCAATCCCACTTGCATCTGATATCTTATATAACTTCTGTATGCTGTTTAAATAATGTTCTGTGTTTCTGTCAGGAAAAGGCACAAGATGTGACTTTCTACTACGACAAGTTTGTTGTTGGAGGAAGTGCTACGATGGAAAAATTGTCGAGGTTCCTGCTTCTGCTTGTCGACATCTATCCTGCCAGTTTCTTCTGCTCATCCTAATTATGCATTGCTGCTGTTGTTTTCTTTGAAGAAAGAAATTACGTTTAAAAACCAATATTTTTTACATTATGCTGAGTTTTTGTAATGTTGTTATATGGTTACTTATATATTATTAACTAGTGCAGCCAGTTTGACACGTGTTGTGTTACGTTTACATGAAAATAGTATAAACCCCCAGGTGTTTTTCTGCTGCTTATTGGTTTTAATGTAATTCTAATGTTTTTCTTTGTCTGTGTAAAGCACTTGCTCCTGTGTTTTGAAAAGCTGCGACTGTTACAAAGGCTCTTTTTGGGGTGCTTGAACTCGGTCAATAAGGGATTCATCTCGCTGACTGGAGATCGGATCCTAAATTCAGGTCTCTCAAATTGTTTTTCATCTTCCTGCATTTTGATAACTTATCATATTAAAACCCTATAATTCTACTTATCTGTGTTACAGTATTTTCTGTGTGAAGGTTCATACAGTTAAATGTGGAAACTGTCATCAGAGCTCAGAGGAGCTGTACAGTTGTGTGTTTTGAATGGTTCTAAGTATTGATTTGTGTGATTCAAAGCATCAAGTTGAATTAAAGAATGACTTTTATGAGGCTCTATAGCGTTAAGATTAAGATAAATTGACAGGCACCAGGTCAGCTTATTTCTTATAAAGTCAAATGTTTTTATTGTATTACTTTTGAACTTGATGCTGAGCCAGTGTTAGTTACCAGACAAATAGCTGAAAGAGTCCACATAAACATAAAAGTACAAATTAACTTCACAATATCACAATCACATGAATCATCATTTAAAAATTTAAATATATTGGAAACTACCACCTATTTCCAGGAAAAACACCTCAAATAACATACCCAAAATGAATCAGGAATTTTTCTCCAACCATTAGGCCTATATGCATAATTCTGGTCTCCAGAATAGGACAGAAGCTAAAGACTATGAATCAACTGTAAAAAAAAAACAAAAAAAAAACATCTTCACCTGGTATAAAATCTTTATTTCAAAGGCAATGTCACCATCAAAACCATCATCCTACAGATTATGATGCAACTAAATATCTACACCTGGGTGGTCCACGGTGTGATGGATCTTCAGGGAGGTTTCCTGCCTGTATACTGTGGACATGTCCTGAATAGAGGTAGAGAAGATTGTTTCTGCAGGATGATGCATTTTGTCAGGGCATTATTAAGAAACTAAATGCCAAAATGTCTTTGAAGAGGTAAAGTGAACACTTCCTTATCACACTCAGGGGAGTAAGATTGCTTGAAACAGTGTGACGTGACTCCAGTCATCCAATTCAAAAAGTGTCCTTTTCTTCACTTTCACGCATAGCGATAAGGATAATAGTGGCAGTGATGATGAATGGCTGTCAGAAATAGGAGAAACCCCAAATGCTAGCAGCAGTGATAGTGGAGCTGAGGATGCAGAGAAAGAGAGGCTGAGGAGTCAGAAGTGAGGTTCAACGCTTTTGTATTGCATTAAACAGTATTAGAATATGTTGAAATATGTGACCACTTTAGTTTAACAGCATTAAAAAATATAGATTTCACATAATACATAATTTTATTTATTGGTTTGTTAAATAAATATTTCTTCAGTTAAAACCTTATGTGCGCGCTGTCCACCTTAGTGGACATGTAAGAAACTCCTTGAAAAATGTGTTTTTAAAAAAAATTAAATTCAAATTTTATTTTGTATGCCTGAAGAGCCATAAAAACACATAGCTTCTGCTTTATGAGAGGAGTTGGTAACCACTGCTCTGCTGCCTGTCAAATACTGTGACGTTTGCTCAAGCAGGTAACAGCTTCTAGGACCCACTAGCAGAGCTGACCCGGCAGGATGAGTTTTTATAATTTATTAATGAAAGAAAAGACATTACGTTCTAAATCCTTACGAAGCGTGGCAAAGTCCAAATAATCCAAACAAAAAGTCCAACAAAACAAGGAAATCCAAAGTACGTGTGCAACCGTGCAACAAGCAAGAATCCACCAGCAACAAAATGTGAATCAACAATACATGAACAAACATGTAGAGTTCTGTTGGATCGGACCAGATGGGCCAGCCTTTGATCCACACATCCATCAATGAGCCCTGCTCACCATGACCTTGTCTCCGGTCCGGTCTTTTATATGTACTGACCACTGCAGACCGGGAACGCCCCACAAGAGCTGCAGTTTTGGAGATGCTCTGACAATTTGCCCCTTGTCAAAATTGCTCAAATCGTTATGCTTGTCCATTTTTCCTGCTTTTAGCACAAAATGTTATCCTGCTCCTCCCACTCAAAGCGCTTTTACACTACATCTGCATTCACCAGTCATACACATTCATACACTGAGCCTAAGTGCTCAAACGAAAATCTTGCCCAAGGACACTTTGACACGCAACCAGGCCTACTGCCTACTATATCACCTGTCAGTGGTCATAATGTTATGGCTGATATATGGCAGTGTATATTGTCCTCATTTCTGTTCAGTCCCTGTCAGATTGTTGTCTTTTGGTTTTGTCTTGTTTGACCTGCTCAGCAAGTCTGCCTGGAGACTCTACGTGTTTGTTCATGTATATACTGTATTATTGATTCACATTTTGTTGCTGGTGGATTCTTGCTTGTTGCGCGGTTGCACACGTACTTTAAATTTCCTTGTTTTGTTGGACTTTTTGTCACACTGTTTGGAATTTGCCACGCTTTCATAAGGTTTTAGAATATAATGTGTTTTTTATTAATAAATTATATAAACTTATCCTGCCGGGTCAACTCTGCTAGTGGGTCCTAAAAGCTGTTACCTGCCTGAGCGCACGTCACAGTATCTTACAGGCAGGAGAGCAGTGGTTACCAACTCCTCTCATAAAGCAGAAGCTCTTCTCCATGCATCAAAATCTGTATCCCTAAAGCAAATTTTATTAGGTACAAAGTGTTGTATCTCAATCTAAAGGAATTTCTCTGAAAACACAATGTTGGGAATTTGCAGCAGAGCTCTGGTAAGTAACAAACCTTCAGTTAATACGACATTTTTACAATGTCCTGAATGTAGCTTACTGAAATTACTTGAGAAAAAGGAAAATAATAAGGGGAGCATCTGAAAGAGAAATAAAAAATGAGGAAGCACATTCATTCCTATTACATTAATTTTATCAGCCGATGTGCTGTAAGCACAACACAGACAGAGAGAGGGAGAGAAGAGAAGCTTCTTCAGAGCACGTGTCTTAGGGTTTATTATATTTTACTTTAATTATTGCACTCAATCTTAAACTCAAAGGTTCTGTTAAATTGTATTTGGGGTATGGTGATGGTGCAGTGGATGAGACACATGCCTTTGGTGTGAGAGAATCAGATTCAATCCCACAATGTGTCTCTTAACCCCTAGTTGTTCCAGAGGTGTGCGATCTCTGACATATATAGCAATTGTAAGTCACTTTGGATAAAAGCATCAGCTAAATGTAATGTACATCTTCTTTGTTTTACTAATTACATTTTTATATTTTTTCATTCTGCTTGTAAAACTGAACACAATTATGATAACTGTAACTGAAAAAATTAGAGTATAGGCCTTTAGTATCTAATCCAGATGAAGCACCTGCGATCATTTCAGTGTAACTAGTTATTAATACATAAAATACATTCATGTAGTTGAGCATGTTCATGTATCGCTCAGGTGGGAATGGTGAAGCCCTGTCACTTGGTTAAACCTGTATCAGCAACTCTGGTTGCTGCCAGAAACCAGACCCAGCAGAAGGGACTGCCCAGTCAGCCTGTCCCCCCTCTGCATCAGACCTGTGAGCTCTACCTCAGCATGCTGGAGCCCATCGTGGAGGAGGACGAGCTGAAGCGCACAAAAGAGCTGGTGAAAGACTTTCAGAAAGCAGGAGGGGTCGGAGAGAGACTGCAGAGAGGCCTGGAGAGGAGAGCACGCAACACTGAGAACTGGGTGAGCTCAAGATCTACACCAACAGCTGGAGACACATTTTCTGGAAAAAGGTGCTAATATGTTCCTGGGAGTGAGCTCCTCACACACTCTGCATTTATTTAAATGCATTTAGTAAATTAGCAGTTTATTATGCACTCAGAACCACATTCTGCCAGTGTAGAAGAGATCACAGACACAGTTTTGGTAGGATGTCTGTAACATCTTCAAGTTTAGACAATAAATCATACTTGACTTCATTTATTTGGCTCCAGATTTCCATCTCTACCTTCCGGCTGGAAGGTAGAGATGGTGTTGATAAAGCTGATGTTGCTGATGGTTTGTGTTTGTGGGGTGTGTTTTGTATTTGTTTTCTGTGTTCATTCCCTGCCCTTGTGTTTGCTCTTCTCTGTAGTTTGTGTAAATCAGTTTATTCATCAGGTTTCCTTGTTTTGAGTTCAGCAGTGTTTCTAGTCTTGTTTTACTGTCTCTGTGTTCTTTGCTTTTGTTTTTTGTTAGCAAGTCACTTATGTTGTCTTTGTTATGTTTCATTTTGTAACATTGTTCCATGTGTGTTTCAGTTAACTATTTTTAGTTTGTAGTTAGTCTGCCGTAGTCTTGCGGTGCCTGTCTCTGATTGTCTGAGGAGTGTCACCTGTGTGTAATTATTTTCTTCCTCACCTGTGTATTTAAGTGGTTGTCTGTCATTCAGTTGTTGCCAGATCATTGTGGATTTTGTGTGTGTTACCAGTATTTCTTGTGCCTCTTGTGGATTTATACTTTTGTTGGACCTTGTTGGATTTCTCTGCCCTTTGTGTCTTGGATTAAGTGTCTGCGTTTGGGTCCACAGCCTCTGTCTCCTGCTGGCTGAATGTAACAGATGTTGCACTATGCTGAGACACGCAGTGAAATGATTCATATAAATATCTGATCAAAAGCAGCACAGTTGCAGCATGTAGTGATTTTGCAATACGATTATCGCCTAGTTGAAATTTAAATAAAATAATACAAACAAGTCACACCTTGTTCCTTTAATAAGCTACAAAAAAATCATTATTCCCTAAACTGGGCTTGCCAAAAACTTGCTCTGTTCCCCCTAACCATAATCCATGAATGGGCCCATTTACCCGGATGTCAATGTGCCTTTAAGGCAGGCAAAGGCTCCATAGAACAGCTTCTTTACAAACTCCATCCATCCATCCATCCATCGTCAACCGCTTATCCTGCGTACAGGGTCGCGGGGGGGCTGGAGCCAATCCCAGCTGACATCAGGCGCAAGGCGGGGTACACCCTGGACAGGTCGCCAGTCCACCGCAGGTTACTTAATCCCATCATTCCTATTAATGAACTGTATCTGTCTGTGTGTGTCATTGTTTGTAACTGTCTGTAGTTAACAGAGTATTTTGTGAAGTATGTCTATCTCGACAAACGATACTCTTCGGTGGTTCAGTCCAACGCCGGGATGGTCTACCCCCAGATGGAAATCAGAGATAAACAGGAACAGATAAGGTAAACACACACACACTTCTGCACTGTTGAGTTAAACTCAATATAAACTACTGAAATAACAGAAAGGAGAAGGCCATACATTATGAAGAAAAGTAAATGATGCCAGGCAGAACAATGCCAGCTGAGCTATTACAAGAATGGAGGAAAACAAAACTAGAGAAGTGGCAAAGGTGGAAACGTTCTGTAGGCCGGCGGCGAAGGAGGGCCCAGGTGTCAAAGGATCAGGTTAGGTGGTTTGAGTAAGAATAAGACAAGACTTCAGTGGGAGTTTCCTCTGTGTTCCCCAGCAGATGGACTGTGACATTCCTTTTGTTACTGGTTCCCTTCTGTTACTTTCTCTTTCACTTCTTGATCATACAAAACACTGTAAACAGAAGTACTTGAGATCAAAGATAATCTGATCACTGTGCCTTAATTTGTCTGCCCACACCTTGTAGCCTAAAACAGTGCAAACAAAATGAAGACAAATTGTGTTTTTTGAGTGGAACATCTAAAGCTTTTTCACTATCACTGTTGAGACAGTTGTGGGAGGAAAAGCCCTCAGACTTGGTCCAGAGGCCTAACGGGCCCTCTCTCTCACATTTTGTGCTCTTGTATGTAACTGTAACTTACACTTACATGAAGTGTGGTCCTTTTGTTGTAATGGCAATCTTTTTAATAAGACACAGCAAATAAAACTAATATATTAAATACATGTGTATGGACTCCTTAAACTCCGTATTACATCGGTTAATAGGTCCTGTCTCGCTCCTCCTTTTCCACCTCCACATCCACACATATTCAATATGCAAACAGTAGTATAAAACCCTAAAACACATTTAAATACATAAATAAGACAAAAGAGATCACAAGCACAGGTACGTGTGCTGCAGTCCACTTGCAAAGGCCCATTCTATTCATGTGTCTAGTCTTGTATTTTATCAGGCCTGAGTGCAGCTGCTAGCAACAATTTGTTAAAATCCATGAAGGCTTTATTATTTAAAAGTATTTATTTTTACTTCTGGCCGCCATCAAAGCGCCATAATCTGGCCAGATATTATTGCTGGTGGGCAGTTTTGGCGATGGCCCATAATCACAGAGAGAATTAACGTGTTTCCTTTGTCAGTGTTTGTATAAACTTTATTTAATGTGTGGTTATAATGAACTGTGGTGCAGAAACTGTGACGTGTTTCACACTCTTGGCTTACATTTTCCATGTTATCTGTCAATGGCCAAGTCACAATAACATATGGTTTTATTGAATAATTAAATATAATTTCTTAATAAATCTACCTAAAGAAACCTCATTTTTTGACTGGCCACTCTCTGCTGTCTCAGATGAGGACACCTTTTATTCTGTGTAAGACACCGTTGTTGCAATTCTGAACCTTGCGGCTTGATTCCACTAAATCTTACACACTGAACCTTTAAATGAATAACCACATTTTCTCTGTTTAGGTTTGCCGCCAAATACATAGTGGGTTTTTTGGAAGTAAAGAAAATGATTGACAAGTGAGTACTGAGCTTAAAATGTTCTCCTTTTCCCAGATACATAAGATCTTTATCATTCTAACAGGTTCATTAATTTCGATGTCATGATTTATTGTTTCACAAAATACAGAAATACTGTAAATACGACAAAAGCTAAACACTGTATTTGTTGTTTTCACCTACAAACATTAAATGCCACAGGAAGCAGATAAATTAAATGTATTAACATTATAACTGTCAGAGGTTTAAACTGCTGCCTGAAATTAATGACATGTTGATGTCGTCTTAAGTCATTTTATGACAAGGATATAAAATCAGTTCCCTGAAGAATTTGAATAGGGTTTATTTCCACTTAAGGTATTTGTAGAAGTTTAATCAAGTTCAGACATTTGCTTTAACTTTCATTTTCATGTGGATCAGTTCTAATCTATGTATTTTGCATGAAAATCTATATGTAAAATCATTATGAAACAAAAAGAAATAGCTACACCTGAATAGACTGTATGCACATCTTATGTAAAGCCAATTATACCTGTATCAGTTTGCTTTCATTCAAACTTTGTTTCATATATAAAGGTAAGCTGTGAGCTCAAAGTAGTTATAAACATTTAGTGAATTTGACAATTTCAGTGACATCTGTAACATTTGTATATGATATTGGTTGGCTGAGTAAGTATTTAATGTATATCTTGCAGTGATGCTCTACCAGTTGAGTACATGAAAGGGAAGCCACTGTGTATGAAACAGTATGAGCAGATGATATCATCCTGCCGGATCCCTGGTGTGAAGGAGGATTCATTGGTGTTCTATGGCAGGAGCTCCAACCCCCCCAAACACATCACTGTAGTACACAACAATCAGGTGAGCAGCACCACATCACTGGTCCAAGTCAAGCATTTGTGTCTGAGCTTTGTGAGACCAACACTCATATTTATCAAACTCCTAATAATTACACTTAATTACTACATTTGGCTAAAAGTGGAATTAGGGTGGGGTTGATGAGGCACCAAATCACCTGCTGATCTCACGCTCTTACCCTTAAGTCTTTTTCAAACCGCACGATTTTAAGCCTTATTGCACTAGGCATTACTCATGAACAAGACCCCAAACTCACTGGCCTCATTTTGCATGAAAAAGCACAAAGCCTCATAGTTTCTTTCAGACTGTTGTGTTTCCACCACAATTATAGTTTTCCTTTTGACCAGAACTTGTGTTAAACCCCATGTAAAGAAAGTTGTTCAGTCATGTTTTATCATGTAGCCATTTTATTTCACAGATCTGGAGAAACTCACACACGCTTTTACCTCATACTGAGTCTTAATGTAATGAAGTGAAGAACAGTTTGCTAACCAAGAGTCACAGTGAGTTCATTATTAATTTAAATTTCCACAAAGTCATTTACAGACAGACAGCCTGAAGCCTTTCAATTTTATTTATATAGCGCCAAATCACAACAACAGTTATCTCTGAGCGCTTTTCATAAAAGAGCAGGTCTAGACCGTTTTATTTACAGAAACCCAACAGTTCCCACCAAAGCAGCACTAGGCGACAGAGGCAAGGAAAAACTTCCTTTTAAGAGGCAGAAACCTCGAGCAGAACCATGACTCAGTTTGGACGGCCATCTGCCTCGACCGGTTGGGGTGAAGGAGAGAGGGAGAGAGAGAGCGAGAGAGAGAGAGAGGGGAGGGAGGCAGCCTACACAATATACACACAGAGGTACAGACAGTAAAGGTGATGTTGCTATAGACTAAATGAAAAATGTTACAGATTTAAAGTAGTGTTAATGATAATAAACATAATGTTAATGATTATACTGTAATAACAATAGGACTAGTAAGAATAATTATAGCAGAGGGTGTCGAGCAGGAACACGGGGGCAGCAGTTGACTCCAGACAGCCACAGCAACCACAGATCCAGACTCCACAGCTCCAGAGCCAGAAACACCTGCAGGAAGTGATAGGAGGAGAGAGGAGAGGGACGAGAAAGCACAAGACTACGGGAAAGGGGAGAAGTTGAGTTAGTAAAATGCATTAATGGGATGAGGTTGCATAGAGAGGGAATAAAGTAGAAGAGAGAGTAGCTCAGTGCATCATGGGAAATTCCCCGGCAGTCTAGGCCTATAGCAGCATAACTAAGGGATGGTTCAGGACTCACCTGAGCCAGCCATAACTAAGCTTTATCAAAGAGGAAAGTCTTAAGCCTACTCTTAAATGTGGAGGTGCCTTTGGGGGACTTTGCGCAGTTGGTAATCCGGTCTTGCTTTCATGTATCTCCTCTTCTTGGATTCAGTTCTTCGTACTGGATGTGTACAATAGTGACGGGACTCCGCTGACAGTTGATCAGCTCTGTGTTCAGCTGGAGAGGATCTGCAACGCCTCACTACAGACCGACATGGAGCCTGTCGGCATCCTCACCACTCAGCATCGTGACATCTGGAGCAAAACCTACGTCAGTCTAATGAAGGGTGAGCACAACTCTGCTCTCATACAAGTCAAACTAAAGAAGTGAATAATTCACCTACTTAACTAAATAAACTACTTATTTCACTCATTGTGCATAGGCATGGTCACGGGAAGTAGGGGTGCTGAGGGTTTTGTTAGCAGATCTACCGTACTTTTTGTAAAAATATTTACAAGTGCAAGGTTCCTGTTTGATAAATCAGTAATGTTCTGCACCATAGCTTCTTAAACGAGTGAGCAAACAAACATTAAAGCTACCAAGAGAGTCGAGGCGAGTTGAGTAGGTACCAGCGGTGGAAAAGGGGCTAGTCTCAAATGTCGGGTTATCGTGCCTCTACAGTCGCCCTTCCCGAGCTGCTTATCTCTCCCTGACGGGTGGTGATGGAGTATATAATAGATAGATATAAGAGAAATTTTGATGTTTTTGATATGAGACTGGAATGAGAGGGTTGAGTCCAGGTTGCGGACTTGTGGGGATTCAGAGGTGGAGCAGCTATTTACGTCGAGGAGCATTTTGCTGACCTTCTTGAGCAGCGATGCCGGAGCCACCATGATGATTTGAGTTGTATTGTTGAGTTTGAGCAGAGTAGCAGTTGTCCAAGTCTTAATGTCCTACAGGGAGTTCACAAGTGGCATGGTTGGGAGGTGGGTTAACAGTTTGGTGCAGATGTAAAACTGGGTGTCATCAGCATAGCAGTGATAATCCAATCCACAAAATCCAACTTGAAGAATAGTAGGCTTGGTAGATTTGGGTATAAAAAGCTGCGACATACACGCCAGCATCCTCTCATACTCCGGATGTTGACTACAGACCAACACCAACAAGAAAACAGAATAACAGAAAACCAATTTTGCATAGTGTTTAACTCGATGTATTTGTCTATAACTACACAACAAGGTGGACATCGGACCATGCCCATATATGATTTAGGAAAGAGGCTAAATAACATGTAGGAATTGCAATTGTTCTAAAAATAATAAAACAGCAAGTGATAAACGTGAAGATAAAGCTAAGTCTAAGTAGATAATGTGAAAATATTTAGAATTGAATTGTTAAACTGTTGCCGTCTGACTACATAATAACATGTTTGCTCTGTGTGCATGTCCTTTTTCAGATAAGAACAACAAAGAATCACTGTCTGCTATCGAAAGTAGCATCATCACAGTGTGTTTGGACAAAGCGATGCCCCTAGTGTCTGATGAGATGTCTCGCAGCAGTATTACTCACTGGATGCAGACTGGAGGAGGCAGCCAGTGGAACAGTGGAAACCGCTGGTTTGACAAGGGGCTGCAGGTGATATAACACATTTTTTCCAGAGCGAAAGTACTAAGGACCAATTTCACTAACCAGAAAAACACACACCTAGTGTGGAAATAAGGAATAAGCTAACCAACAGTAAGAAGAGATGTTTTATTACTGAATGTATTTCTCTCTCATTGTCATAGTTGTTTTAACCCTCTCTCTCACTGCCATACAGGACACACACTTACCCATACGCACACAGTGACACACAATCTCACTAGATAAATGCATCAGTCTAAAAATGCATTCAGTGCAATAAAGAAATGGTTTTAGTGCCATATAAGCTGGTACATATTGATTGAGTAACCGGTAATGAGAACTGATAACACACTTGATCACAATCAGAATGATAAAACCACTTGCTGAGAATAATTATAAACTTCTTCCTATATATCATAAACACTGTACCAACATACAAGCAGGAAAAAGTGTTTAAAGCTGTCCCGACTGACAAAATCTCAAACTTCACAAGCAGCAGTCAATAAATAAGACAATATCCAAATCTTCATCAAATGGATGAAAAAACAGAGGATTTGGAATATACATCATTAAGGTTATTTACGGACTCTGTCCAGGGTGTGCCCTGCCTTTTGCACAATGACAGCTGGATTGGCTCCAGCCCCCTGTGATTAGCGGTTATAGAGGATGGAAGGATGGATGCAGAGGCAGACTGGGGCAAAAAATGGCACAGGAGTTTTCCCTAGTCAGCTTGCTTTTCAAAGCATTTTTTGGGGGGCTCTGGTCTTTAGAGAACTTTTTTCCTGCAGTCTTGAGAATTTAATGCAAGTATAGTACATCACAAAATGAACGATTAAAATACATTTTCAAAACTAGAAACCTATCTAGCTCTCAAGTTAAATAATCACCTCAGCTAACCCCTTGAGTTGTCACACTGCCTGTCAGCCCAGTTTAGTTTAGGTCTGTGAGTTTTGTTTTTTGGTCTGTTCAGAATCTGTTATTTAGTATTTGTTTTGAATTCCAGTTATATTCTTGCCTTGTGTTTTGAAACTTGTTAGTATCTGTCTGTTTTCCCCTGCGGTCTCTCTGCCTGCCTGACTGGTGTCTTTATTAGTATCACCTGTTTATGCTCCCGCCCTCCTCGTTAGCCAGCGCTTAAATGTGTGAGACTTCTGTTGGGCTGTTGCTGGTTTGTTTGTTTGTCCACTGCCGTGTCTCACTTGCCTGCTTGTTTGTGCCTTGTTTTTGGATTACCCCTTGTTGAATTCTGACCTCTGCTATAAGTTCAGTGGGCTTAAATAAATACCCAGAAACTGTACCTGCTCTGCCTCTGTGTCCTGCGTTTGGGTCCTAAAACCTGTTCCTGCCTGCACACACGACAAATCCTGACATGAGTACTAATAAATAAATTAAATGGTAGAAGGGGTCTTAGGACTCTGCTTTTGGCCTTGTGAAAAAATCCACATTAGACTAATAATATACCTTTATTAATATACTTGTCCCAGTAGTACTAGTCAGAGGACAAATTTACCATTATGCAAGGTAGGCAGCGGTCGTAGGAATAGAATAATCATAACTAGACAGTAGTTACAGCAGGTTAAGAATTACAGGGCCAACATTTATCATTTTAGTAGTTTTTACCTTAACCCAGAAACAGATCTGACTTGTGGTGAGTCTCTATGCAAATCAAACAAAAAATACAGTAAGCCATCATATTAATGTCTCAGTGATACCTGTGGCACTGTTAGCTTTCTCACTTGCGAGTGATGTAACGTTAGAAGTAGCAGCAGCACGAAAAGACAAGTTTTGAAGCAGTCTGCTTGCTGCAGCTAAGCGACTACTTATTTTGACATTTTGTCGCATGTCTTTTTCCCATGATTTCTGAAGCCCAAATAACCGGTTTTAGGGTTTTGTTCGCGTTTCATTATGTTCTGATGTGGAGTGTGTGATTGACTCACATAGCAATCATATTAAAATGCCCCTGTCAGAGCCATTAACCACACACTATGGGCCTGTAGATCAAAGCACATACCAATTAACTTTTAAATGCACTTTTTTCTAACTATTTAAATACTGTTTGGTTTATTGTCATAATTACTCCCGAGTAACTCCCGGTACTCTCAATGGCCAGTCCACCTATGGATGGCTAGACCACAGGGACGTGCAGTGAGAAGCATGAAACTGTTTATTATCTTGGCAAAACAAATCACAATACTGCCAACAAGGCACCAATTTTAACTTCCCTTCATTGTCTCCCTATCCATGTCAGATCAGACTGTAAGGTGCTCCTCTCGATCCTAGTCTGAGTCTGTCGGTTGTTGGAGATTCAGTTAGTTTGTCTGCTTCAGTTCCTGTTTCTTGTCTTATGTTCAGTTGCTTTGTTCGTTACCTCTGCTGTTATTGTATATTTGATTATGGTCTGTCTTATACCAGAACTTGGGCAACACAGTCACACATACAGTAATAAACAGAATCATTAGGAGTTTGGATGTCATGCTAATATTTGGTTTGTGTTTCTTATCTTTTTTCCAGGTAATTATTGGAGAAGATGGAATTTGTGGTTTACACTTCTCCCATGCCTGTGCTGATGGCGTAACCCATTTGGTGTTGGGAGGATATGTCATAGAAAACATGTAAGTAGACCGAAAGTAAATGAGCTTCTGTAAGTGTGAGTGTGTTGATGCATTGTTGTCATCTCATATTTGAAAGTTCAGCAATGAAGTCAACACATTGATTTGGACAGTAGACATGTGGATTGCATGGACAGTTGGAAGAATTCTTGTCTTTATTTACACTTATGGCTACAAGTCAGAGCTACTGAAATGTTCCATGTTGAGTTTTGTTATCAAAAAAGTTTCTGTGTACATTTATTGTTACTCAGCGAAATGCATTGTGTGCTACCTTGGGGTCTAACAAACGTGCTGAATGCATGTCACGTTTCCTCCGCTCTCAGTAATAATCAAAAGTTGATGTGTCATGCTTAAATTATTGACTAATAATGACTCGATGACAATAACTCATTTTATTTACAGAAGAAAAGAAGATGTAACTTTGGCGTCTAAAACATTTTGGTAGATGAAGTGATTTTGTGAGTGCAATCCTCCTCTGTTATCACTGAGTTTCCTTCTTTAAAAACAAGCTGATTTTTTTCTTACAGGTTTAAAACCTGCATGGTTTATGTTCATGTTTACTGCTTTTGTTGCAGCATTGCTGCATTTCTTGGCCACCACCACCTGTAGATCTGTGCAACCACTGGCAGGAATGTATATCGTGTCACCCACATGAGTATGCATGAGCACCCTTGCATGCACCATAGACCCAGAAGTAGGTCCCTAGACCATAAGTGAATATCTAGATCTCCACCTGGTGGCTGGTTGCAGTGTAGCTCCTCCAAGCTGGCTGGTGGGACATAAGTTCAACTAAAAATTACACATCAAATATGTTTCCCCAAAATAGTATTTTTTTGTAGTTCTCATCACATTGATATACAGTATGTTCAAGTGTCTATTTTTAATTTGTTTTTTGATCATATAAAAATGGGTCTCACTTGGCATTATTGACAGCTTTTATTGACCTACTCTCTCAAAACTCCATCAGAGTGAGTAGTGAGATTCACTATCAGCGTTTTCAAACCAACTCGATGCTGCAGAGACATAATGATTTAAATCTGGGTGATAATCGGATATTAAATCGGCTTTAAATGATAGAGTCCACATTTAATTATCCTATTTGTTCAAGTTGTTGAACGCGTTGTTTCTGCATGAATGGTTATGATTATTGACTAGTTACTTAGCATTCACAAATGAGAGACTAACCACCATGAAAACAACGTACACAAATTAAATGACAATAGAAAATGGATGTGAACTCAGAGCAAGAGGATTGCCAAGAATGATATTTATAAAAAAAACTATCACTATCATGTATAACTTATTTTCTCTTGTGTGTAGAAACAAGGAAAAGACAAAGAGGATGCCGCCTACCATAGAGCCTTTGCCAGTGCCCCAGAAACTGCACTTCAACATCACGCCCGAGGTCAAGAAGGACATTAAGGAAGCCAAGCACAGCATGGACGTGTGAGACATTTGTTTTTTAATTTTTGTGATAGTTACATAGACACTCGGTGACCAGAATAAAATAAATCCTGCTCTGTCAACAGCTACATGCAGCAGCAACATTTTCACACTTAAAATGCACAGACTACAGATAATTTGCTGCAAATGTGACCAAAAGGGGCTTTTCCACAGGATGGCACAAGCTTAGCTGCTGTACCCAGCTACAGCAGGTTGGATTAGCGATGCCGCACTAAACTGCCATGACATAATCTTGTGTGAGTATGATGAACAGACCCACGATTCAAGTTTATAACACATTTAACAACAAATTGGATAAAGCCATCAAGTTCTTAAACCAACTCCAGCTCAGAGAAAAGAACAAAAACAGTTTGACAGGTCTGGGGCTCCTCCGGTCCAACGGGGCCCTATGGATAAATAAAGATTAAAAGTTCCTTTGCGTTCTACCTGTTTTATAAAAGAGCTGACTGAGATTAAAACATTTCAAGTCAACAGCTCTTACGCTGTCAAGAGGTCACTGACGCCCAGAGGCAACGCCTCTACTTCTACTAGGCATGTGTGACTACTACTACTACGCATGAGCAATAGAAGTAAAACAGACCCGTCAGTGGAACCACATGATTTAATGGATTTAATTCGTAGGGATACCAACAAAGGATTCAAACAACTGTCATTTGAGATATTCCCTCTGTCAAAGCAACACAATACAACAACTACTACACTAAGCTACTGTATATGGTGCTGACCCTGGTGTTGTCTGGTTTTACCTCCTGTGTGTTTGTTCTCATTGACTGTCTACTGTGTTTCACTTGGTCTTGTTACCTCCACCCCCTTAAGCAGTAGTCTTAAGTGGTTTGCTCCCCTCCCTCAGTGCTGGTTCATTGTTTCTTTCATGTTCACGTCTGCATCAACTCTAGTTTATTGTTCCTGGATTATGCCTCATGTCTTTTGGATTTATGGATAACTCACCCGTCTTAATTTTGGATTATCGTGTTTCAGACATTCCTCTTCCTCCTCACCTGTAAGTGTTCACGGGTTTGTTTGGATAAATCTCACCATCCCTCTGTCTGGCTTGTGTCAACAAACCTCTGTATTTTGTGTAGCTGAATAGCTAGTCACCGAACCTCAATGCCTTCAGCTAACTATATCCTGCTTGCTAGCCCTCCAGATTGCACCCACGGACCAGCTCTTCTGCCTCATCCCTACACAGCTCCTCGTCCTCACAGCTGACCAGCTCTCTGGCCAAATCACGGCCCGGCTCGTTGTCCTCATCAAAGCATTTGTTCGGCAAACAAATATGCTGTCAACTGTCACACTACCTAAAAAAAGTTCTTACAGTCAGATTTCTCCCATCCTGACCCCACAGACTGGTCCAAAACGTGGAGGTGAGGGATACAGTATTTGCCCACTTTGGGAAAAGTTTCCTAAAGGCTGACAAGATAAGCCCCGATGCTTTCGTACAGATGGCGCTACAGCTGGCCTACTACAGGTGAGCTCCGGAAAAGTCATGTGGAGATGGACTGTTTTGTATATAGACTTTAACATTCAGACTGTTCTTAAAATCAGGGCATTAGGAGACAGAATAATGGAGTCCCAGGCAGTATGTTTTATCATCAGCCAGAAACTTGAGTAATGGATCAACAAATGCTATCAGCAAAATCACTGGACATGTGGGATACTCTGTTTGCAGAGCTAAAGAATTTATTTGACCTGTCAACAAGTTTCAGAGCTCTGTATGTTCAGTTTAAATTTTATCTATACAGAACCAATTGATAACAGAAGTTATCTCATTTACTTTCATAAAGAGCAGATCTAGACCGTAATGTAATATAATATGAATTCTCATGGAGAGACACGAGAGTACAAAACTACTGGAGAGGGAAGAAGTTGAGTTAGTAACATGCATTAATGGGAGAAGAATGCATACAGAAGGAGAGGTAGAGAGGAAGAAGAGAGGAGCTCAGTGCATCATGGGATGTGGAGTTTGAATGTTCTCCCCAGATCTGGCTTTGGTGCTGCACACCACTGCTCCTAATTAAGATGAGCTAAATGCATCTGTTGAACTGTGTGTACTGAGCCTGCCCTAACTATAAGCTTGATCAAAGAAAGTCTTAAACCTACTCTTAATTGTCGAGACGGTTTCTGCCTCCTGAACCAAACTGGGACCTGATTCCATAGGACAGGAGCTTGATAGCCGAACGCTGTGGCTCCCATTCTACTTTTGTAGAATCTAGGAACCACAAGTAACTGCATTCTGTGCTATGTTCTAGTGGGATAATAAGGTACTATAAGCTCTTTACGATAAGATGGCGCCTGACCATTAAAACCATTTTAGGTGAGCAGAAGGATTTTAAATTATAGTCTGGATTTTACAGGGAGCCAGTGCAGAGAAGCTAAGAATCATCGCCTCTTTTCCTAGTTTAGTTTGCAGCAGTCTGGATCAGCTGGAGAGTGTTCGGGGACTTACGTGGGTGAAAAAAAGGCAGTCCTAGAAGTTTGTTGAGTTTAAGAACATATCTTGATCAAAGATAATTATGAGGTAACTATAGTATAGAGTAACTATATCTTTAGTCAAAGCATCTCGGTGTTTGTGGCCAAGTACAATAACTTCAGTTTTGTCAGTGTTATAAGAAAATTGCAGGTCATCTAGGTTTTTTCATCTTTAAGGCATGCTAGAAGTTCAGCCAACATGACCAACTTTGGCATGCATAGAGGATTCATGGTTAGAATGTACAAACATATGATAAATAGGACTTAAACCAGCGTAGAGCAGTTCATTAATTAACAATTAAATGCATTTGTTATAGGATGTGATGGTCAAAATGTTAAATGTAGCACTAAGACCACAAAGTCCTTTATCTGATGCAATTTTAAGGCTATTTGTAATTTTCACCAGTGCTGTCTCTGTGCTATGGAAATCATGACTGAAAATCCTCAAATATCCTGCTGTTATGTAGAAAGTCACGTAATTATGTTGGGACACGGAGTTTGTTGAAAATATTCCTCCCCTTTCTTTTGTCAGGATGTACCAGAGGTGCTGTCCAATAATGGAACCTGTCTCCCTGCGGACTTTCAGACTCGGCCGTCTAGCTATTATAAATTCAACCTCGAGTGCATCAGCTGCCCTTGTCAAGGCCTTTGACGATCCCAAAATACAGGTCTGATGAACCGGAAACTTCTAATGCAGCTCTAATGTAACTCAATGGCTACTCAAAGTATTTTCTATTTTATAAAGAATCAGAATATCTAGCTCCTTCACCTCTGGTTCACTCCCACAAACACTCAAACTGGCTGCTGTCACCCCCACCCTCAAAAAACACTAGAAGGTGTTGTTGCCTCCCACCTCATCTTTAATGACCTGTGACAAGTTGTAAAGTTTCTGTATTCTTCCTGTTTTGCACAGAACTCAGAGAAGGTTGATTTATTGGAGAAAGCGCTCAAAGCACACAAAAAGAGCACTAACATGGTGAGTCTCATTCACAGAACCACTCAATACTTTAGTTCAGTGTAGGTCCAGTTTATTATCAGTGTGAAAATGCCTTTCAGCAACACCTGTTGTTCAGGCTCACTATAAATGATTGTAAAAATCTGATCCATAAAATAAAGTTAAAATTTTATTTTTTGTGTGTATGTTATTGTTAATATATTAGGAAAAGTTTACAAGCATTACGACTTTCACTATGATCCTAACAGGCAGTCAGCGGACAGATGATATACAGACACCTCTTGGGTCTTAAGATGCAGGCTGTTGAGGAAAACATCTCCATGCCTGATCTCTTCACAGACACCTCCTACGCTAAAGCCTTTGACTTCAGAATCACTACCTCTCAGGTAAGGATCAGGGTTTCAACTGACATAAAATTTATATAAATTATTTTCTAACTTAAGAAACACTAGTAGTATATATGCCATGTGAAAAGTTAATTGGTTAACTATAATTAAATCCAGTGCCTCCCCTTCTAGCTCAGAGTTTGATGGTCGCTGTGAAACAATAACCAGTTTCCCAACAAAAACGCTGTTAATGTCCAGGCTATGTGCACAATGTAAAGCTGGTTTAGTGTCTTCTCGGGGTCACTCCTGACTGCTGAGTTCCACTCAGTCAAAATCCAGATGGATGGTTTAAATGTTCTAAATAGGCTATATTCTGCATCCTGAAGTCTGATGTCAAAGAAATAATGGGGAGGCAGCATGTGCTCCCAAAAGTCAATTTTATAGATGGCTACAGAGACAACCCTGTAACTTCATGAGCAGCAGCCAATTAAGCTGTTCATTTTCCTCCTGCTCTCTGTGATCACCATCACTGTGTTTCAATGCAGCCATATTCATCATATAGTTGTCATTTACACATTTGTCTGTTTTTGTTATCAGAAAACCAAACAAGAAATAAAATATTGATTTGTTTCAGGGAACGTTTCATGTAGAAAATATATCAGGGCCGTACTCTCACTATGACGTCAGTATGTCTACATCGTCGACATTGACATGGTGGACAAGCAAGTGTATTACACACCTTTGCGTGATGCCGGGTTGGCCTTTGACTGAACCTGAAGTACTCACTATAAACCATCTTGCCCTATAATCCTGTATTTGTGTTCTATCATTTTAATTTGTTTTTGTTTTTTAATGTTTTAATGAATCATGTAAAATAGGGTTGGGCCTTATGTACACTGTACATATGGAGTAACAGAGCGAAGAGATAGAGAATATCTGGTTACATGCCAGATATATTCTCCGAGTTCAGATGGTCTCTCCATCTTTTTGGCTGCTTGGAGACAAGATTTTATTAAGGCAGACATAGATCCCATTTAATTTTGACATAAATACATTAATAAATAAATATGCCTATAAAGTAAATCTTATTTCCTACTTTTTACCTAAATAAACACTTTCCTGAAGAGTTTATGTTCTCAATCACTAGTTTCAAGTCTTCTTCAATACAGCATGATGTTCACTTTGTAAGTTATGGTCCCATTTAGAGTAAAATAGACGATAAAGCAGGAAAAGCTTTGGGGGGTGGCACTGCATAATCCCTTCCCTGCTCCACCCAAAGATGGTAACTTCTGGTTCCAAAAAAAACAAGATGGCAGCCGTTGAAATGCCAAACCAATGGGTGACATCACAGTGGCTACTCCCACATCTTTTAAACAGTCTATGGTTATAACAAGACGTTTGTCACGGTGACAGCCATACACTGTTGAAAATGCTTCCTTAGCCACAAAAGAAGATTAACTTAATCTCACAGACAGACATGTCAGAGGTCCCAGTGCTACAACAGTAACTAACCACTGCATACTTACTTCTGTCCCTGTTCAAAAGGTGACGTCCAAGTTTGGCTGGACATGTGTTGGCCCTGAACAACCTGGTACATACTGTATGTACTATAGTATTATGGATGATCACATTTATATCATCGTCACCACTTTGGAAGCTTCCAACACCTGCAAAGAAACTGATGCAGCCCATCTAATCCAAGCCATGGAGGATGCAATGTTGGACATGAAGACCCTGCTGGGACAAACACCAAGAGTCGTATTGTGAACCTAATCCAGACTTAAAACAATAGTTCAATATTTTGTGATATTTGCTCTTTTAATTTCTTGCAGAGAGTTGGATGACAACATCATACCACTCTCATGTCTGTCGTTTTAAATGTAAGACTGCAGCCGGTTAGCATAGCTCCTCATAAAACCACAAGTTGTTGTTTTTTACATTTCAGTTTTTGTATGAATTAAAAAGACATAATGTGTTAAATAGTGAGCTTTAGAGGTGCTGGTGGGTGGAATTGTTTCCAGTCTTGGTGCTGAACTACAAGCTACATTACAAGTCATGGAAATAAAACTATTTTACATGGTGGAGTGCTGCGGATGAATTAAAGCTGGGGAAGGCAACGTGTTGGGCAAGGGTTTTTTCAGTTGAAAGTATCAAACTGAAAAAAAATCCCACCCCTTCTTTTAGGTCTCCCTCCAAAACCACTCCCTCAAAACACATTTCCATGTGCAATGAGGCCAGCAAATCATTTCATTTGGTCCTTATTACAGTCATACGACATCCACAGAAACCAGATTCTTTTTAATTTTTGTATCAGAGCTAATTTGATTTATTGATTGCTGGCTGTTGATTCCTGTACTTTTTTTTTTTTTTTTTT
>NC_060160.1:3955758-3969489 GCF_021292245.1 Micropterus dolomieu | reverse complement strand
GTGTCAGCAGTTCCTGCAAGAGGAAGGCATTGATGCTATGGACTGGCCCGCCCGTTCCCCAGACCTGAATCCAATTGAGCACATCTGGGACATCATGTCTCGCTCCATCCACCAACGCCACGTTGCACCACAGACTGTCCAGGAGTTGGCGGATGCTTTAGTCCAGGTCTGGGAGGAGATCCCTCAGGAGACCATCCGCCACCTCATCAGGAGCATGCCCAGGCGTTGTAGGGAGGTCATACAGGCACGTGGAGGCCACACACACTACTGAGCCTCATTTTGACTTGTTTTAAGGACATTACATCAAAGTTGGATCGGCCTGTAGTGTGGTTTTCCACTTTGATTTTGAGTGTGACTCCAAATCCAGACCTCCATGGGTTGATAAATTTGATTTCCATTGATAATTTTTGTGTGATTTTGTTTTCAGCACATTCAACTATGTAAAGAATATAATAATATAGAGTATTTAATGAGATTATTTAATTCATTCAGATCTAGGATGTGTTATTTTGTGATCTCTTTATTTTTTTGAGCAGTGTATATAATTACCCTTTAAGTCAAATAGCAACAACAGAATCAGGAAAAGGGCCTGGGAAATACTAATATAATATAGTAAACATAAACCCCTTGATTTAAAGCCTCTAAATGTGTATTTAAACTGCCACCTTGTGCTCTCAGGCTGCAGGCGGTTAGACTGTAAAAAACCCCAGTGCTGAACAGTAAAAGTATTACTGAAGGAGTTTAAACACTGAAATGGTGCAGGTTTAGTGGAGCGACTCTGCCAGAGTTAATCGGCCCAAACATCTCATTTCAGAAGGAAGGAGTCTGGCTCTCATTTATGTGACAAGCTGTAAACTTTGTAATGTGTAACAGTGAGCTGCACCTTCCCTCTCGTTCAGGCTGCTGCTTTCTGCACGCTTCCTTTTGATATCAGTTATATTTAAGACCTTTAGTGTTCAATAGGCAGAGTGCTGATGCAGTTAGACATGTGTAAAGATATTTTTTCAGATTCAGAAAATAAGGAGAACAAAGAGCACATATAACTATGATATATCAGTTTGTTTTTTTATTTGTTTAGGAGTCTGTTGTGGTAGATGTATGTTTGCAAATGAAATTTCCTGTTAAAGACTAGAGATGTGTAGAACTGTACATGCATGAAGAATCAATCAGGAAACTCAGATTTTCAGTTTGAGGATGGAAGGGAAAGTAAAGCGGTCAATAATCAGGGGTCTCATTTATAAAACTGTGTCAAAGTTTTCAGACTTCCCTTTATAAATCACAATCAAATTGAAATGTGGCGCACGTGAGGGAGCTCCATGTCCGACCCTTCAAAATGCACATAGTTGCCTATAAATGGTCAGTGAAACGCCCCTCATTAATATTAATACATACTGACTGCAGGAAGAAAAGGAGGCAAAATCTGACAGAAAAGCTACAAAACAAGATTTAACACAGTGACACTGACGTTCCTTTTGGTGAAGTTGAAGTTGTTTGGTGGGTAATAAAACACTTGTGCAACGGAGGAAAGGGAGAACCGGAGCTCAGCCCCTTTATAACCGATCTGCAGGAAGGGACGTCCCTCCTGTGTAGTGACCTCGCTGTCTGGAGGGGGGACACACACACGCAAGCGCAAGACAGGATGACCCGGGTACTAATCTGGATTCCCCCGTTTGAAAAGAGATTAAACGTTGCCGATGAGTTAAAATATGACTTGTTGTAAATGACATAAAATAGTGTTATATTTCCATGATGTTTTTTTACAAGCAGAGCGTCACATCCACACGCTGGCGCACAGCGTTTGGCTCGATAAGGCAACGAACATGTGATAAGAATATATGAAAATACGCTCTCACATTGAAAACGGCATCAATTTAAATAGCATTTTTTCCTCCTGCTCACCTCATTTATGAGAATAAATTGCACTGCATGCAGGTATTAATTAATATGATTCCTGATTAAACTGTACAACATTTGAGGCGTTCTTTTGCAGAAACAGATATCTCCATTTGTGTGTATTATCCTAAATCTGGATCTTTTTGTGTGGCTGCAAATTATCTTACATTGTGTGGGTTTTTTTGCGCACTTCAGGGAAAGTCGATCAAAAATTGGTTTATTCAGAAAGGCTTTAAGACTACAATACTCAGAGGAAATATTTCGGTTTATTTTACACAATAGTAGGCCTATTCATTTAAAAACATTGCATCCTTCTGCCATGTGAGTCGCCATTTCTCAATTCTCATCTTTATGTGCATAGGCATGGTTCAGAATTTACTTACAGGACGCACCTTCCCCCCTCAAGTTTTTTTTATAGATCACAACCTTTGCTTGGAAAGTGGCGTACGCACGTTTCCAGCCCTGTTTTGTACGTACGCACCGTTTATAAATGAGACCCCAGATCATTTCATGTTTCCACCGCAGGAAGAACGGATGAATGTTAATGGCTGATATTTCTATTGGACTCAGCTGCCACTTAAATTGTATGCTAACATGCTATTCTGCTGTGTCATGTGTCTGACATGTTAACAGTCACTTAACACATATCCTAACATCTTAACAAGCGTGTTTTGAAAGTGCCATAAGAGAACTTTCATGCACATAAATCAAAACATAATAATTCAAGACTATGTAACTTTTAGAATAACACAACATTATTCTCCTGTAACCATAGCTTATGGTAGCTAATGTTAGCAAACTTTAGATAGCTGTGTAAATAAACAATTTAAATGGTTTTAAAGTGAAACGGTAAGTGCGGTTCAGATTGCTCTTTGTCAGATTGCCTAATGAGGATGTCTTTAAAGTTACTGATTTAAGAGAATCTTGGAAAATGAAATGTGTGAATGTTAACTTGTTCCACTTGAGGCCCTAATGGCCGCTGTTCAGCAGAGTCTCGCTTTAAAGCAAATCCTAATAACTTAAAGTGATGATCTGTGATAACAAACTATTAATTTGTTCAATCATGTATTCATTTACTCGAGCGAGAGTCGATCTGTCTGAGAGCTTGTTGCAGGGGGCGAGTCAGACGGTTAAAATTTGATGATGGAAAAAAAGAGAGAACATGGATTATTAAGTAGAACTTCTCATGAAACGTTAAAGCGGTTGAAAAGCGGCTTTAAAAAGATAGTAATTAAAACAAATGTCTCCACTGCTGATGACTTTTTAAACAGTCCTGAGAGGCTCTGTGTGTGTCTGGTCAACAGTGCAGCAATCAACCATTTCTTAAAATATATTTGTCTCTTTATTTGTACTTCTCTCTCTGTGCTACCTCACTCCTTCCAACCTCCCTCTTGTCTTTTCTCTCCCTTCTCTCTTTTCATGCAGCCTAGACGTCTGACATCACTTCCTGTTTTACTTGCTTGTAACTCATCACAATCTCTCGTTGGAAGGTTTCTTTTACTGGCCTTCCTGAGATAGTGAAACATGTTGCTGGGGTTTAAAATCCATATTCCAAGATGAATCAATATCCACTACAGCATTAGATAGACGAATTTTAAACTGTTTTAAGTTAAACCTTGTTTATATCCTTGTAGCTCGCGGTCTTCTTCCCTCCAGTCTTTTGCTGGTGCATTCCTTATTTTCTTCCATGCATGTGTGTGAAATACAAACAGCAAACAGGGACTAACTCGTGCAAACGTTGCTCCACAGCACTAGTAGTGGTCAAAACTCCACACGGTCTCTTTAAGACTGGAGCAAAACCTCGAAGTTCCAGTTTAACTTTGCATCTCTGCACTTATTCTTTGCAGAAAACTGTATTTTTCCTCAATAATTTCCTCTTTACAGCCGTCCTTCCTTCAACCTGTCAGTGTTTCTTTCCCTCACTTCCTTTTCCTGTCCCACCTTCCCCTCAGTCCTCCACCCTTCCTTCTCTCTCTTCATCCCTGAAGTCTTTTGTTAGATCTTGATAAATTAACTGACATTCTGCCAAAATGGCTCTCTTTACACACACACACTCACACACACACATTCTCTCTCCTCCACTATTCTTACACCTACCACTAATTGAATTGGCCATTTGTGTAACGGTACTGATCCCCCCCTTCTCTCTCTCACTCAGACACACACGGGTCCCTGGTTTATTGCCAATTTCATATTTAACAAGAAAATAAATTAACAACAACAGTAATGTTTGACTTTGAGAGACCAAAGTTAAAATGACTTTCCAATAAGATGGTCAGACACACACAGGAGAATATTTACCACAAGCTCATTTTCTAAACATTTATTTCAATCTGATCTGTTCCTCTGTTTTTTTTCTTTAAGTTGTTTATTCTTTTGTCTCTCTCTCTCTTTCTCTTTTGAAATTATTTCATATCTGCTCCGGTCCTCTTCTTATATCCTTCCGCCTTCTCTTTTTTTCATTGCTTCCCCCTCTTCTCTCCCCTCTCTCTGTTCTTGCATCACTTCTTCTTTCTCTCCTTCATCCCTACCTCCAGCTCCCTTTCCCTCCCTAATTACCATCGCTCTTTTTTATTGCCTTTTAATTCTTTTTACACAAAATTTTCAAAACGAAATCTGTGTTTTTTTACAACAGGACATACTGTGTGTGTGTGTATTGGACTCGTCCTGCAGGTTGTTTATAGCCCCAACTCCCAGGTGTGTGTGTGTGTGTGTGTGTCTGTGTTGCGGGTTCAGGGGTCTAACCGCAAACAAACAACATTAACAAACACACACACACACACACACTCTGACGGCTAAGCGCTTAGAGCATTGCTGGAGGGGCTAGCTGAAACACACACACAAAGTTGTTTGTTACCTGGGAGGATAAACCAGAGAAAGGAGGAGGGTTGTCATTGTTATTTTCTGGCCTTCATGTGTTGTTCTTCCTCCTCATCCTGTCTCCTCTTCCTCTCTCACCTCCTCCTTCTCCTCGTGAGACTAGAGAGACCGCTGTGACCTGCGAGGGCGAGGGTCACGTGACAGACGGAGACCAAAGGAAGCCTTGCTAACTTCTGTTTCTATCAAACCAGAGATATTCTTCTTCCCCTCCGTCGCCTCCTTCATGTAATCCATCTTTCTTAAACCTTTCCTCCTTCTTATTGTACTACACTTTTTATTCTTCCTTTTCTCATAACCTTTCTACCTCAGCTCCTTTGCCTTCATCTTTTCTCTTCCTGACACCTCCACTTCATCCCCTTCCTCCTTTGCCCTCCTCTCACACCCAACTTCTCCTCCTTCATCCCAGCCAACATCTTTGTTTTCCCCTCATCTTAGTCCTCGTCACACGCCTTCTTCTTCCTCACCTTCTTCTTCATGTTCTTCTCACCACCTCCTCTTCATGGTCGTCCACCTCCTCCCCCAACCTCCTCCTACTTACCCGCCTCTATGCAAACGTTTTCCACAAATTGCCCAAAACAAATCTTTTCTACAGAAATGCCCCCTGCAGTTATTTTGCTGGATTTAGACTAAACGATTATGATCAAGCCTAGATTAACTTTTTGATCCTGGTTTCCTTTTCCTAACTGTAAAAAGCGTGTTTGAGCCCACACGGTTCCCTCTAGATTATCAGACATTTATTTTTATACAAATAAGTTGGATGTTCCCGTGAGATGGGGCTGATCCTCAATCATCCCTCTCCTCCTTTGTCTTTTCTCTCATCACCCCTTTTTCTCATTCACAAGGGCATTTTATTACATCATTAATTGAGCCTAATTCAGCTACATTACCACCTCCCCACACGCCCCCCAAAAAAATCTGACAGGAGGGGGTGAGTGTGTGTGTTTAAATTCAGTGTAATGAGGTCTGCAGGGAGACGAGGATGGAGGTTGTGTAGAGAGGAGAAAATTACCTCAGGGCAGAAAAATCTCTCTTTTAGTGAGCTTTAATGCCCCTCTGTCTGCCTGTCTCGCTGTATGAAACTGTCTCGCTGTCTGGCTTATACTCTGTTCTCTTTTCTCTCTCGGTCTGGTCCACTTTTCTTTCTGTGGCCCCTTGTTTTTTGCCTCAAGGCAAAGCGATTTAATTTAATAAAAAAGCACATTTTCTCATAAATAAACGTCTTTACGTTTAAATGCATGAAACTGCAAGTGACATACAGAAAAATAAAACCGAAACAATACAAGAATAGTAATGATAGAAAAATACGAGAAACATTTAGCCTCCGCCCCAAAGACAGAGGAAACCGCCATGTTCACCCTACAGAGACAAAACACAGACATAGGGACATGTCCCTACAACTTTTTGAAATCATTTGTTCAAAATGTTCAGAAAAATAGCTTGCAACAAGAAATGTTAACTATGAAATGGAAATGCTTTGAGAAAAGTTTATTTGCACGATAAGAAAACCTGCAATGCAAATAGCTTGACAATAAAACGATAACAATAATTATCGCGATATATATATTATTATTTTTATTTTTTTTCAGTAACAATATAACAAATGTTCAATAAATATCCAATAAATGTTTGATATTATTCACTTGAATCACACACAAATTAGGACTCAATTTTTTCATCAAGATGTTTATTTTGTGGATGAAAAAGGACTGAAAAAAGCTTTTACTCATGCATATTTGTTGACTTAAGATTTTATCATAATTGTTTTGAACGTTCTACCTCAAAAGTTTAAACCACAGTTAACCATCAGGTTTCTTTCAACTTTCACTAAGGAGCAAAAATCAGCCTTTAAACCTGAAAGAAATAACGCAATGCAATTTAAATATAGTTTCACCTTCATATATTAAAATATTTCATTTTGAAATTTGGGCTGAAAATGTCTCCAGAATGCGGGAAATTCCAAGTTTAATTCTCAAAATCTTCTGGGTCCGCACACTCACATATTTCAACATAAAATGTTGTTAAAAATCTCCTTATCACGCCCCCTAATCTGAGCCCTTGTGTCCCCCCCCCCCCAACTTTTCAACACAAAGTGACGCTCGTGAACACAGACATGTACTGTAAGACAGAAGAAGAAAGGTGAAAATAACTTTAATTATATTATATATAATATATACTATATATATTTTAATATATAGTGGGGACACAGTCGTGGCAGATCAGGCGCTTTCTAAGTGAACCAAAAGATCCCTTCCCAGATATTGATCCATCAAGGTCCAGTGAGAAAATCATCTTATCACTGCTGTACCACATGAACAGCAGACTTCAGGTACAAATTGTGTCATTTACTCTGTTCGCTCTTGAACATTGCAGGATCTTAAAACGTAACGCGCAGGCCATCGTCACCTGTTGTGACTACAGCTGCATGTTAGGTTCCACTGTTCTCTTCCCAGCTTTGGGGACGAGTTCCTGGAGCTATAACCAGTTCATTAAAACCGGTCGAGCAGATGCATCGTCACATCCCAATCCAACATTCACGTGAGGAGAGTTTGCTTCCCATCGGGATTCATCCCCCACCCAAGCCTCCGCACTTTTACTTTCTTTGCCTTGCTAATTAGGACTGTGTAACTGTCCAATATGGATACAGTATTTGTTTGGATGCTGGTCTGGCGAGTTTGGTTGTATATAAACTTAATTTTTAGGAGTGAGGGTTGTTCTGTCTGGACTTGTTGTCAGTATGAGGGACAAGAAGGAACCATGTCAGTGGTTGGACAGCCTGCATCAGAATGGACTGGCTGAATCAAAACAATTTAAATTCTCTTCCTGTCTCTCTCTCACACTTTCTGGCTTTGTCTTTTATTGGGAAAGCGAGAGAGAGACAGTAACCTGAGGGCAGATTTTACACATAGCCACCCCTCTCTCTCTCTCTCTCTCTCTCTCTCTCTTGCTGGCTGTTACTTTCTGTTTTTCTCTTTTTAGACAGAGTTTTGCCCTCAGGGAGAAATTTTAGAAAGCTATAAACCATTTCTCTCTCTCTCTTTCTCTCACTTGTCTGCCTCTCACTGTCTCTGCCACTCTCCAGAGATGAACAGTGATGGGTAGAAAGATGAGAATAATGAAAGGGATAGTGAGAAACAAAAAAGGAAAGAGAATAAATGAGAGAGAGAGACGGGCCCTTTTTGGGATCCTTGCCTTCAGACTCGCCTATCAGAGGACCAGAGACTTCTCTTCAGACACTCTGACATCATCTATTGATTATTTGGTTTTAGAAACAGTTGTGGAGCGTATAAACACTGAACATGTGATCAAATCATCCAGCTCAGTTGAGCTGCTGCAGTTTTAGAGTTGATAATGACGTCAGGGCCTCCTCCTAACTGCATCCCACAGCCTCCCCGGTCTCTTCCCAAGAACTCAGTCTATGTTTTGTGTGTAGTCTCGACGTGATGAATCGTACAAATGGGGATAACTGACAACTTTGTCTCAGAAAGACAGACTCTGCTAGACAACATGACAATTTGTTTAAAGATGTATTGACACTGGAGACTGCTGTCTTCATCCCACTGTCCTACCAACAGCCAGTTTTGGTTCCTTTGAAGCAGCGTTTCCCATTAATTAGCGAGACCAGGGCGGCCCTATTGTTACGCCATAGTTTAAAAACATGGGACAACGTCCAGTTTTCAAAATAAGGTGTCGATACAGGATGGAAATAAGATTAATTGGATTAAATTCACAAAGTATAAAACATATTACATGTGTCCATTAAAAGGTTAAAACAAACAACAATAAAATGTTCGGGAAATTACTTATTCTATTTTCTATTCTTTGATTTAGGGTTGATGGAGAAACATTAAATACATTTGTTGACTTTTGTTGCTGTTTCATCACCATTTATAGCTCTACAATGGGTTTATGATTAAATAGTTTACTATAGCACAACATTGTTTACAAGAGTGCAAAGTTCTTCATAGATAGGCTCTTAATTTTTTAGTTTAAGTGGTTTTAGAGGCCGTACCTTAAACAAAGCAGTGGCGGGGCCGAAAATGCTCATTAATTTTTCTTTGCAACCATTTTAGACTGCTGCTGGGAAACTAGTGGATGCCTGAGCACCTGTTCTTTTGGATATATTGACTTATTCTGTAACACTGTCGCAATACAAGAAACCACTGAATACTGTAAAACGTCCTGCGTGATCATCCATGGACCAATCAGCTAACAGCTGCTGGCATCATGGCTTCATTAGGTCAAGTTCTTCAACAATTCATGCGAATTTACCAGCAATGTTTTTATAGTATAGATGATGATTAAAACTGCAATAAACCAGATATTTAGTTTTAAAAATGGGGCTTGCTCCCTATGGCAAACGCACAGATGACTCTGCAGGTCTCTTCAGCTCTACAGAGGGTTTTAACATATTTCACCTTATTGTTTTGGTTTAATTGCACATTGACTGCATAGTTCAGTGTCCACACAACCTCCACATGTCCGTTATTTTGAACAAACCTGTGATTGCATATAAATACACTCACGATTGTTTGCATAAAATGTTTTTTGTGTTTAGAATTCCTCAATGTTTTCGTCAGATGGTACTTGCTACTCTTTAGTGACAGAGTTTTGCTGGTTGACTTTACTGAATCAAATTTCAGTTGCAACCTCATTAGGATGAAGCTAATGATTCCTGTTTGTTTCAATGAGGAGGGTTAACATTGCTAACATGTCGCACTGTTCCATACTGTTCTGCAGAGCTGACCTCGCTGGTTCCTCTTGTCCTGTGCCATGTGTGTTTGTCAAGCTAGGCTGTATAAACGTGAGAGAGTGTGTGTGTGTGTGTGTGAGAGAGAGAGAATATGTATTGGTGTGTATGTGTGGAGCTTTGCTCGTATCAATGTGTCCGAGTCTCACCAGTGTTCTTCTGTCCTGTCTTGTGCTTTCTCTCTCCTTGTGTGTGTGTGTGTATGTATGTGCGTTTGTTTGTGTGTGTGTTTAGCTATCGGTGCCCAGCGAAGGAGGAGTCCCAGCGTCGTCGCGTCGGAGATCTTCGAACCTCACCTGGGCAGCCACATTTTGCAGGTAGGAGCTGTTCACGCTTGACTTTATCTGAAAACACCTTTGGAAATAATGTGATACACGAAATACAGTATTTGTGTTCAGGTTCAAACACCTGTGTGAGTACACACCCATAAACAAATGCAAACCTCCTTCATATGTGGACACCTTGTGAAGTTTGGTTTGATATAACATGGGCTTTTCTGTTTGGTGCCACTCTCAGGACAACCTTGACATTTCTTGGCCCACTGTTGCCCTACTATCTAAGAAGAGCAAAGTTGTCTCTTAATGTTTTCATTAATTTCCCCTCTGTTCTGTTGTGCAGTGCTGCTGATTACACACTTTTATATTTGCTTTTTATATTTGAAGCTTAGTTTATATCTCAATTTATCATATTTTTCACTGTATTTTTATTTATACATATATTTCATTTTATTTTTTATTGTAGGTGTGGTGTCCGAACAATAATGCTGCGATGACGTGTTGAGAAGAAACCCGCTTGACACTGTTCTTGATCATAAATGTTTATTAAATCAAGGAGTTCAGCATCAATTACAAGCTCTGCAGCTGCTTGGAGAGTGACCCAGCCCGATGGCCACTCTGTCTCTCTGTACATCAAACACAGCTTATATAGGATATGTTTAGGTATCTGTTCGGTACCATAGAAGGGTTTGAGTCTGTAAAATAAAAGGTCAAACCCATAGAAGGGTACAGTACTATTCTGAGGTAACAAAACAAATTCTATAGAAGGGTTCAGTCCCTACATAACCACCAATCACTGCTCTCCCTGTAGAAGGTCACTGACCCTCTGTCTTGCTGCTACAGTGCTATTTTGAACTGTTATGAGTCAAATGCGCAAATATTGTATACCACATAGGCATTTGATGTGGACAGCAAAGGAAGAATTTCAGTGTACAGGGAAACTTAACCATCTGACAAACACTTTGAATCTTTGAATCTCTTGCGAAGCACCATGAGGCTACGATTTCTCTGTTACATTTTATTCCTAATTCCTGAATCCCGAGAATATTATAGTCTGAGGACCCAATCATGTCACATTTATATTTTTTATTTTTTTTATCAAAATGAGGATTTTACACTTTTTTGTTTGAGTTATTTCTTATGACTTGCCTTTGAGCTTTACTGAAGCTAAATTATTCCTCATAATGTACATTAACATTATTAGCGCAGTTATTCCTCATAATTCACCCTCAGATTTTTCTCCTCACCCGACTTCAATTATTCCTAAACACCCAGCTGCTGCCGCGGCTAAACTGAATTATTAAATGGAATTATGAAAGTATGATAATGACTGGGTTATCGCTGTTCGCTCCCTCGGGTTTGTGTGTAAAAAGTGTGTGTGTGTGTCTCTTGTAGTTTTAATCCCTCACATGCTCCACTCCTTATCTGTTTAACATACAGCCCAAAGGCTGAGCTTTTAACATCACAACCAGGCCGACGCGATACCACAGCTGATAGAGGCGGGTAATCTGTGTCTCTGTGTGTGTGTGTTGTACAATGTGCACTGTTTGTAAGTGTGAATCCATTTCTGACATGAAAAACTCCCAAACTGTTTTTCATTGTGTGTGTCTTTTTAAACCTAGAAATCTTGTGTGTGTGTGCGTGCGCACGCGTGTTTTGCATCTGTTTCAGTTACACCTGATTATTATTATAATCTGGCTGACACCATTGAGCCTTTTGCTGTGTAAAAATCCACACTTTTCTAATCTTCTTGTACTTTTTTTTATCCCTTTATCATATTCGAGGATCCTGACAGGAAAGTTGCTCACAGATATGAAGAACTCATTACAAACTGGAACTGTTTGGAAAACGGTGACAGTGACGTCTGTAACTGTAAGGCAGATTACTTTTTGGCCAATGGTGGATTGAAGCTGAGTAGGCCATATTGATCGTGGGGCAGTCAATTGACTTTTGGACTGTTGATCAGACAAAACAAGCTTTAGAAACCTTTAAGGAAATGTTGGCTATGTTATCCAAGCCCAGAGTGTTGGCTGTCAGACTTGTCTGTTACAAATAAAAGTCACACATTCAGAATTTTAGTACTAGGATCAACATATACCTGAAGTACCTAAAGTAAAAGTACTCAGAATAATATACAGTCATATAATTAGAATATCATCCAAAAGTTCCATTCAAAAAGTGAAACTTGGATATTATATTCATTCATTACACACAGACTGATATATTTCAAATGCTTATTTCATTTAATTGTGATGATTAAAACTGACAAGTAATGAAAATCCCAAATTCAGTATCTCCAAAAAAAGGATTTTTAGAAATGTACAGCACTCAATACTTAGTTGGGGCTCCTTCTGCCTGAATTACTGCAGCAATGCGGCGTGGCATGGAGTCCATCAGTCTGTGGCACTGCTCAGGTGTTATGAGAGCCCAGGATGCTCTGATAGTGGCCTTCAGCTCTTCTGCATTGTTGGGTCTGGCGTATCGCATCTTCCTCTTTACAATAGCTTTGGCACTGTGTGCAGGTGTCAAGTCCTGTTGGAAAATGAAATCTGCATCTCCATAAAGTTGGTCAGCAGCAGGAAGCATGAAGTGCTCTAAAACTTCCTGGTAGACGGCTGCGTTGACCTTGGACCTCAGAAAACACAGTGGACCAACAGCAGCAGATGACGTAGCACCCCAAACCATCACTGACTGTGGAAACTTCACACTGGACTTCAAGCAACGTGGATTCTGTGCCTCTCCTCTCTTCTTTCAGACTCTGGGACCTTGATTTCCAAAGGAAATGCAAAATTTACTTTCATCAGAGAACATAACTTTGGACCACTCAGCAGCAGTCCAGTCCTTTTTGTCTTTAGCCCAGGCGAGACGCTTCTGACGCTGTGTCTTGTTCAAGAGTGGCTTGACACAAGGAATGCGACAGCTGAAACCCATGTCTTGCATACGTCTGTGCGTGGTGGTTCTTGAAGCACCGACTCCAGCTGCACTCCACTCTTTGTGAATCTCCCCCACATTTTTGAATGGGTTTTGTTTCACAATCCTCTCCAGGGTGCGGTTATCCCTCTTGCTTGTACACTTTTTTCTACCACATCTTTTCCTTCCCTTCGCCTCTCTATCAATGTACTCGGACACAGAGCTCTGTGAACAGCCAGCCTCTTTAGCAATGACCTTTTGTGTCTTGCCCTCCTTGTGCAAGGTGTCAATGGTCGTCTTTTGGACAGCTGTCAAGTCAGCAGTCTTCCCAATGATTGTGCAGCCTACAGAACTAGACTGAGAGACCATTTAAAGGCCTTTACAGGTGTTTTGAGTTAATTAGCTGATTAGAGTGTGGCACCAGGTGTCTTCAATATTGAACCTGAATGTATACATTATACAAGTTACACTGATGATATTCTAATTATATTACCAGCACCTGTACATATAAATACATGATTAGTACTAATAAAGAAGGAAGAGAAAAGCTCCACAATCTCAGTTTGAATGTCTTTCTTTAAACAGCAGCGCCACCTACTGTCCAAAACAACACATTAGACCCAGTTTGGCCAGAAACAAACATGTTAATGTGCACAGCACCCGGACCGCAGAATGTGCTGCATCTCAAGGTTTCCACTCCAGCAAAGCAGAGTTATATAAAGCTGGATGGTGACACAGCTAATATGGAAGCTTCTTCTGTGTTCCCTCAGATGTCAGCCTGTCAAGACACTTCACTGTTCAGACATCACATTTAAGATTCTCTGGATCCGGTAATGGAAATTTCATGAGAACCATCTTTAAAACCCTGCCATGTAACTAATTTCACTAGGGGCCTCTTGGGTATGGGGTCAATGGAAGGTAAATGTGAGTGATGCTTTAACATATGTCCAGAGGGGTCATGACTTTAAGTGGTTCACCACATGTACCTTGGACATGGGTGTCTTTCTATAGATCCCCTAGGGAACA
>NC_060160.1:3939826-3955738 GCF_021292245.1 Micropterus dolomieu | reverse complement strand
TCAATGGTCGTCTTTTGGACAGCTGTCAAGTCAGCAGTCTTCCCCATGATTGTGTAGCCTACAGAACTAGACTGAGAGACCATTTAAAGGCCTTTGCAGGTGTTTTCAGTTAATTAGCTGATTAGAGTGTGGCACCAGGTGTCTTCAATATTGAACCTTTTCATAATATTCTAATTTTCTGAGAGACTGATTTTGGGGTTTTCATTAGTTGTCAGTTATAATCATCAAAATTAAAAGGAATGAACACTTGAAATATATCAGTCTGTGTGGAATGAATGTATACATTATACAAGTTTCACTTTTTGAATGGACTTACTGAAATAAATCAACTTTTTGATGATATTCTAATTATATGACCAGCACCTGTATATATAATAGCAAGGGAAACTAAATATAGTAGTAAAATAATTAAACATAGACATAAAAGAAAACTAATGAAGGTGCCGTTTGTCCAAACTTACTACATTTTTGTAACTTTGGAAAGTTACCTTACCTTTGTCATCTGTAGAGCAACGTTGCTAGCATGGCTAATAAAAAAAAAACACTGTCCATGATCCTATCATTCCTCTCCAGGAGCAAACACCGGCATCGGTAAGACCACAGCGATGGACCTGGCCAGGAGGGGCGCGAGGGTGATCATGGCCTGCAGAGACAGAAAGCGAGCTGAGGCCGCAATCCAGGAAATCATCCAGGTAAAGACAAAAAACAGCTTAAATTACAAGGAATATACCCCATTTGTTTAGACAGTTATGATCATCAATCAGTAAAAAACACATTTTCCCCATAAATTGTTGTGTTACAACATGACTTTTCCACAGTTACATCTGGTGGACCTCAGGGGTGCATCCTAGGTCCTCTTCTCTTCTGTATACATATACATTACATATACACAGTTACCCAAAGCTGATTATATTTTCATTGTTATGCTGATGATGCGCAGTTATTTGTGCCAATTTAATCTGCCCATGTATCTATATCAGCTTTATAAATATCTCCTGACATGATCAAATTGAGTAGAATAAAATAGAGTGGGGATTGCAGGAAACTAAGTGTTCAAAGTTTTCTAACTCTCTCCTTGTTTTCCTTGTGATCAGGAGACGGGGAACAGCCAGGTGATCTTCATGCAGCTCGACCTGGCCAGTCTGAAGTCTGTTCGCTCCTTTGCTGACAAATTCCTCCAGTCTGAGTCCAGGCTGGATCTGCTCATCAACAACGCTGGTCAGCCAGGAGTGAAGTGCCTGTTTTATTTGATAACTTCAGCTGCACTGATCAATGACCGATGTATTGAAAGCAATTCCCTTGTATGGTCAAGTCTACAAGCAAATGACAAGGCATTTGCGGCCATGCAGGGTCCCCTACCTAGCCAGTATCCTGGGTCGGCTGCTCATGCTATCTTCCTTATGTGTAGATGGTTAATACTCAATTATATATCATTGATATATATATATATATATATTTATTTATTTATTAGGACTATTTACACATTAGGGAGTTTATCTTTTTCAAATCAACTCAATATTTTTGCTTAGGTTATAATTAATTGTGTACTGTTTTCTATTTGAATCTACTCATATTAAATAGATAACTATTAATTATTAATTAATACCAAACATTGTGAAATTTAATTATATTGCTTGTAATCTGTTGACTACTTTTTATCGAGTAGATACGGTGTATGTTTTCTTACAGTGTGAGTTAATGTACAGTAGATCAGTGGTTTCCAACCTTTTCTATCCCCCACGGGCCAGTGAAATTAACTAATTTACACTTTCATTGACACCACCTGTCATTGTTTAAAATATGTTGATCTGAATTGATTTGATATACAGCTGAAAGTCATTGATTTTGTAAAAATGTATATTTTTACAATGTTTTGGGGCCCAAAAACAGACACAGGTGCAGAGCAGATTAGGGAACTTACAAGTGACGGACGTTGGAAGTCCAAAAACAGAGAACAAAATCCAGGTGAGAAATCCAGAAATCCACAAACCGATAAAGTAAGTCCAAACAACACATGGGAAACCAAGGAAATAATCCAGAGACGGGAGACATCAGATGAGACGCTGAAACAGCCATGAATCAAAATGAACAGTGATGAACAATGAAGCAGCAATGAGTGACAGCAACTTAAATAAACAGGTGAAGACAACAAGGCACAGGTGATACATCAGTGAGCACATACAAAGGAAGTAAAAGCAAGACTATGACACTAAGGGCAGATGAACTACAAAGTAAAACAGGAAATGTGAAACAAAAAAAGCAACCATCCCAGAACCTTGACAGTTTTCACACAGCTCAACTGTCAACATTTAGGACGATTTGGTCAAGTTTGCGTTCTACTTGGAGTAGCAGACGCTGGGTGTTTCAACCATTTAGCTACTCATTTAAACGTCTTTGATTGCTCTCTAACAAGGGTTCATGCACTCTCAAAATTTATGGAAGTGATTATAAAATAATTGATCATTTCTAGGCCCTAAGTGTAAGTTTATTGTGATGTTTCTGTCTTTAGGTCTGATGAGCGGTGGAAAGACGGAGGATGGCTTCGGGATGATCTTTGGCGTCAATCACCTGGGTCACTTCCTGTTGACAGTGTTGCTCCTGGACCGGCTGAAGGCGAGCGGGCCGAGCCGTGTGGTGACCGTGGCCTCCGTAGCACACGAGATGGGGAAGGTGGATTTTAACCTTTTGACGACTCAGAAAGAGTTAGGTATCGGCAACGGCGACTATCAGCTCTTCCAGAGGTATTGCCACAGCAAACTGTGCAACGTTCTCTTCACCTACGAGCTCGCCAAGCGGCTGCAGGGCACTGAGGTCACCTGCTACAGCCTCCATCCTGGTCAGTATAGACATCCGCCTGTCTGTGTTTTGCTCGTTAATGTGTTTTGGCTACCTGTAGCAGGTTATATTTGACAGCTGACTCTATAGAAAATGCGACTTTTCTGTTTTCACTTAAACCCATAATCAAATTCCCTTTGTGGATTATTAATAAAGTTGTATTGGATTGAATTGAACATTTCATTAATATTTTTTTCTGACATAAACGGGCTTCCATATATGTAAATGTATCATTACTTAAAATTTAACTTAGGATCTTATTAATTTGACCTAGTAACATGCATGTATAAAGCTAATGCTGCGGTGTGTAGCATAGGTCCATATATTACAAAAGTAAACAAATTAATGATGAAATAAACAAGATCAGTATTTTTATTTTTGGCCTTTGTTACATTTAATCTTTTCTTCTGACAAATTTATTTATTTATTTATTTCATCCAGGGGCCATAAAGACGGAGATCGGTCGTTACTCTGGTTTCTGGTGGAAACTTATCATGACACCCATCATCTTCCTTTTCTTCGTGGATGCTGACTCCGGAGCTCAGACCACTCTCCACTGTGCCCTGGAGGAAGGCATCGAGCACCTCAGCGGCCACTACTTCACCCAGTGTGCGCCGCTGTTGAACATCAAGTCGAAGGCGAGAGACGACGCTGTGGCCAAGAAGCTGTGGGAGCTCAGTGAGAGTTTCTGCGGTCTGTCCTAAAACCAAACCTGAATTTTAAGCTTTTTTTTTTTCAATGCAGAGTAAACTCTGTATTTTCCTACAATCACGAAACACTAAGTAATAATTACTTCTCTCCTTGATCTACCTAAAGGTGACTGAAAATCATTTTTTCCCCTGTAAGACAAATGAAAAGAGCTTCTTTTGCTATGTTATGAAATGTGGAATACATGTAAAGGTTTTTCTTTATTTCTAGTTTCAAAAGAGAATGTATGACACTGTTTTTAAATTCAGTAAAACCTAATCCTAATCCTCAGTTTACTTTACTAAACACGGTTTTATTACCTTCATACTTCATTACTTTAAAAATTATTTTAACTTGTTTATTGTTTAATTTATTAGCTTTATTAGAGTTTATTCATGAATGAGGTCTAACAGGAAGTTTGACACTCTGCAGGATAACATACTGCACATTTCTGTGGATGTAACATCCAAACCATAAAATATTTACTTATTTTGGGTAAAAACAATGATTTATACTCATTTTTGAGTTTTGACACTTTCTTTGAATTTGCACGCTTTGCGTTTGTAACAAAGGGAACGGTTACTACTACAGTATGTTTCTACGTATTGGGTTTTAACAAGGTCAGAAGGAAAGAAATCATATTTAAAGGGGTGAGCGAATTGGCTGACTTTGAAACATACAACAATGGGACCCCAAAACAACAAGGATGTAAATCCAATGTCAACAAAACACATAAGATTAAGTAAAATCTAAGTGAAAAATCTTTTTATTTATATCTTTACGGAATAAAATTTTAATTATCTTATGTCTTGTTATTTTTATTCCTCTTTCTTTGTTTTTAGGATTTGTTTTGCATAAAAGCCCTTTATAACACTGGTTTACTTACTATTCTGTACGTATGTCTTTTTTCTACATTTATAAACATAAAAAAAACACAGGGTTATAAACACAGGGTTTATTTTGGGAGTTTTGAAAGGAAGTTCAGTTTTAGCCTCCCCGGGGTTCAAAGTAAAGCAGTAGTTAAGATAAGATTAAACTTTATTGTATTTATTTATCCCCTGGGGGAGAAATGTGCATGTTACAGCAGGAAGTTACAGAATAGCACTAAGGAGATAAATAAACAAAAAGCTAAAGATACCAGTGCATACCTGCACTGTAACAAATTTTGTTTTATTTAAATTACAGTAAAATACTGGCAGCTACAGTTGCCAGCATGAAACAGTTATTTTACAGTGTAACTACTGTAATCAATAACAGTTTATTACTGTAAAAAATATTACAGTAATGTGCTGAATGTGTAATGTATTGAATATAAGCAATACAGTATAATACTGTTTGTTTGGTTTTACAGTATAACACTGCTGTAAGGTAATGATTTAAACATTTTACAATTCAAAATAAAAATAACTCAAAATTTCTAGCATATAAATGGATCAGACAAAAGATGGCCTTACAGCATGTGGCATTTATTAAAGTCAATGCACTATCAAAAAAATAAAATGACAAATTTTAAAATAAGTACATTTTTCTAAAATACAATTCATTAAAACGCAATTTCTGAACATGTTCTCAATATCCTATACTAGCCTAGTCCATGTATCCTATAATCAGTTAAATTATTTTCTTGAACTATGACGGCCATGTAACATTATTTATTAAAGCCACTGCTTCATACACCTTCAGTAGCTGACAAATTTACAGTAATGTAATTCTTGTAAAATACAATCCATAACAACAATTAATCATCTCAAGCAGGTCCTCAACAATCTTTCAACAACTTGCATACCATACTTTAAACTGTACCCTGCCTTCAGTATGCATAAGGTATGATCATGACGTGCAATAGAAAACGCGTGAAAGAACAAACCTGGAACTAACAGTACTCAACTCAAACAATGGGACTCAGCTATACTGAACAGAACACAATGCTCAGACATGTTACCTTAAAATGACCTCATGAAGATCTGGTTGTTTGAGGGCTTTGGTTTGTTTGTTTGAAAGTGAGGTCCTGTGTGGAGATGTGTTGTGGACTACATAAAGCCTCACTCAAAGTCCAGGAGGGTTTTTTTTTATAAGGGTGGCCACATAGAGGTTCACAGTTGCTGCCTTTTTATGGACCAGCTTACTGGTCTTCTTGGACACCACCTTCCCCTGGCTGGCCTTTGTTCCCCTCTTGGGGTTGATACCGTTGAAGTGCCTAAAACAGAGAAAGCATAAAAGAAATTAGGTGTGAAGATTATTTGCACTCAATATGTAATCCTCTCACATTAGACATTCCACTTTAGATAATTTCAAAAGAGGAAATACTGGCTACAGTATTGTTGTCATAGAAGTCAGTGTTTCAACTTGTATGTTTCCTAAATCTGACATATCATGGTTATTTTGTGATTTAGTACAGTAAATATATTATATATTGGTCCTTTAAGACTGCACTTCGGATTTTTTCAACCATGGTGTCTATTGTTAAAAACCTTCATATATGCATGTATTATCTCTAGCTCTCTTTTGATATCAAATTCAAATTTGAATGACCTTTATTGGCAGATGTGAGAGCAACCTAATGACGCTCTATATATCTATCTATTACTCTATATTTTAGCATGTAACTAGTAAATGTATACAGTATAGCAGTTTCTGAAACTTTGTTTAGGCTCTATGTTTTGTGTCCATGCATGCTTGCAACATGGGTTAACACAAAGTAGGCTAATGTCAAGAAGTAAGTTTCACTTTGTTATGCTTTTGTCTTTTACATTTGATAAAATCAACACATAATGTCATAACCGGATAATGCTGACTTTGATAAGACTGAAATGACCTTGTTAAGTAAGCCACAAGAGCAGGATGGATAACAGTGTGCAGGCTTAGGCAAGGAAGAAAGCACCAGGTGGTGAACTGCTTCGTCCACTTCAGTGCTGCCAGGACCAGAATCCGGGTGAAAATTGTCTTCAGTACATCTCCTTATTATCCTTCCTATTATGTTGATTAAAATCACTACTCTATAATGCTAAACTCATATTTTTTAATTTATGTAAGTTGACCACGTGTTAAATGAGGTGGTGTGATTTGAAGCAACATGACGTGATCAGATATGGGTGGACTCAAGCAACAAAACAAAAAATACTGTATTATACTGTGACATTGTACAGTAGCTTGCTGTTAATATGTTTTTCCCTCAAAGGCATCAACATTGACAGTATTCAACTCTATTTACAAATAATGGTGCATTACTGTACAAAATGTCCACTAATTTTACAGCAATTTGTTACAGTGTGTCAAGTATCCCTTTTGGCCGGGAAAGTCCCGTATTTTACCCTTCTTTCCCGCCGTCCTCCCGTATTAGTATTTTCCCGTAAATCTCCTGTATTTTAACCTGCGTTATTAAAAAATAATAATACCCCGGCCCGGGCGGAGTAAAAAAACCCCCAAAACATTCCCAATCTGAGCTCTGTCACTAGCTCGCGTTATCGTGTGACAATGCAGGGAAAAAAAGAAAAAAAAACAGAGATGGATGATGGACGCTACGACAGAGACGGAAGGCCCACTGGCCAAAAAAACTCACAAATACACTCCTTCCAAAACAGTCTTAAAGAATGCAAAGTCTGCAACAAATTTGTACAATAACTCATTAAAAGAGTAAAGAAAAGTTATGTGAAATTAAAAGGCAAACTTTAAAAGAAAAGCAATATGAAATGAAAAGTATAGTAAAGTAAATAAAATGTTAATGTAAAGACAAGCAATGTTAAATGAACAGAAAATATGCAAATAAGCATTTAAAGAAATGCTCTTCATATATACCCTTTTGTGTTTTCATTTAGGCTATAACACCTGTCTTAAAATGTAAGGGATAGTGGAGCTTGGTTGGGGTGGTGGGTCTGCTCGCGGTGGGCGCCGGAAAATTTCCCTTATTTTCAAATCCAAAACTTGACAGGTATGTACCAGTGCAAAACAGTGCTTCTCTCCTGCTGCCAGCTGGTGCAGAGCAAACCACAGTAAACCTAAAAATAAATACTCCCGCACACACCAGAATATTAGGATTGATATGGTTTAATGAATAGATTACAGTAAAGACAAAAAGGAGTAAACTATGCGTTTCACATGTTGCTTCATCAGATTCACTCTGCTTTATTGCATTCAGGTGCTGAGTAAGGGAGAATCAAACAGGTTCACATAGTGCTGATTAGGGAGCATTGTGCTATTTGGAGAGAATCCAGCATGTTAACATTCCTAATATTGTTGACAAAAGTCAACAATATCGTTGACAAAAGTCAAAACAATATTAGGCCATAGCAACTACAATTCTAGGAATTGTACAGCAATACAAATAACAGCAATACAAATAAACAAAAAATGATGAAGGAAATTCTGCAAATGACCAAATAATAGTTAATTTACAAGATAGTGCAGATGTGCATATGTACAAAGGGAGTGCAACAGAAGTATTCTAAACTGATCCGGAGTTGTGAGTGTAGACGGGGTTCAGTAATAAATATAAATGCCCACAACGACGATGCTAAGATGCTAAGTCAAGTCCAAGTTAAAACTGGAGAGGGGCAGACTCCTGAATGGAGTTCCCTTCCCATTAACGTTTGAACAGCAGCAGGAGTTTCAGTTCAACATCAGTGCTGACTGATAAGGAATGCCAGCAGAACCAGTTGGATCTGCCTGAGCTGTGACTCACCTGCCAGGCTCAAGCAGGTAGAACTGGTCCGACAGGTGAGTCCCACGAGGTGAATAAATGACAGAGCTCAGTTCTTGAGTCAGTCAGTGATTTGCAGGTGGATCAGACGCTGTAACAAACCATGTATCTCCTGTTGTTGGTCGGTGTGGTTCTGGGAGCTTACATCATCCTCACACAGACTCTCTTCAAAAGATCCAAATGTAAAGGAAACGCAGCGATGGCCGGGAAGACCGTCATCATCACAGGTGAGACTGTCTGGAGGATACAAGATATCTAGACATTTAACAGGCTGAGAAAAACATTACACATGATGTTATATTGTTGCTGACAGTTTTGTTTGTTTTCTTGGTACAGGAGGCAACACCGGCATCGGTAAAGCCACGGCTCTGCACCTGGCCAGGAAGGGAGCCAGAGTGATCCTGGCCTGTCGTAACCGGGACAAGGCCGAGGCTGCTATCAGAGATATACAACAGGTAGGGACAAGAACAATTCAAGGAAACACAGAGATCACATTTGATGCTCCATTCAGGCTTTAAAAAAATCCCTCACTGTCCTGAGACATGTCATTTCTTGTTAAGGAGAGGCTCAGCTCTTTCTTTCTTTCTTTCACATTAAAAACAGGTAAAGTGAAATTTGACATGTTTTAAGTGAAATAACATTATTATGTAGAGGACTTACGTAATGTACTTACTTTAAACCAAACCACGATGGTACCAAACTATGACTATGACCACGTGTTAAACGTCAATCGACTTAGGTCATAATAGTGTACTTAACGTCTGGTACACCTTTTAATGGACTAGTACGTTCCAACGTTTGCACATGTCATTTGGGAATGGTCCTACATGTCATCAATCAATCTCTTTTGTTGTTTAGGTATGAGCACGTGTTGACTAAATACTACGCCTTTGCCGCTGCTGCCTGCTGAGTTACAAAGTTTAAACAAAGAGTTCAACCAATAGCACAGAAATTAAGTTGAGTGTACTGATGGAGGATGGACTCTAGTGAATGCTAAAAGGAGTTGAAGTCTAAATTCAGATGTAATCACTGACACAAGCTGTGTCCGTTTAAGTGTCAACTGTGACAGAAGCTGAAGTATTTGGTAATAGTGGTATGAACACTAAAAAATGACCTCTATAAACACCATTAGAGGAGAGGAGTTGGAGCGTTAGTTGGACATGAGGTGAACTGAAACTGTTACAAGTATTTTGAGAGATAAGAATCGACAAAAAGAATGAAAAGAAGGAGAATGACATGATGATTTTGTTCCAGGATACAGGAAGTACTGATGTGCTCTACATGCAGTTGGACCTGGCCAGTCTGAAGTCCGTCCGCTGCTTTGCCAAAACGTTCCTGAAAACTGAGTCCAGGCTGGACCTGCTCATCAACAACGCTGGTACGCAAACACATGCTGTTACACGAAGACAAATTATTTATTACTTTTGTGAAAGTATGTGAATGAATGCGAGTTGTTTCAGGTTTACCTTGAGTCGACACATCAAGCAGAGCCTTGGCAATTGACTAGTTTTAACGGCATGCATTGAAGACATTCTCATACAACAACATACAAAAGTTTTGGTCACACATTTGCCGCCACCTGCATCGCCGTCCTTGTGCACAAGATGCAGCTCCATAGCGGTCACACTAGCATTACAAATTAGTGAAATTTAGCTGTGTGGTAATTTAATTAAGCAGATTACATATTGTATAAGGAACGTTTTCATGGCAGACATTTTGACTGGTCATAGCAGCAGAAGCACAGGTGAAACTAATCAGTAGCATTAAGTGTCCCAGGAAGGCATGACAGTGAGCCAGCATGCACAATACCAGGACCCCCCAAAACTAGATCACCCTAAATGTAATGCAGTTGTTTTTGCAGTTTATCTTGATTGCTTAAACACATTTCTTGAAATTATGCCTCTTTTTCTCGAAACTCTACACACAAATCCACAACTTCTCACTCAAATCCCCAAACACCCCATTTTCAGGTCAGAATGAAGCTCTCCACTTAAAACCATTCAATCTCCACCACTCGCTGAAAAACCAAACTTTGCCCTCAGACATGACATATAACATACATTTTCTCCTTTCCCTACTTCTCTTCCCATTTCCTTATTGCTCCTCCTCTCCGGTGTCCTCAACCTCTTCCTTCACATGTCTCTGGATCCATTGTTCCAAAACTGAATAAACTGACTCTGTCCCTTTTATCTATCTATTGGAGGTTCTGATTGGAGTGTTATCAATGGTGACTCCTTGTGTTTCCACCTGGGTAGCTATGTGCTGATTGAGCTCAAGTTTTGCTGACTTGAGTGAACAATATTGAATGTTAATGCTTTCTAAATGACCACATGGTGTAGGCAATGAGAAATAAAGGGATTTGTGAGAAGAGTTTAGGGAAATTAGTGTGCTTTTTGAAAAATGGAGTTGTGGTTTTGAAAGTATTGTTTGAAAACCTGTTTATAGTGTTTAAGCAATTTCAGAAAAACTGTAATGTTATGAATTACACCTGTGCTTTTCCTGCCATGACATGGCTAAAGTTCTCCTCTGAAAAAGGCCTATAGTTCATGAAATAATGAAGGAGAATCTGACCCATAGTATACCTAAGCTTTGTGTTTTTGAGGCCACTTGAGTTCTTTGTCCAACTGATGAAACAAAGAAACAATCAAAGTTGTCAGTTTAGTAGTAGGTCTTAAAAGAAAACCAGATAATCAGGTGTAGGCTCTCTCTTAATACTAGTTATTATCTTTCATCTAGAGACAGCAGTAGATGCTCCTTTATCTTAGCATGCAGACAGAAAATGTGACATTCTTGTGACAATGTTTTGATGAAATAAACCTCAGAAAACACATTGAGGAAAAGAAGCTAGATTTTGACAGCAGACATTTTGACCTGTGGCAGCAGTAGAAGCACGGGTGTATTGTGACTGTTTCATTCAGGTCTGACAGTGAGCCAGAAGTTACAATATCAGAGAGGTGGCACACCTGATATGGAATGCAGACAAAATTACAGTGGCTTCAACTTAAACAAAGCGTTCGCTGGGACAAAGGTCTTCTGACTATTGAGGCGGAATGTTGTCAATTAAACTGACCTAATCTGAGGCATTAGAGCAATTTATTTTGTTTTTTTACTTTTAGTCATTTTTGCTGTACTTTTTGCATTTTTTTTTAACCCAAACTACTAATGTCATCATTATACTGCATATTTAAAATGTCTCAACTATTTTTTTTAAATTAAATTATGTTAGACAAAACAAGTTATTTATCATTAATTTAAAATAATTTACTTAAGTTTGCATTATTTAGTTTGTTTTTTTTTCTCATTACATTTTAAATTATTTGATGTTTTTATTTAATATTGTACATAAAAACAAGTTAGTGTGAGAAAGATCCAATGACTGAATAAAGAACAGATTATTATTATAACAGATATTATTAGATATTACTCTTTTTTAAAGCTGGAGAGCAGGACTTTTACATATAAATGAATGTTTGTTAGAACGTCAGACAGGGGAGACAGAAGTTTAGCAGATAACAAAGAGGGATTCTACAGTGTAATAGCTAGTTTTTATATACTATTTTTACTTTATATATATATATATATATATTACATGTAATTACATGAAGTAGCTCAGTTCCCATCTTGCGTTAAAGCGTGTTTCCCCACTGAGTAGCATTTCCCATAGGATTGCCCTTCATGGTGCGGCTAGGGTTCAAGTTTGGTCATGTTTAGGCACCACAGGGACGACTGGTTGGTGTTTGGGATAAGTTGGGTTCAGGTTAAGATAAAGGTAAACTCAAATCGATCTTAATAGTAGAAAGAACTGCTGACATTCCTAAAACAATGTAAATGTAAATCTCTGTCTGCCCTGTAGGTCTGGTAGCTGACGGGCGGACGGAAGACGGCTTCGGCATTGGGTTTGGGGTGAACCACCTGGGTCACTTCCTGTTGACCTGCCTGCTGCTGGATCGTCTGAAGGAGGCGGAGGAAGCTCGAGTGGTCTCTTTGTCCTCCATGGCTTACCGCTGGGGACACATCGACTTCAATGTGAGCTTTTTAATTGCTTAGTCAACACACACATGACATACAAATACACAGTTGTTGCCGCACACACTGGCATTTTTCCGTGTTTATAGTCAGCACCTTTCAAATATTCCACTTGTACACTGAAGATAAAAACAATACAACATGATGATTCAAATTAGAGAATTGGGTAATTATAGTGAAGTTTACAGTATTAGCTACAGAAAACCAGAATTTCACATCCTTACGACAGTATGAAGAGGAGGAATTTAACGGTCAACAAACTTAAGTGCATTTTCAGGGCTTAATTTACTAAGTACTGCTTTCACTGCTTATACTACTGTTTCCATGCTGTAACTTACACTTCAAATTATTTCAGTGCTTTCTTGTTTGCTTTCATCCTTTCTTCGTTTTCCACAGGAAAGTAACAACGAACATACTCAAGTCACTTGTCAAGTACAATTTTGAGTTAATTATACTTTAATTCTACTATACTTCAGTTAGTATATGTTTTCTACTTCAGTTGTATGTGTTTTACTCCACTGCATTGATCTGATGATTAGTTATTTTTCTGTACATTAGAAACACGATAACCTTAGAACATACAAAGAGACCTTTCTCCTCTATACTTCTCACATGGTTTAATTTCAAATTATTAAATGTTTTACTAAAATTCAAAGAAGAGAGAAGTCCAAAAACAAACAAAAAAAACAGAATCAGAATTTTTTTTTTTCCAAGACCCCTCAGATTTATCTAGTGACCCTTTGGAGGGGCCCGACCCCTAGGTTGGGAACCACTAGACTAAACTAGCTAACTGTACATAAAGTAGTTAAAACTAGGAAACTGTATATAACCTACTTTTACTGCTGATATTTGAACTCTTTATACTCTATCAACCCTCCTTCACTCACATTGTTTGGAGCATCTTCTTCATTCAGACTCAGATATACTGAGGTTTCACTGCAACTGTCTTTCAGTCCCATCTCTGACAACATATGATAACATATGATAACATATTAGGAACACTTCACCATCAGAACAGGTTCCTCTGTTTGAGGATTCTTTCATTAAGGTGTTTGTGTATCTCATATTAACTCTGTCACACAAAGGGATTGTTTCATACCGAGTTTTCTGCAGAGAACATTCCTCATCTGAGGCTCCAAGCGTCACTGTCTCTTATAACACCAAGACAAATTACATCATTACATACCTTTTCACCTACTCAGTCATGATTCGTGTCACTCAGGTGATCATTCAGGCTACACTGTCTCTTTCAACACCTAGACAAATGACTTCATCACAAACCTTTTCACCTGTACTCAGTAATGATCCCCGTCACTCAAGTGATACTTAGTTTATGAAGCCGTTTGTGTGTTCAGGCTCTGGAGGCAAACGGACACCTGGGCACCGGCAGGTACAGCTGGCAGTTCTTCCACGCCTACTGCAACAGTAAACTGTGTAACATGCTCTTCACCCACGAGCTCGCCAAGAGGCTGAAAGGAACCAACGTCACCTGCTACAGCGTCCACCCAGGTAACACACTCCCAACAAACATAAACTAAATACGTTGATGTCCAACTAATGTGCTTTGCCAAATACATTGGCGAAAAACCTAATGGGTGCCTGAATTACGTTTTCAGTTCAGGTAGTGCGACATCCTTATTGAGTTACTGAAGGTAACGTCCAAGCCTTAACAGTCTCCACTAGGACATCTTGTAGCACATAGATGCATTAACTTTGAATCCTGACGTAGGTAGTTACACGTACCATTGTGAAAATGTCATCACTAGTCAGGTTTCCATCCGAATGTAGCGCAGATTCCATCTGTGGTTTAAGTCACATGCTTCATGTATGGCATCATTTATTTAAAAATGTTTTCATTTAGTTTTTATCCAGACAAACTTTTAGCCAAGTTGAGAAAACTTTTAGTGATATTATGAATTTTACGAGTTATTTTATAACACAAATTGAAAAATGTGCATAAAGACAGGTGCATTTGCCAGACATGTGTGTTTGAAAAAACACTATATAGTGCAGCACCATAACTCAGAGTTAGGTTTTACTGCATTATTTTCAATAAACATGTCAGAGATTTATGGATATCCGTATGTAAGTTTTTCAGCGGCAACCAAGTCAGAAACTGGTATTTACAGTCCCACATAACAGGATATACACACACAGAGAAATCAATGCACAGGAATGGACCTAAAAGGGTATAAATGCTTTGTCGATCGAGCTGTACTCTAGCAGGGTACGAGGACTGTACCTTTGAACTTAACGTAACTTCGTTACCTCTAAAAGAACATTTCTGCACCCCTAGTGACAAAAATGTAACTTTACAATTATTCATTTACCTTCTATGTCTGAGGTTGCAAACCTCTGGAGCAACTAGGGGTTAAGTGTCTTGTTCAGGGACACATTGGTGGATGTGCATTTGAAAATAACACACTTTAAGGACCATTTCTATACCTTACAGGGTACTTTCAAATATTGTGGCTATGGGCTTGGTAACAAGTTCAACAGACCACACCTGTGAAGTTGGGTGTGAACCCATGCATGCCTTTTGCCACACAAGATTTGGTGTGAAGTGATCTTTTAAACTGTGATGCTGTGATAATAAGCCTAAACAGGTGCATTCTGCAACTTTCAGTATTTTTCCTCAGATCAATGTTGTGTCCACTGCTTTAAACCATGTGCACGTCTTCACCCTTTCAGGTGTTGTTCGGACCGAGCTTTCACGTAATGTCAGCCTGTGGCAGAAGGTTTTCATTGAGCCCATTGCCCAGCTGCTGTTCCTGGACCCGGAGGCCGGAGCTCAGACCACTCTGCACTGCTGTCTGCAGGAGGGAATCGAACATCTGAGCGGACGTTACTTCTCCTGCTGTGCCGTACAGGAAGTATCTGCGCGGGGCCGAGACGACGCTGCGGCCCGGAAACTGTGGGAGGTCAGCGAAAAGCTCTGTGGACTCTCTAAAGGTGGAATAACCACGAAGGACTTTTAAGATCATTCTCTGTCTTAAATGGATTGTTAAGTCAGTGAGCTATGAACTGTCCCTCTGCTGAAAGCGGTTTACTCTGGGGTGATAAGTTTGTCTTGTCTATACTTTTTTAGACCTGTATGTCTGTCGAGCTGAGCTGCAGACCACGCCCTTTTTTCCCTGGTTGTGGTGCTTAGCTGCAGTCAGCTAGTTAGTCACCAGGTGGGAGGGATCTGGTAATTAGGAGATTTGGAGTCATTCACAGGATAGAAAGCAGGCTGGGAAGATGTGTTGAGGAACTGGAAAAAAATGAGACTGCAGGACTAAAGCTTGTCTGAACGAGGAAGGAGTCGGTGAGCGTTTGTTTGTTTGTGAAATGTGGTGGATTTTAATATTAAAGTGAATCATGTAATTATATTTAGGAAAAAAATGTTTGTATAAAACCATGTGTTTGAATTGTAAACTAAAGTGTTGTACATTTAACATCATGGAGATTTGAAGCATGGTTAAAAGTAATGTATTGTAAAGTTTAAAAGGGAAAAACTGTAAGTGTAGGATTGTGTTGTAGAGGGTTAAAGTTGTTAGGATTTAAAATTAAATTATGTGAGCAGTGATTTAAAATAAGTATTTTGATGTTGGATGGTGATGTTTATTATGGTTACCTGAGTTTATTATGTGGTTCATTGATTTACTTGTGTTTGTATTTAAGGTTTT
>NC_060160.1:3915577-3939726 GCF_021292245.1 Micropterus dolomieu | reverse complement strand
CGACAGTGAATACTGTTCTTGTCAGATGGCAGTAGGGTGAAGAGGCTTTCGCTGGGTGGGTACTGTCTTTTAGTATCCTTTGCCTCTGTGCAGGCACCTCACCTCACCGATATCTGATGCTTAGGTGCTACTTATCTTCTGCAGGTTTTAATCACCTGCTGCAGAGCCTGGGTCGTGCACATCCCATGTAAGCTGATGATATTTCCGGTCAGGTGCTTTCTATTGCTCATATGTAAAAATGAACAAGAACTTGGCACGGGAAACTTTCCTTTTTAAGTTTCCTTTAGAAATACAGCTGTTTCTGAGCATTAAGCTAATCATTGATGACTGTAGCCTTATAAACAGATATGAGAGGGTTATCAATCTTCTAATCTAACTCTCAGCAAGAAAGCAAATTTAAAAAAAAGCACTTTTTCCCAAATGCCAAACTATTGCTGAACTATCCTGACACAAGCTGAAGTAGACTCTATGGTCCTAGTCTCGCTGACTGTGAAGTTTCACAGTGGTTCAGACAGGCATGGAAACGGTTCAATAGTCTCATGTTCTGTATACTTATAAACAACTTGCTTCCCAGAAAATTTTTTATTCCCTTCACAAGAATGTTTGTTGTCTCTATGGTCTGTGTTCATGTTCAAAAACTCTTTTGTTCCTGCAGATTGCTGTTTTCTCCTGGACGTTGGTTACTGATTCATTCTTTACGGCTTAGGTAGCCAAATTTTATTACGACTATTTTGTTTACATTTCCTTACACCTCTAGTGTGCCACTTTATTAAAACTTTGATTATTGTTTCACGCCTGTAGTTCGGTTCATCTGGTCCAGACCTGGATCTGCATTTTTTTGTTCTAAACCTGTTCATGACGTTTTATAAACGAACCAAGACGGGTAAACATGACGTGACTTACAGATAACTTGTTGACAGTTAGGCAGTTGTCATCCTGCATCATCAGTGACAGTTTCTGCAGCACTTCGTATATTTCTGTTCAAGTACAATACTTGCATAAATATACTTAGTTACTGTACTAATCAATCATTTTTCATCAAATAAATCACATTAAAAATGATGAAGTACAGTGTTTTCACTTTCTGAGAGTTGTACTAGTCCTACAGCCTCAGCTTTGAAACAAGCCTCAACCTCTGTATTTTATGTGATTCACCCATTTAAATTATATTAGGGCTTAAAATGATTATTAAGGGTATTGTCGCTTTGAGTGACACGTGGGTGCTGTCACAGGTGGCTTGACACATCAACCGGGCTTCATTCACATTTTATACAAGTTTTATTGTTCATTTCAAACTTGATTTTACCAGCTGTTCTTTCAGGGCACAAGCAGTATAGATGTTTCCTTAAATATTTTGCAGGTTTCTTGTCTTACTCTTCAATGTACTATACTGGAGAATCTATCACTTACGTTTGTAAGTGCACAAGTACAGAGGAGGGGAAGAAGGCTGACCATATCCTGCTTATGGCTCCAAAAGCCTTGGGGTCACTTCTACTCTCCTTATCCAGAAGAACAGGAATAGACTCTGGTAAACATGCTACCTGAAGATCTCTGAATAAGAGAAACACTGCTACTGAACACTGTCTCACTGAGGATATTAATGCTACATCATTCAGAGCTGTTTCCAAGTCTTAACTCTGAAGTAGTCGTGTGTCAGCCCCGTGAACGATGGGAGTTGGCTCCTGTCAGTCTCAAAGACTCAGGCTCCTTCACAGTCACAATGCATACTCAACCAAAGTGACAATGCTCCGTCATAAGACATCTTTGCAGAGACTGAAAGTTTGGTGATTTCATGGCTCGTGATTGTGTCTGCTTGTATAACAAAAGTAGACAAAGTGTGAAAGACAAATTTACTTTAGGCTGTTTGGAGTTCAAACAAGCCTTTTTTTAATCCCACAGAGTCTCTGATGTCTGGCAGGAGAGCAGTGGTTACCAACTCCTCTCATATAGCAGAAGCTCTTCTCTATGCATCACATCTGTATGCCTAAAACACATTTTATTTGGTAAATAGTGTTCAGCTTCCATCTGTAGGAATTTCTCTGAAAACACAATGTTGAGAATTTGCAGCAGAGCTCTGGTAAGTAACAAACTTTCAGGTAATTCTTCTTGTTTATAATGTCTGAATGTAGCTAACTGAGATTACTTAAAACCTTTTATTTTTAATTAATTTATTCCACGCAGGTACTTTGTTCTCCATGATACAAAATAATTTTATCAAACAATATACATGAAAAAAAAAAGAACATAACATAATGTGAGCATCATAGGTGAATCCAATCCAGAACCCAATACATTAATAACATTTTTTGTGAGAAAATAAGAGGAGCATCAGAAAGAGAAATAAAAAGGAAGCACATTTATCACATTAACAAACACAATTTTACCAGCCAATATCAAAGGTCTAATTTTCCATCTTGGCATGTCTTCTTTAAGCTAAAACTTAAACTTTAGATTCCTGATATTTCATTTAAATAAAAGTTCTGGCTTCTTGGAGATGCCAGCGTCGAGATGTTTAATTCTCCCATTTCCAATAATTTTTTTTGTTTTTTACTGAAAGCATACCTGAGTCATCCAGAATAAATGCCTCTATCTGCTGTGGTCACCCCTTCTATCTCTCTCTCTCTCTCTGTTATATAATAAGTTCGATGCTAAAGAGCAAAAAAGTATGAGACAAAGGGACCCCTGCCTGTTTCCTTTACACAGATCAATAGCTTGTGCTATTGTTCCTGATTGACTCTAAACGATACATTTGGATTTTGATACAAAGCTTTAAGCCAAATAATAAATGTATCATGGAAGCCATATCCTTTACATGATTCTAAGATTTATGGCCAGAGGACCCAATCAAAGGTCTTTTTCTGAATCGAGATCGAGAAAAATTGTTTATAAAATTAAAAATGTTCCATGATGTTTAAAGTGTTTATGTTTAAAGTTATCTGCTATTTGTCTATCCATGATAGACAAACCCTGTTTGGTCTGTATTAATGGTGCTTGGAACCATATTTGTAAGTGTATCAGCTATTATTCCACATAGTATTTTCTAATCTGTGTTTTAAAAGTGATGTAGTTCTGTATCAGGCACAATCTGTTGTCCTTCCTATGTGTATATCTGAGATTATTTATATGTTATTTACACTGCGGGCAAAATTATTAGGCAAATTGTATTCCTCCTAATTAATTTTATCAAAGCTCAAACACAACGCTCTCAGTCATTACAAATGTTCAACTAAGGAAAAGTGAGTTTTGTCCAGCTCAGGAGAATATAACTGTGCAGAATTATTAGGAAACTAAATAGTTTCTATCAAATTACTTCATTCTAAGTTTATTCTAAGTTTTTAGAGTAAGTGTAACAACACAAAATGACGAATAACATTTTTGTAACCAATAGCCACTCTTCTTTTCAATACCTGCCTTGAGTCTTCCATCCATGGACTCTGGCATTACCTTTATCTGTTCACTATCTACTTTCGCTAAAGCAGCAACCACAGCCTCCCAAATGCTGGTTAGAGAGGTGTATCGTCTTCCCTGACTGTAAATCTGACGTTTGAGAAAGGACCGCAAGTTCTCAATAGGATTCAAATCAGCTGAGGAAAGGTGCCAGGTCATTATTTGGGCGTCTTTGAGGCCCTTGCTGGCCAGCCAAGCAATGGAGTACTTCGATGCTTGTGAGCATTGTACTGCATAAAGATCATGGCTTTCTTCATAACAAAGGGGCTCAGGAGATACAGCGGGTTGGCTGTTAATCGGAAGGTCAGCGGTTTAATCCCCGGCTCCTTCAGGCTGCATGTCGAAGTGTCCTGTGTCAGTGTGTGAATGAAGAATGCAGATGTAGTGTAAAAGCGCTTTGAGTGGTCGAAAAGACTGGAAAGGTGCTATACAGAGCATTTACATTCCTGTACCACTGCTTAAAGACAATATTTGACTTTTTAGTGTGAGTTAAATCTCTTTTTTGGACAAATTTAGCTGAAGTAATGAAACTGCATATTGATTTAAGGTCTCATTCACTTTCCCTTATTACACAAATACATATCCCCTGAAAAAGATAAACTTCAATGAGCATTCAAGTTCATATGGTTTGGAGTTAGAAAAAATGGGCATAGAAATAATTATTCATTCAGAAAACTTACTTGCCTAATAATTGTGCACGCCGTTTATTTCTGCCAAAATTTCTGCCAATATTTTGTCAAGACTGGAACTTCTTCTGCTTATAGAATGTAACACAATTACGATGATTGTAACTGAAGAAGTTGTGTTCAATGTATCTATTTATTAATACATATAGTTGAACACATTCTTGTATCTCTCAGGTAAGGGCGGGGATGGTGAAGCCCTGTCACTTGAGTAAACCTGTATCAGCAACTCTGGTTGCGGGCAGAAACCTGAACCAGCTTTCGGAAAGCAGGAGGGGTTGGAGAGAGACTGCAGAGAGGCCTGGAGAGGAAAGCACACAACACTGATAACTGGGTGAGCTACTACACCAACAAGTACCCCAACAGCTGAAGACATATTTTCTGGAAAAAGGTGCTAATATGTTCCTGGAAGTGAGCTCACACATTCTTTACTTAAATGCATTTAGTAAATCAGCAGTTTATTATGCACTAACACCTGGCACAGACCTTTAGACACATTCTGACAGTGCAGTTACAGCATCCTTTTCCTTTGGTCTGCTACAAAAAATCTTCTTCTTTACAAATTTACAGATACAGATTTTGTTAAGTATGAATATCTCGAGAAACGGCATTCTTTGATTCGGTCCAGCACTGGGATTTTCTATCCACGAATGGAATTCAGAGACAAACGGGAACAGATAAGTTCAACACACATACACACACTGACATTGAACTTGCTCATGTTTTTGGTGAACGATGAACTGAACATATCCATTTGAGAGCACGAACTTCTGCACTGTTGAGTACAGAACATTTTTTGGACCCGCACAAACGAGAGGAGGATGTGACGTTCAGTTGTTTGAGCTAACTGAGCAAACTGTCAGTGTGGACACGAGACGCATTGTAATATCAGCTATAAGGGGGATCTCACTGTCAGTGGGCTCCTGGGCCTTGTTGATGAGGCCAGCTGCAGTCAGAAAGAAACTATTCTTGTGGTTTGAGGTTTTGGACCTGACTGACCGCAGCCTCCTGTCAGAGGGGAGAGTCTCAAAAAGTTTTTGTGGTTGAGTTCTGCCACAGTTTTTCCTCCCCGCATCAGGGCCCTGGAGGCAAACAGGTCCTGCAAGGATGCCAGATATCAGCCAATCATCTTGTCAGCAGAGCAAATGATACCCTGCAGTCTGCTCTCGTCCTTAGCACTGTGTCTTCAGCTTCACATGCTGCCTCCTGTCAGAGAAAAAATTCTGTAATCCACCTATAGGTGGAGTCAGGAACATTCAGCTGTGAGAGCTTATCCTGCAGGAGGGCTCGGCAATAAAACACCAATAAACAATACAACAAATGTTCATTAAATGTTTGACTAATTAATTTGAATCACAAGCTAATTAGCACTTAAATTTTCTATTAAGATATTTAAAAAAAACCTTAAGTTTACTCATCCATGTTTGTTGAAATACGATTGTATCAATTGTTTTGAATGTTCTACCTCAGATTTGTTAATTGATCCACTGTTTGGCATCAAGTGTTTGTTAATGACCATAAAGAAAAGTTCAAAACCACAACCATTAACCATCTGGTTTCTTCAACTTTCACTCAGGGGCAAAAATCAGCCTTTAAACTTGAAAGAAATAATGATTTGACATTTATCTTGATAATTATCAATATCGAATAATCTACATTTTCTTTATTGTGATAATATCGCCCAGCCCTATCCTACACTACAGTGGGATGATGGGATAAAAGGTAGATCTAAAGATGGAGTATAAAGTGGAGGGCCATGTTGATGGCATCGTCTCCAAACTGCTGCTCTGTAGACAAACTTCAGGGGATCCAGGATTGGGTCTGTGACGGTTTTGAGGTGTGACAGCGTTAGGAGCTCAAATTACTTCGACCTTATTGAAAGCACAATACAAAATTGCTCTCCTCTTCCTCGTTTTCTCTATTTAGGTGTGCTGCCAAATAAATAGTGGGTCTTTTGAAAGTGAAGACAATGATTGACAAGTGAGTACTAAGATTAAAATCTGTCCTTTTCCCACACACGTACAACCTTCATCGTTCTGGTGTCATGATTTACTGTTTAACCCAATCCAGTAATGAATATTGTGCAGCTGAGAAATGGACCGTGATATCAGCTAAACCTAATCAGTGTATTTTTGTGTTTTCACCTACTAACTTTAACTGCCAGAGGAAAAGTTAAATGAAATGCTTTAGGTAGTGCTAAGGTTTAAACTGCCTGAAGTTAATGATATCCTGATGTTGTTTTAAAGTCGTCTTAAGCAAGAGATATAAAATCAGTTACCTAAAGAATTTCAATAAGGTTTATTTCCAACTGAGGTGTTTGCAAAGGTTTAACTGAGTTCAGACATTTGCTCTCTGTCTTTATAAGAACACTCTTATCTGTGCATTCTTCCTTTGGATCAGTTCTAGTTGGCTCTTTGTATTTTTCACAATGTATGTGTGAAACTATTATGAAACAGCTACACCTGAAAAGACTTTGTGCGCATCTCACTGAAAGTCAATGATATCCTCATCACTTTACATCCAAACTTTGTTTCATATATGAAGGTCATCTGTGAGCTGACTCATTCCTTAACTTAATTTTTTTGTATATAGATGAGGAGGCTAAACATGACTTAAATATGGAGGCAAAGCTACATAACTCAAAGTAGTTATAAACATTCAGTGAATGTGCTAATTTCAGCAAATATTTGCATCTGAACTCTTCTGTGACCAACATTTGTAGGCTATTTATCAAACTCCTAATAATTACACTCAGGAACTGTCTCCCTATATACCTGTCTCAGTCAGAAATCATTTTACCACCTACATTTAGTCCAAAATGCTGCAGCGTGAATTTTAACTCAAAAAATGTGACCATATCATCCCCATTTTAGCATCCTTGCGCTCAGGCACGTGCACACATGGACTTAAAAAGGGGCTTAAACACCTGCCCTTTTGTTCCTCAAGAGAAAGTGCCCTTTTTTCTGGGGCTTTTTTAAAATAAATGAATATACAGTATATTTATTCCTGTTTCCGCACAGCTTCCCTGTCAAACAAATATAATTATTGGAAAAAAATTAACTAAATATCAGGTCGGAAGATATGGCAGGTCTGATGCCCTCTCTCTCCCTCTCGCTCGCTCCCTAACATGAATGACCTTCTTCTGATTTTCATCCAAAATAAAGGGTTATATGACAGAACATGACATATGACCCTAAAAGCTTATTAAAACTCCTATTTACAACCTGTAGGAAAAAAATAAAAACTTTAAAAAAAAAAATTTCCAACTGGACAAAACATTATGTAAGTGAACACATAATTATGAGAAGTGCCTTTTTTTAAACGTGCCCCTGCCCACCAAAATGTCTGTGCATGTCCCTGTATGAGCTTTTATCCCTCTGTGAGCCAGGACGCAGACTGAGGATCCTCTGGTAGGCTGTTGCTAGCTATTCTGAGGTCTAGGCTACAAACCAAAGGAGACAGGGCCTTTGTTGTTATGAGCCCTACACTCTGGAACAAATAAAGTTATTATTATTTTACTTATCCAGGTAAAACCTGTGTAAAGCCCTCAATCCCTTGCCTTTGAAAATCCAAGTGGGTTTCCTGTTTACATTGATATTTAAAATTCAGGTTCCTGCCAAAAGCAGATATGTTCAGTTAACTAAATACAAAAGTCTCTCATACTGGGGAGTGTATTGAACAACTGCTTACCAAGGGTCCCTGCGTGTCTTTGCTCCCGCGACTTTGCTCAGTTGGTAATCCAGTCTTGCTTTCTTGTGTCTCCTGCTCTTGGATTCAGTTCTTTGTGCTGGATGTGTACAACAATGATGAGACTCCGCTGACAGTCGATCAGCTCTGTGTTCAGCTGGAGAGGATCTGCAGCGCCTCACTACAGACCAAGCATCGTGAAATCTGGAGCAAAACTTACATCAACCTCATGAAGGGTGAGAACAACTCTGCTTTAATACAAGTCAAGCTAAAGAACCAGTGATCTAATAGCAGGGCTGAACTGAGACAAAAATGCCCAGACCAGCCTCCACTAGTGGACTACACTTTCCTTACAGTCCTCTTAATAAGCGAGTAGAAAGCGCCGAGGACAAGTGTACCCAATCACTCTTGACTGAATCCCTGGCGATGGCTGTGGAGGAAACAATATCCAAACTCAAGCAGAAGTACAATTGATTGTCAAAGTAAAACGCTCTGCTAGATTCCAAATTATTTCATAAAATATATTTATATCACAATAGTTACCACATACCTGAAAATAAATGAAAATGTGAACTAGGTTAATACATATTAGCACATTAGAGCTGTAGATGTAACCTATTATCCAGTCTACTATTGTACAGTCTCTACTCATCCTTATCAAGGGAACCGTTAGCCTATCAATTTTAATAATACTGTGATATAATATGGACCTGGTCATCCACTGCTTAGTCAACACTAACATTAGCTAGTTACTGTCAGCCAATGGCACGGTTAGCTATGTTTCACTACCACTTTCAATCAAAGGTCACCCTTGCAAAAGAGATTCTAAATATCAAAGGGACTCCTCTGGTTAAATAAAGGTCATAATAAAAATGTTATTTACAGAGAGCAGAAACCTTGAGCAGAAACTAGTCTCAGGGTGGGAAGCCAACTGCCTCAAGTGGTTGGGTTCAGAGGAAAAAAAACGCACAGTAGCACAGTGCAACCCTAACCCTGTAGCAGCATAACTAGTGGTGGTTTGGGGCTCAGCTGAACCAGCCCTAACCTTGTAATCTTTATCTAACAGGAAAGACTACTCTTAAATGTGGAGATAGTGTCTATCTCCAGAACCCAGACTGGGGGAGAGGAGCTTGATAGCTGAAAGCTCTGGCTCCCATTTTACTTTTGGAGACTTTAGGAAATACAAGTAACCCTGCATTCTAGGAGCGCAGTCCCCTGGTGGGGTAGTAAGGTATTATGAGTTCTATAAGATATGATGGTGTCTGACCATCAAGGGCTTTGTGAGTGAGGAGAAGGATTTTAAATTCTATTCTAAGAAAAAGGTTGATGGTTTAGATGAAAAAGTTAGTTGGTGATGACTTACAGGAGGAAAGTAGTCTAAATATATATCAGATTTTACAGCTGTTTCAAAGGTTCTACTACATTTTATGGTGCGCTTACTTTACCGCGGGGTGTGGGGGGTGCCTCCGCCGATGCATTGGTTAAGCGGCCATCAGTAAAATGCATGTTGCAGACTGTATGTAAGACGGTGGCAGGTGAAAGTGCAACGCGTTTTCTGTCATCTGTCCTCCAACACCACACGCACAAATGCCATAATTAAAATGAACAGCACACTAAACGAAGAGGAGGAAACTAAAAAATAAAATGAAGACCCTCTGTTAACTAACTTTCTGCAATAACTATGCTATAATAATAATAATAATAATAATAATAATAATAATAATTATAATCTTTATTTGTAGAGAACTTTTCAAAAACAAGTTACAAAGTGCTTTAACAAAGACAACGATACCCAAAAGACAATAATACAAAAACAATACAAGATAAAAGCAAGAAAACATTGAAAAGACTAAAATACACATTTAAGATAAATATAAAATTAGTAAAATAGAATTTTAAAAAAAGGGATAAAATAAAGCCAAATAAGATCGGGAAAGGCTCTCCTATAAAAGTATGTTTTAAGAAGGGACTTAAAAGAGTTCACTGACTCAGCTGACATGATTTCCTCAGGCAGGCTGTTCCAGAGCCTCGGGGCCCTGACAGCAAACGCTCTGTCCCCTTTAGTTTTCAGTCGAGACTCTGGAACAGACAACAGACCTCTGCCCGAGGATCTCAAGGTACGTGCTGGTGCGTATGGGACTAAAAGGTCAGAAATATAACAAGGCGAGAGGCCATGAAGAGCTTTAAAAGTGATCAATAGAAAAGTCAATTCTAAAACATTCTGGGAGCCAGTGTAGTGAAGCTAAAATAGGAGTAATATGGTCATATTTCTTTGTTCTGGTTAAAAGCCTGGCAGCTGAGTTCTGGACAGTCTGGAGTCGATCAATAGATTTTTGGGTTAAACAGGTGAAAAGGCTGTTGCAATAATCCATGCGTGATGAGATGAAGGCGTGTAGAATGTTCTCGGTGTCCTTAAAATTTAACATAGATCAAATTTTTGCTATATTTATAAGTTGATAAAAACATGTTTGAACAAGCTTTGTGGTGTGCTGCTCGAAATTTAAATTACTATCAAACCAAACACCACGGTTCTTTGCCACATGCTTAATGTGATTTACTAGGGAACCAGCAGATGGCAGTATTTGTTTTGCCATCTGCTGAGACCCGATGACCAGGATTTCTGTTTTTCTGAGTTCAGCTGGAGGAAATTATTTGACATCCATTTTTTAACTTCACAAAGGCAGTTGTTAAGTGAACTCAGCATTCCAGGGTCTGTGGATCTGACGGGCAAGTATATTTGTGTGTCATCAGCATAAATATGAAAAGAAATGCCATGTTTATGGATAATATGTCCAAGGGGAAGCAGATACAAGGAAAACAAAATGGGTCCTAAGACCGACCCCTGAGGCACACCATATTTAACTTGACAGAACGAAGAGACATAGTTTTTTACAGACACGCAAAACTTCCTATTTGACAGGTAGGATGAAAACCATTCTAGGGCAGTACCAGAGATCCCCACCCAGTGCCTCAGTCTGTCTAACATGATGTTGTGATCAATGGTGTCAAAAGCAGCGCTAAGGTCCAGGAGTACCAGGACTGAGCACATGCCTTCATCAGCAGACATTAAAAGGTCATTGGTGACTTTAAGCACGGCAGTCTCAGTGCTGTGGTACTTCCTGAAACCAGATAGAAAATTTTCACATATTTTGTTATTTTCCAGTACAGTGAGCAGCTGTTTGGACACAATTCTTACAATCTTTGCAATAAAAGGCAGTTTTGAAATTGGTAAAACTAAAATTATGTGGTAGGGAGCGATCTAAACCAGGTTTCTTTAAAAGTGGGTTCACGCAAGCCGTTTTAAAATAATCAGGGACACAACCAGTAGATAGGGAGCTGTTGAAAACAGAGATCAAATGGGGCCCAACAGAATCCATTACTTTCAGTAAAAACTTTGTAGGTATTACATCAAGTGGGCTGGAGGACACTCTCATTTGTGATACTGTTTTTAAAAGCTCAGACAAGTCGATGTGATAAAACTGGTTAAACCTGGCCAACTACAACTTAGTTAACTTATCTAACTAAACTAGAAAGACAAACCAGCAATCAGACACAGAGAGACATGCCTACTGTAAGTTCTAAGTAAATTACATGATAAATTGGTTAGCTAGCTCACAACTATGTTTATCGGTTTGTTGCTCTGACTTAACGAGGCGTGACGGCGTGGCTGTTTTAACGAGGCATGACAGTGCGCCGGCGCAAGCTTGGAGAATTACGGATGACTTATGGAATTACTATAGTCACCACCCCTTTTTAACAAGTAAGCAACTTTGGAGCACAAATTTAAGCCATTTGTCAAAAAGTATTTGGTGAACTATGTGGGTAATCAACATTGTAAGGAAATGAATCAAAAAAATATGAAATATCATAAGTGTCAAAATACACTGGAGGGGGGCTTTAAGATAAGCACTTCAAGAATTGTTATCTAAAGATACAAAAAGTCCAATTCATTAAGTATCTTTAAGGAGAATTATTAATATATTGGAACATGTGATGAACATGTGAAAATAAAGCAAGCAGATAATGTGAAAATATTTAGATTTCAATTTAAACTGTTTCAGTCTGACTACATCGTGACATGATGTTTACTCTCTGTGCATGTCCTTGATGTGTTCAGATAAGACCAACAAAGAATCACTGTCTGCTATCCAAAGTAGCATCTTCACAGTGTGTTTGGACAAAGTGATTCCCCCAGTGTCTGATGAGATGTATCGCAGCAGTGCTATTCTCGTTCCCCTTCTCGGGGAACAAGGGTTACATACGTAACCCGAGACATTCCCATTCGAGGGAACTTGAACTGCGTCGGTGACAACACTATGGGAACGAGAATACCCACTATTCCACGCCTCCGCCTCCGCCTGCCCCCAGCGTGCAGTAACTTTCCTCCACTGGGAGGACCTCAGAGTGTAAATACTCACATGAGGTGGGGGATGAAACGCCTGCAGCACCGTAGACCCTGCCAACCTGGACGGAACCTTAGGTACAGTACATAGCCCGGACAGGGGTGCAGGATGGCTCTGACCCTCCTGGAGTCTGCATTCCCGGGCCTCAGCCCCTGTCTCGACAGCAGGTCTGCTCCCTGATTCTGGGTCCCAGGGATATACACTGCTCTAAGAGACAGTAGTCTCTGCTGGTACCACAGGAGGATCTGATGTGCCAGCTTGCATAATGTGCGCAAGCGCAGGCCCCCCTGGTGATTCATATAGGCCACAACTGCTGTATTGTCGGTCCTGACAAGAACGTGGTGACCGCGGAGGGCGGTCCTCAGAGCTCTAAAAACCGCCAACATTTCCAGGCAATGTATGTGCCAAGAGAGATGATGCGCTTGCCAGGAGCCTCTCGCAAAGCGGCCGTTCATGACCGCGCCGCACCTCGTGAGTGAGGCCTCTGTCGAAATAATTATCCGGCGACATGGCGCTCCCAACACGGGACCCTGGGACAAGATTTCCTCCATACTGACAGGGAACGAAGGCACCTGCTCGTAACCCGTATCAGACGGAGCGGATTTCCCCTCGGGGAGAATCCCTTGGAATTTAACCACCACTGCAGGGCTCTCATGTGCAGCAGGCCAGAAGGTATTATACTGGACACTGCTGCCATGGGACCCAACACCCTCTGAAAGTGTTTCACAGTGATGGTGCTGCCTCGTTGCACTCTGGTCACTGTGGACAGGTGGGCCCGTGTCGTCGTTGAGTCCCACACCACACCTAGGAACATGGTCCGTTGGGCGGGTGTCAGCACTCTTCTTCGCATTGAGCCGCAGCCCCAAATGCTGAAGTTGGGCGAGGACGACATCTCGATGCCGAACCGATAACTCTCGAGACTGGGCCAGAATGAGTCGTCGAAGTAGTTAAATATGCGGATGCCATAGAGCCTCATCGGGGCCAGAGCTACATCCATACACTTGGTGAACGTGCGAGGGGAGAGTACTAGGCCGACACGGAACTTCAGCCTGTAGCCATCCACAATGGTGCGCAGGACGCACAGGGAAATGTTTGCAAGGCTCTGCCATGCTTCTACAACATCCACCAAGGGAACCAGCCCCCCGGTTTTATGCGGACCACCAGTGAGAGCTGGTGAGAGCTCGCTGGCGCCAAGACAGCAGGAAAAACAGCGCCTGTTGCCTGAGCCGTCACAAGGGAGGGGACCTCGGTCAGCCTCTCTCGGCGGGGTGGTAGTGTGCCCCCCTACTCGTAGGCCTTGCCCACCAAAGCGGATGTCGTCCGACACGGTTTGGTGGGGAGAGCCGGCGTCTGTAGGAATGAAGCGAGGGTGGGAGAAAGATAGGGAGCGAGCGCTTCCTCCACCAGAGGCATCGTTCCATAGCCATGCTGCTTCATTTCTGTCACGCTGCTGTAGTCCAGCAGAAGGGACGCAGTCAGCCGTGCAGAGCAGCTTCTTTTTTTCTTTTTTTTCTCGTCTATTCCATGATTTACACAACTCATTGTGTAAATCAGGTAAATCACAACTCATTGTGTAAATCAGGAAAGAATGGCAAGGATCGACGCGGGGGTGGCGCTCGGGCTGCAGAAAAGCTCATTGAGGTTACTGCCGGCCCGTGGTTCCTGCCCTGCCTCTCATAGCTGGGCGCAGACTGATGACGTCGGCCCGGCTCCCGGAAGTCATCCTCCATGATGCTAAGCACGTCTAGCTCCTCAGAATCAGACTGTGCAAGCCTCTCCCAACTCACACCTCGGGCTCCCGAACGGGGAAGAGAGGAGGCGGAGTCAGCAGACGAGGACCGGAAAAAGGCCTCAGCCGTCCAAATGCCCTCGGTGATATGACGCTGCAATCCCCATGACCGTAGCCGCCGCAACGCCTCAGCAACCGCGGGGCCTTAGCCACGGGGATAGCGCATCCGACTGTCTCCCGAAAAGAGAGCCGCACGAGACCTCAGCACCCTCAGGGACCGGGCCTCGCAATGGCCGCAGGCAGCCTCCTCGAGAGCTTTCTGGGCATGCGGCATCCCCTGACAAAACACACACAGGGCATGAGTGTCCCCAGCCGTGATGTAGCGCGGGCATGGGAAAAAACACTGCCTGAACTGCTCACCAGCCATCTCTTTCTTCCAGGTAAGAAATTTCCTCTCGTGGTTGTACTTCTTTTGTGGTCTCAAACATGCCAGAGTGCCTGCTGAATAGAAAAAAGCTAATGTGTCCGGTGTGCCGGCGTGCTTACAGTATATACGCCTCCAGTTACACCGTCACACGCTACCGTTCTAGCAACGCCAAGTAGTTTCATTCATGATTTCAGCCCTGCCACGCCCAGAGGCATTCCCATAGTGTCGTCACCGGCGTAGTTCAAGTTCCCTCGAAGGGGAACCGCTGGTTTGACAAGGGGCTGCAGGTGATATAACACATGTGGAAATTACGCATTGATCAGCTGTGATGCAAAAAACACATTTTTTCCTGAGCACAAGTACTGAGGACAAATTCTTATCAGAAAAGAAGTCAGTACAAATGTTTTACTAATGAATATATTTCTCTCTGTCATTGTCAAAATTTATTTTAACACAGTCTCTCTTACTGCTGTACAGGACACACACACACACACTGACACATGCATTCGCTATATAAATGCATCAGTCTAAAAATGCATTCAGTGCAATAAAGACATGGTTGTACATGATTAAGTAATCAGTAAGAAGAACTGATAAAAGACACCTGAACATCTATATCTCCACAAGTCTTTATTCAAACGCTACCAGACTCGACAGAGTGGTTCTCCAGATGGCCGATATCAAGTGTTTCAAAGGGTTTTTAGATCAGTCAAACGGTGAGTCTGTAATGATCTTCAGTATCTTGCTATAATGTGTACAGTATGAACAACATTTTCTTATTTGCTCAGTGTTGGATACAATGCAACCAAAACTGGCAGAATTTCAGATCATAGTTGTTGCAGGTGGGTTGAACATTTCACCCAGTAGTCGGGTACATATAATGACACTCTCTGATCTCAAGGTAATGCTATAAAAATGAAGTTAGTGTTTCCCAAATTATATCAAAGTCCAAATTCTTTCATCACTTTAATCGCTCAAGTCATCTGTGTCTGTTTTTCTTCTCTGAAAATGTCAAATGTTGCATTTTTCACGACTTGCATGGATCCCGATCACTGCCACTCGCGGCTATATTAATGTGTATATTTGTGTGTGTTTGCTATTGTTGAATAAATCGTTTCAATTCTTTTGGTTTTATTGGAATACATAATACTTCACATAAAACTTCACCCTAAACTGTGGCATTGGGCTGCAGGTATAAATAAAATAAATGTTATTTAAATACTTTTTGTTTCACAAGCAAGATGCCAAATGAGCAAAGATAACCTTCAGCTACACACAGCCAAGCAACAGAATACTGGATTGCCTGAATTCATTAATGTATTGATCAAATACTTTATTATTGTTTCTATTATATTACATTTACCATGCGCACACACACACACACACACACACACACACACACTCACACAATTACAGATGGTGACATGGACTTAGTTTCACATTTGAGGGAGGGCTGTCTGTATTAAATAAGGATCTATCAGCATACAACAAACTAATAGAAGTTATTAGATGAGGAGCCGACCATCAAAACTATGAAGTTACTCTTTAAGGCACTTTTTCATGGAGTGGTCAAATTTGAGACTTTGGTCTATTTTGCTTCCATGTGTTCTTTTACTCTAATGGAAATAAAACTTCAAGAATACACCTTTAGATGGTGTTGGTTTTAAGCCTGCTACCCTCGATCTATTTGCATCTGTAGATTTATTCTACCTCCACACAAGCCAAGAAAAACACTGCCAATAAATATATTTGTTTGACAGGGAATATGTTGCAAACAGGAATAATATTAAATATTATTTTATTAAAAAAAAAGAAAAAAGCATCCCAGAAAAAAGGGCACTTTCTCTTGAAGAGGAAAAAGGGCAGGTGCTAATGAACAGACAGAGGGGCCAGTGTTTCTCTGCTGACCAGAAAGAAGTGAAGTGTTGCTATAACAGACAGCCGTTGATGACTTTCAGTCAATACTGGACTAATCTTAGATAGTGTGTTGGCTCCACTCCTGCTACCAGTGAGTCTGTCCCTGTCTAAACCGATCCTAAGTATGTACTGCTGGAGGAAGTCCTTTGTCCAAGGCTGGGTTAGGGGGAAATAGAGAGTTGTTTCAGGGAAGCAGTGAAAGCAGTTAAAACTATGAATTAAGTCACCAAGACTTATCAGTAGGGGAGAATGTAGCCCAGCTGAACATGTAAAGCCGAATCCCTGAATTGAGGTGTTCCAGAGCAGTGTTGGGCAGTAACACTCAGTAAGACGTTACTGTAATATTAACACTTTCCCCAGTAACTAGTAGTGTAACTAATTACTTTTCTAAAACAGTAATATTATCACAGGTACTGATCCAAGTCGCGCTGCGTTACTTGTTAAGGAATGCACCATCATGGGCGACTGTGCGGCATCTGAGCAGAACCGGACTTTGTTGTTCATGTCCCCTAATAGCCAAAAACTAAAGGAAGAATGGAGAACGAGGGAGAGAGGCGTTCTTTCCACAGCTGAAAGTAGTTACTGCCATTATTGTGTCACAGTTTAAGGAACATTGTCGTCTAGTGTAAACTCTGACCAGCAAAAAGCTTTCTACCGCGAACAATTCTACATTTAATTTATTGATGCATCTGCTGAAGCAGCACAGCAAAGTGAAACTTACAGAAAGAAACTCCAGCAGCTGCTGTCACTGAGGTAACGTAACGTTTTGTAAAAATACCGAATAGTGCTCTTATAAATAGGCTACATGTGCAGAAAAACAGTAGTTCAAAAGTTGGGATTTTCTTGCTTTATTTTTTTATTTCAGCCGGTGGCCATAAAGAAGCGTCATATGTTTTGTAAAAAAGAAAAAAAAAGACTAATAAGTAACTAGTAATATATTACAATTTCTGAGTAACTTGCCCAACACTGTTCAAGAGGGGAAAGCAGGAAGTAAACAAAAAGTTAGGAAGTGAAGAACATCCCATGTTGAGCTACGCAACGCTGTCTCATGGGGTGTTTTCAGCTTCCATAAACAGAAAATATGTAACTGTGACATCTGTACAAAATTATGGAATCATGTGCACTAACATGACTTTATACAAGTAAAAATATGTATATCGTTTTCTGTTGGTGATTCAGTGGTACGATGTTTACAGATGGTCAGATGATCAGCTGAGTAACTCGCTAGATGCCGGCAGAGCTAGTGCTTTCTGAGAGCACGGAAGTCCATCCTTTAGAGATATGTATTTTGTGTTCATGCATGTTTGAGAATATTTAGAGTGTGTGCATAGTACTAGAAGTAATGTTTGTTTTCAGTGTGTGAGTGTATGTTTTTTTGCTGCAACTTTTCAGATAATAATGTACCAAATGTTTCATCATCTGTCTCAAACTGATAGTATGTGGTTTTGTTTATTTATTTTTATTTTAATAGGAGAGTTACCACTACAGTTATGTAAGCACTGATTTATGCACTAAATTTATGAAATGAAGTTAAGCACTGAAGTTATGTACTAATATTTATTTACTTATTTAGCACAGTTTATAAGGACATTCTACGTTAGCTTAAGATACAAGTGTTATGGAAGAAAATTGTGTCCTCTTACATTTAATCTTTTATGTATGATCTTTTAATATTATTATTATTACTATTAATGTTATAGATATGCATTGTGTTTTTATCCTTAACCTTACTCCTCCTATACTCCTTATGTTAGTCTGTCCACATTTACTAGGGTTTAGGTCAGAGCTGTGAGATTGTTTTGGTGTTTTCCTCTCTTGTTGTTCCTCTCCTCTCATGGAATGTTCATTCAAGGCTGATAGAGGATCTCTGTTCCCCAAAATATAGAAACCTAGACTGTGTAAGTGATGATGCATCCCTTTTCTCGGGGCCAGACGCCCGATACCGTCCTAGGCGGCAGGTCTCTGGACCAGCTCTACTTCTCTGTTTATTCTCTTCTGTTAAATAAATTCTTCAAAGACAACAGTTGGTTGTTACTCAATTCTTTGCTCAACCCCTCACCAAGAATATAATTTCCACGACAATTTGGCACCGATGAAGGACAGAGGCCTGCTTAAAATCCTCTCAGTAGGGAAAAGCTGTGCTCAGCGGAGCCCTGATCTTCGCTCCGTTCCAGAAAGAAAAGGAAAAGAACTTCCACGACAACAAGTCACTGTGTTTGGTTCATGTGAGACTGTAAATGTGCTGAATTTGCTTGTAAAGGAAAATCTGTGTGAAATGTAAACACATTGAATGCTTCAATCTCTTTAATACCACTCTTCTGGAGAGCATACATATGCAGAAATATAAAAACCCAGATATAGTTTGTGTCCAGGGTCATTTAAATTTACCCGGCAACATTTATTATAACATTTCAGCTAAGTTTGGATGATTTTAAATAGATTAGAATTGGAATCTTAATTAGCTGACTAAAAAGTGGAGTGCTTGGCATTGCCATAATGAACAGCTACAAAGTGAATGTAAACAGCTTGCATGCAAGTTGTTTGCAAAGTAACATCTCAACTAAATGAATGCTACAGTGAGTAGACCTACTTAAGAAACAAAATACCTTATTGACCCCAGTCAACCAATTCAAGATCTTCTTTTCGTTTAATCAATTGCTCAGGCAGCTTAACTTGACATTTGTTGACAGAGCTGACCTGTTCTTCTGCGTAGTGTGACCTGCCAAAGAAAATAGTCTCTCTCATGCCACTGTTGAGGCAAGTGTTGCCAAGTACCTTTGTTCAATATGTGGGCAGACAACCACTGTAATGGATATGTCTCTAAGCTGGACTCTGCCCTATACCTGTCTAAAGTTTTGTGTGTGGACAGTGCATCATCATCAAGCTCTGACTTTGACCCATTAGTAAGAGCTATCTTGTTTTTTGTGGTTTTGGTTCCATTTACTCTCTGGAGGGCTATGATGCAGGTTCACTGTCCTTCAGCATCTCACGAAGCTTTTGACACACCTCTTCCCTCTCTTCTCTGGGCCAGCACCTGAGGTCCTTGAGCTGTTGCTACCATGACAGATTTGTGTTCTCCTTTCATTTCTTGAGGTCTTCTATGAATGCAGCATTATAGTGGTAGTGCACTATAATGCTGCATTCATAGAAGACCTCAAGGCAGGGTCAACATCTGAGACTTCTATGGTACACAAGAAGTGACAGAGTGCAGGAAGCCCCACAGAGCAAGACACATGTTTATGATCACCCAGGATCTCAGTGACATATCTACAAACACAGAAGACCAACAAAATGAATATCTGCACTTTTCATTCAGGTAACACCCATTTAGGGGACAGGCTTACATTTATTTCTCAAATACCAAAGTACTATTATACATTAAAATAGACTATTATATTAATTGTATTTGTCATAAAATAAAATTAGAGAGGATGGGTAAATCACCCAACCTGCATTGCTCAAGCAATGTTTCCAACTTTGCCAGCCTAAGCTGAAAGTCAGGGTCTGGTTTGATTTTAAACAAGTCAGTTTGCTGTTTTATTTTGGATTTTTTGTCATGTCTAGCTTAGTTTTCTGTTTTGTCTTTATTCTCCCTAATGTGTTGTACCTGTTTGTCCTCCCTTCCTGCTCATTTGTATCTGTATACCCCTTTTTGCCACCAAAACAGCCCTGAAACTTCGAGGCATGAACTCCTCTGAAGGTGTGCTGTAGTATCTGGCACCAAGAAATTTGCAGCAGATACATCCAAGTCCTGCAAGTTGCAAGATGGGCCCTCATAGATTGGACCTGTTTGTCCAGCACATACCACAGATGCTCGATTGGATTAAGATCTGGGGAATGTGGAGGCAAAGTCAACACCTTGAATACGTTGTTGTGTTCTTTAAGCCATTCCTGAACAATGTTTGCTTTGTGGCAGGGCACTGCTTATGGAGGTGGTACATGTAAAAGTAACATCCATATGAATGACAGGACCCGAGGTTTCCCAGCAGAACATTGCCCAAAGCATCACACTGCCTCTGCCGGCTTGCATTTGTCTCATATTACATCCTGGTGCCATGTGTTCCCCAGGTATCAGACCGTTGGATTAGACCACACAGGCCAGCCTTTGCTCCACACATTTATCAGTGAGCCCTGGTGGCCTGTGACGCTGTCGTGGTTTCACCGCTTTTCCTTACTCGGACCACTTTTGATGGGTAGAGACTGGGAACACCCCACATAAGCTGCAGTTTTAGAGATGCTCTGACCCAGTTGTCCAGTCATCCCAATTTGGCCCTTGTCAAAGTTTCTCCAGTCCTTACCCTTTTCCATTTTTCCTGCTTCTAACACATCAACTTTGAGCACAAAATGTTCACTTGCTGCCTAATATTTCCCACCCACTGATAGGTGCCATTGCAACTGTTAAATCAGTGTTATTCACTTCACCTGTGTGTATTATCCTCATTTCTGTTCAGTCCCTTTCAGATTGTTGTCTTTTGTCCAAGTCGTCTTTCGTCTGCTCAGCACCTCTGCCCAGAACTCTACCTATATGTTCTTTTGTATGTATTGTGGATTCACATTTCACTCCTGTTTGTTTAAAATATTATTGCTTTTGTTGCCGGTGGATTGTCACTTGTTGTCCGGTTGGATGCTTACTTTGGATTGCACTTTGCCACACTCCATATGTGTGTAGAACAGTACTTTTTTTCTTTCATTAATAAATTATGAAAACTCATCCTGCCTTGTCAAGTCTGCTATTGGGTCCTAAAAGCTGTTACCTGCCTGAGCACACGTCACAGTATCTGACAGGCAGGAGAGCAGTGGTTACCAACTCCTCTCACATAGCATAAGTATTGCTAAAACAAAATATAGGAATTTCCTTGAAAACACAATGTTGAGAATTTGCAGCAGAGCTCGGGTAAGTAACAAACCTTTAGTTAATTCTACCTGTTTACACTGTCCTGAGTTTTTCTCAGTTGCTTTGGTACATTTCTCATATCATTCATTACACTTTCAAAATAGTAAGTGCATTTCTTGAAACAGATCTTACAAACAGCACTATACAGTGGATTACCTGAAAAATTCTCTAACTTGCTCAAAAGGCTTTGTCTTTGTGTGACTGCGTTGTGTAACTTTGGTTGTGTTTAGGTTTTTATACACTTCACACAGTCAACATATACATAGTAGATGTATATTTTGAGCACCCTTTCATTCACAATGGTGATGGTCACAGAGCCTTCTGTCAAAAATGGTAGTGTTGATAAATGGTACACAAAACTTAATTCTGTGAATTAATAACTTGCTCATTTCATGTCATACAAAAATAAACAGTATGTTAAACATCAAAACAACATCTGTTAACAAGGGTTAGCTGAATTACTTATTGGTTAGATAGCGAATAAAGCAGTTCATTTCCTTTTTGGGAGTGACTCCATCGTTTTATGATGAGCATCTGGCAGATCTTATCTTCAGACCACAAAGTGTGTGATTGTGTGTGTGTTCAGTCTCTTGTCTTTACTAAAGCAATCAAAGAGATGCCATAGTTATTTGTGACTTTGTTGTCTTGATAAGACCTGCATGACTGCAAGCTCAGTTTCCACATTGACTCCTTTGCTTTCGGGATAAAGAGAAGTTAGCTAAACGCAGTCTCACAAAAGAGATGCAAGAGGCTGGAATGACATTAACTGTTTAGCTGAGTCTACATTCTGACGGCATGGTGCAGTTAAAGCCCATTAATTATAGTACTTCTCAGTCGCTTTGGCACATTCATCACATGACTTAAAGGACATTTAAAGGACATTTCATGTGCATAACAAGTGTATCTACAACATCAGAGTGAATGATGTGTAAACAGAACAGTTGTACCTGAGAAGCTTTTGATTCAAACTTCAAACCACCGTAAATGATACAGATACACTGATGAAAATGATAAATCTACTGCCAGCCTAAGTCCACCCATCAACAACCAACACTGTGATACTATGTGTAAAATGTTGCTATGAATCAGGCTCAGTGAGTAAAGTACAGGATGAAAACATACAGTGTATTATATTATGTAGTACAATATTAAGTTAAATGTAAGTTTGTAAACCTGCAAACTGATAAAGTCAGTCTTAATGAATTCCTAAAAATAATAGAAGCAAGTAGAAGGTAAGATCGTTGAGATTAGTGTTGTTTGACTTTGTCAAACTATCTGAATATTTACATGAACATTAGATCAATTGTTCACGACTATAGTAATTTATGATTGCTTTGGCACAAAATGCACCGAGTTAACCTTGCAGATCAAAATACTTTCCATTTCTTTGCTATTGAACTTGAGGCTCGATGGGGAACAATTTAATTTCCTCACAATTTAGAACAACCAAACGCAACTGCTGTCTAATTTAGCTGACAGGCGAAACTCATAACCAGTCAGTTCTCAAACACATTTATACAGCAGGGGTAAGACTCAGTGTTACAGCTGTGGAATATGTAGTATATATGCAAAATAGGTTAGTAATCTGAGGGTAGTAAACATGTTTAGATCAGCATTGGCCATCTAATGTTAGCTTGCTTCTTGCTTTAGCTACAACCTATGGGAGGTTAGGTCCGACTGTTGTTCGTTATGAAAAACAAACAAACGTGTGGTGGTTGATTAATGTAACCATTTATGTCCCGCTGGCTGCCATCACATTAATTATAAATGCTGGCTGCAAACAGGTTATAGGTTAATTGTAGATCATGTTACGTTACAGTTTTATTTAGTTATAACGTTACACTGGTTTCAAAGTCTGCGGGTGGTGTTGACTTGCAGTAGTTTCTAAGCTACTATTAGTTGTACACGTATTAGGCTACATGGTTGTGCTATGTAAGTAAAAAACAGGATACAGGTTTATTGTTGATCATGTAACGTTACAGTTTTATTTAGTTATAACGTTACACTGGTTTGAGCTCTGGGGTGTGTTTACTAGCAGTAGTTAATAACCTGTCATTAGTTGCATTGCACATTACATGGTTGTGCTCTGTAAGTAAAAAACGGGTTAAACACATTATAACCACAAGAGACCTGAGACTTGTGAGCATCTCTGGGTATGGTGAGGTGTGAGGAAGAGAGAGAGGGGGCACAGAGGACAAGAAAGAGAAAGGCAAAGACACAGAGAAATCTCAAATGAGATACAGGCAACAATTATAAACCATGCAATCAAACATAGCCTAAGTATGACAGAGGCTGGTCAGAGAGTAAAGCCTAATCTCGGCCAGTCCACTGTGTCGTCGAATAAATGTTTGGTTTAAAGTATAGTGTGTGCCATGGATGACATCAATACTTTTCTGCTGCCTAATTATACAATTTTAGCAATTGGACTATATTACATAGTGGGTAACTCACACTTTCAGAGTACACGGTCATTTGACAAAGTGTCTGCATTTTAGCTGGCTTGGCAAAGATAAAGGAACCTTTTGTTTTGATTACAATAATTACATTGATGGATTTATATAAGTATAAGCCTTTGGCATCTGGTCAAGATAAAACAGCTGTAACTAGTTATTAATACATAAAATACATCCATGTAGTTAAGCACATTCATGTATCGCTCAGGTGGGAATGGTGAAGCCCTGTCACTTGGGTAAACCTGTATCAGCAACTCTGGTTGCTGCCAGAAACCAGACCCAGCAGAAGGGACTGCCCAGTCAGCCTGTCCCCCCTCTGCATCAGACCTGTGAGCTCTACCTCAGCATGCTGGAGCCCATCGTGGAGGAGGACGAGCTGAAGCGCACAAAAGAGCTGGTGAAAGACTTTCTGAAAGCAGGAGGGGTCGGAGAGAGACTGCAGAGAGGCCTGGAGAGGAGAGCACGCAACACTGAGAACTGGGTGAGCTCAAGATCTACACCAACAGCTG
>NC_060160.1:3892070-3915557 GCF_021292245.1 Micropterus dolomieu | reverse complement strand
GCCGGAGGTAATTAACGTGGTGATGAGCCATTGGTTGAGTGGAAAACAGAGGAACCAATGGGCGGTACAGATGTCAGCACCCCAGAAACCAGGAAGTAGGCGGGTCTTCATTCCCCAGGGACACAGCCTACTTTGTAGAGGTGAGACAGGGAAAAGAGGAAACACAAGGGTGACAGCGACAGCCGTGACAATATTAATATATAAAATACATACAGTACATGTTGTTCATTCATGTATCGCTCAGGTGGGAATGGTGAAGCCCTGTCACTTGGGTAAACCTGTATCAGCAACTCTGGTTGCTGCCAGAAACCAGACCCAGCAGAAGGGACTGCCCAGTCAGCCTGTCCCCCCTCTGCATCAGACCTGTGAGCTCTACCTCAGCATGCTGGAGCCCATCGTGGAGGAGGACGAGCTGAAGCGCACAAAAGAGCTGGTGAAAGACTTTCTGAAAGCAGGAGGGGTCGGAGAGAGACTGCAGAGAGGCCTGGAGAGGAGAGCACGCAACACTGAGAACTGGGTGAGCTCAAGATCTACACCAACAGCTGTCAACACATCATCGCAGCATTATTGTTCGGACACCACACACATTTTCTGGAAAAAGGTGCTAATATGATCCTGGGAGTGAGCTCCTCACACACTCTGTATTCATTTAAATGCATTCAGTAAATCAGTTTATAACACATGATTTCATGATTATCTTGACTAAATGTTAAAATAATGATTTAAAAACATTAACTTCGACTGCAGTTAAACTCTTAAACATTAACGCCCTAACAACCAGTGAGGAAAACGGTGGGGCTATGGTGGTTGGTGCTGCAGCTCGTAGGTGGAGATGGTGTAGGTACATTGGGCCCAGTTGTTCAAAAACTTAATCTGGATCAGAATGATTTGGAAATCTCATGTTTTGCTATCCAAGATCACGTAATCCATCTCACTTTTGTGCCATTTTTTCAAAGCAACAGTGGATTGGATCACCCTGATCCAGATACAGACTTTCCCGGATTACTAAATCTAAATAGCCACTCCCCCCCCCGCTGGTCATGATGTGCAATTCTAGATGATGGTGACTCATGTGTCAGTTTTTTCCCTCAGGTGTTTTAGGTCTGGGTGACGAGGGGAGAAACTCATAAGAGGGGGCTGGGCGCTTGGCTCTCCCTCTGGTCCACCTTCCAGCCATGGCAGCAGCACACCTCTGAGACTGCGACTAATTTGTATTTCTTTTATTATTTTTTTCTTATATTTCTGATGGGACTGGTAGTTTAGTTTTTGTGGCTTTAATTCTGTTTGTTTAGTTAGGGATTGGTTTAGGGTAGAGGGGAAGCCTCCAGATCCTACGGCCCTTTGTGGGCTGGTCTGGAGGGCTTCCCTTTCTTTTGTTTGTTTTGTTTCAGTTAAATTATGAACTTATTTCATGTTTATTTCAATAAACTTATGTTTTTGCATTACTCCTGGACTCTTCGGTTATGTTCGACCCCCTCTTGTAATGAGCTTTGGTGGGGGTCGTAATAATTGGATTAGGTGATCTTATCCGATTTCAGAATCCTTTTTTTTTTTTCAAGATTTGATCCAATCTGAAAGTTGAAATCCAATCAGATTACTTTTGAACAACTGGGCCATGATGTAAATGCATCCCTAAGGCAGCACCATGAAACAGCTTCTTTACAAACTCAAACTTCATCCCTTCTATCCTCAATGAACTTTATCTTTCCGAGTCTGCGTGTATATGTCACTGATTGTTTGTAACTGTTTGCAGTTAACAGAGGATTTTTTAAAGGAAGATTATCTTCACAAACGGCATTCTTTGGTGGTTCAGTCAAACACTGGGATAGCGTTTCCCCGGATGGAATTCATAGATAAACAGGAACAAATGAGGTACACACACACACACACACACACACACACACACACACACACACACACACACACACACACACACACACACACACACACACAGGCCTGCTGTCTTTACACTCATGGCCTAATCAGCCAACCACATGGCAGTAACTCAATATATTTAGGCATGTATACGTGATCAAGACAACTTGCTGAAGTTCACACGAGCATCAGAATGGGGAAGAGATTTGAGTGACTTTGAACATGGCATGGTTGTTGGTGTCAGACGGGCTGGTCTGAGTATTTCAGAAACTTCTGATCTACTGGGATTTTCATGCACAACCATCTCTAGGGTTTACAGAGAATGGTCTGAAAATATCCAGTTGTGTGGATGAAAATGCTTTGTTAATGTGAGATGTCAGAGGACAATGGGCAGACTGGTTCGAGATGACAGAAAGGAAACAGTTACTCAAATAACCACTCGTTAAAACCAGAATATCATCTCTGAACGCACAACACATCGAACCTTGAAGCAGATGGGCTACAGCAGCAGAAGACCACACCGGGTGCCACTCCAGTCAGCTAAGAACAGGAAACTGAGGCTACAATTCACACAGGCTCAACAAAACTGGACAACAGAAGATTGGAAAAATGTTGCCTGGTTTGATGGGTCTTGATTTCAGGTAGGTTCAAGGTTTGGCATAAAGAACATGAATGCATGGATCTAGCCTGCCTCGTATCAACGGTTCAGGCTGGTGTTGGTGTTGTAATGGTGTGGGGGAGATTTACTTGGCACACTTTTGGCCCCTTAAAACCAACTGAGCATCGTTTAAACGTGACAGCCTACCTGAGTATTGTTGCTGAAAGATGCCGCCAGTGTGTCTAGCTCGCCGCTTTACCCTGGCTACTTTTGTGTTTGTACTGTTTCTGGCGTCTATCACAAAGAAAATTAACTCTGCTGGTAAATGATCTTCAGGAATTACTAAAAATAAAAAGACTGTGTGGCAAAATTCACCCAAATTGGATCACGAACCGTTCCTACTCCGCTCATGGCAGGTGTCCCAGCTTACCTGTTTAGTGCTGAGGCTTCACTGTTGCGGAGGAGCAAATGCAGAGGGACACACAGCTGCCGCCTGGTCAAGATTAAAGCTTGGCAAGCTGTCTCTCCTGAGTTGGCACTGTTTCCTCCCTGCATCGTACCGGAATTTGTATCTCTGCCGCCATGTCTCCCATCCAGTATCTCCATCGCCATGTCTCTCATCTGGCTAGTACCTGTTGTTGGCCCGTATGAGGAGCGCCATGTCCTTTACTCACCTTTCCTACGGTGTCCTGATGGAGTAAACCACCGCATCCTTCAGCCGCTGGGCCGATCAGCTAGCGCGGCTGACAACCCGATTTTGCTGACAAGATGTGCCTTGATGAACGCTAGGTCTGTCATTAACAAGACACTCATCCTCAAGGTTTTCTTCACCTCACATGCTGTGGATATACTCCTGTTGACAGAAACCTGGATAAGTGCTGGTGAGTCCGATGCCCTCGTTGAGCTTTCACCTCCAAACTGTACATTCTTCAACTCTCAACAGTTTTTAAGAATAGCTTATTTTGTAGGCACCTGTCACCTTCTATTTCCTCTTTTGAACTCAGCTTGTTTGTGTTAGGTCAGTCGAATCGAGTAGGCTACTATGTGCAGTAATCTACCACCTGCCTAAATATAACAAACATTTTATTACTGCAGTGGTCTGTGTGACGGTGGGAGCAGAGGGCTCTGTGAGCAGGCGGCGGGTGGAGCCCCACAACTTTCAAGCACATTTTTCTTACTTATGGTAAAATTGTCAATATTCGAAATCTACACAGTTGATTTCTCACCTCAGAACTTCTCAGAAGTGGATTTGGTGATGGAATAACGTATGAAAATAGCAAAATATAAAACTTTCTGTTTCTGGCCTCTGTCCGGTGTGCGCGATGATGAATAGTGACGATTCTCTCTGACGAATCAGTAGTCTGCCGTGTTTTCACGTCACAGTTTGGTATCGCCTCAGCTCGCTTGGAACCTCGATGGAGGTGATACGAAAAAAAGTACCTGGAAGCAAGTACAGGTACAACTTTTACACACTGGAAAACCACAAAAAGGCGAGTAGAGGCGAGGCTTCAACTACTACTTCTGCTTTTATTAATATAACTCAGTCTGGTAGTAGTTATCTGGCTAACCATGACAAAGAACAATTACTTTTTTCCTTCCTTTCCACCTGTGCCGACATTCTTAACACTGTTGCTCCACAAAAAGTTAGGTGCTTCAGATCTAAATCTGAGCCATGGCTCAATGACGCTACCCCTGATAAGTGATTTAAGGGGGTCCAGAGGAGGCATTTAGGAGCAAGTAGCTTGGAAACTGAAGAACAGGGGTGGTGCAGATGATCTTGGTGGAAACCATGGGCGCTGGAAGGAGCAGGAGACCTCGTGCCGCCAGCATGGGTGCTGGGAGGAGTAGGATAACTCAACTTCATGGCCTGTGGGCTGTACAGATGGGCAGAGCAGGTTTGGAGGGTGAGCAGGAAGCCAGCGGAGAATGCAGAAACCCTCTGGAGGCCAGTGGCAAAGGCAATTCTCACACCCAACTCAAATAGGGATGCTTGGTCACTGATGATCTGTCACACTGTGTGCCTGTCTGCTCTGTTCAGTTAATTCTCAGTCAGTTTTGTTATTTTAGTTTGTTCTGTGTCTGTTATGTAGTCTGTGTTTCAGGACCAGCTCTGTCTGTCGTCTTGTGTTCTACTGTTTCGCCTTGTTCATTGATGTGTGAATTTTCATGTTGATTCTCATTCTGTTTTCTTGTCTTGCTACTTAGTCCTGTGCCTTAGTTCATGTCTTAGTGTTTACTCCTGGTCTGCGTACTTCTGTGTTGTTGTTTTGCCATGTGTGTTCTGTCTGATCCCAGTTCAGTCTGTTTTCCCTGTTAGATGTAGTTTATTTGCATTATTAATGATCTGTCTGCTTGTGTTTTGTGTTCCAGTTAGATTATTGCGTTGTGTTTTGCAACCTGTGTCTGTCTGTTTTCCCCTGCTGCCCTGCTTGTTAACCCTGTGTATATATGCTTGCTTGTTTCCCTCAGTCTTTGTCTGGTTATTGTTGTGGCTTGTAGTTGCTCTGGCTTGTGTGGTGTTTTGTCCTGCTTGTTCCCTACTTGTTTCCTGCCTCTCTCATGGAGTTTGGGATTACCTGTTTTGGATGTCTGTTTCGTTTGCTTGTTTGGATTTAATCATTTTGGATTTTCTGGACTCAGCCACTTAGCCTGTAAGTGTACTCGCTTTTTGTTTGTTGAATAAATCTCAAGAACCGAACCTGCCTGTTCCAGAATCTGCATTTTGGGCCCTATCAACCTGTTTCTGCCTGAGCACACGGCACACCTTGTTATGATATGCTTCAAACTATGATGCTCTACGTACCCCTCTAGCATCAGTTTTGCACATGCAGGGCTTCAAGTTAGTAATGATAAAAATGCATTGTCTTGTTTAGGGTTTGAAAAAGATCATGATTAATGTTAAAATAAGTAAGTTAGTAGAAAGTTACTAAATAAATAAGTTGCCAGGGCCCCATTTTAGAAAGCAGGTTCAACAAACTCTGAGTGTAAACCTGAACTCAGGGTTGAAGAACTCTGAGCTGTCAGAGTTTCCGGTTTCAGAACAGGTGTCAGGTGTTTAAAATTAGTTCAGAGTCTGTTGAACCTGCTGGAAGCGCATGCGTGGGGATGGAAATAAGCCATCATCAATGGAGCTCCGATACTACGATTCACCATGGCAACGGGTAATTAAAGGCAGAGCCTCCATTTTAATCGGGTGTAGCTAGAATGCGTGTCAACGCGGACCCTGATAGGCTCTAAAACACAGGACTGGAGGAAGTGTTTTTGTGCAACTGTTTCCAACCTGACAGCTGCCTTAATGTCCACATAGTCACTGAGTTATAAAGAACAGTGTAGCTTTAGCTTAGATTTTATTCTGTGCTGAGGATAAATTTTCGATGTCCAAAGATAACTCTCTGTTCATACATCGATGACAGATTGATCATGAAAGCTGTCATGTTCAAGATCATGTTTGGGTAAAAAAAAAAAACAACCTATTTAACCGTGATTTCGATGTTTCTAAAAACGCAATTGCGTTCATATATGTGCTTTTGACATCGACAGTCTGAATGAGGAAATGTCAGACGGCCGCGTCAGGCTCCGCAGGAGGGGAGGAGTCAGAAAGAAACTCAGAGTTAGTTGAAGTAAACCTCCTCTCGAGCAGGTTAGGTTCACGGCGTAATTTGCCGGGGTTACAGACCTAGAGTTTATCTGATCTCGCTCTCTGAAACCGAAAACCCAGAGTTTCCCTCATCTCGGGCTCAACTTTCTCAGAGTTTTCGCTAAACCCGCTTTCTCAAACAGGGCCCAGGAGGAGTTGTTCTCAGCCTGTTTTATATTGTCCTCTGTGGCTCTGGAGGTTAATTAAATAACCCTGATGATGTCATCTTTTTGGGTTTTCAGAGATTGACTCATACAAGAGACTAAAAGTCAGGATTTCCCAGCCTCTATGATTTTGACCATTTCTTTTTAAATGCCTTTAATCATTATGAAAGCACAACTACTCTCTTCTTCCTCTTTAACATTGAAATTTATAACAATGTTTTCTCTGTTTAGGTTCGCTGCCAAATACATAGTGGGTTTTTTGGAACTAAAGACAATGATTAGCAAGTGAGTACTGAGCTATCAATGTTCTCATTTTCCCAGACGAGTACAAATTCATCATCCTGACAGTTTTATTAATTTTAATGTTGTGATTTATTGTTTCACAAAATACAGTAATATGATTATTTTGCTGCAGAAAATGGACTGTGAAATCAGCTAAAGCCAATCAATGTGTTTGTTGTTTTTCACTAAATTATATGCATTAACATTATGAATTGTCAGTTATAAGTGTTGTAGAGGGACAAAACGCTAGACTCAGGCCCGCTGGAAGCCCAGATCTGTCCTCAGTACTTAACAAGTATCGATGGTAGATAGCACTTGGAGCACGAAAGAAGTTTCTGAAGTCAGTCAGAGATCGATGCAATAGTTTACTGTCAAAGCAAGACAAAACCCGAGTAAGCCTTAACAGACCGGTAAGGCACACTGAAAACATGGTGTGGAGCTTCTCATTATATAACCCTTGGTTTTCCCTAGAGAGGTGGGGTCTCTGTGAGATACCCGCCTAATTTTTTTATTTACTGTAGCCTTTTGTTAGTTTTACTGGTGTAAATTTCTTCTTGGTGATCTCCTTCAGGACCGTCTTCCCATTCCATAAATTATTTACACCATTAAAATCCTAGCTCTCACGTTTTTCTTAAATACATTAATTAATCTTTATTGTCAGTGAACTTTATCAATCACATCATTTGATTGGAACTATGCCGTGGTCATATATGTTTAAGACATTTATGTGTTTTGATACACCAGTAGAACTCTCGGGTCAAGCACTCCCCAGGGCATGGACCCCTTGGGCCCCCTTAGGAGCATCTATATAGCCTATATAGCATATACGATTAGCTCCCAATTTTATAGGTCCTGTTTTTTTAAAAAGGTATATGTCCCCGTGACCATACCTTCTGTCATGGTCATGGGGGTCCAAGAAAGATATACAATCTGGGTACATGGTCTTCTCTTCTTTCCCACAGAGTAGTATATGAGTCTCTACAATATATAATTGCATGTTTTTTCAGGTGCATGTTTTTTACCCTTCTTCACCCTTCCTTACTGAACACACTCCAGGGAACACTCCTGGGGGTCATCTTTTTTGGCCGGTCTACTCTGGTCTCACACAGAGGGTAGAGTCACACCTCAGACTTCAGTTTAACACTCAGATCTAACTAGGGATGTTGCATGCAGATACAAGTGCAAAAGTATAAAAAGATATAAGGCATAACATACTGATAGATGATGCATTGAATAAATGATACATTCTAGATAAATGGATGAAATGGAATGTATTAAGTTGGATAAATGACTCATTCTTACACAACAGTGTTATGAAGAACACATTTTTCATTTTGATCAGTTCCAGTTTTTGTATTTATTTTGTATTTAATCTATATGTAAAACCCTTATGAAACATAAAATAAAAAGTGACACTATGTGCACATCTTATGGGCAGTCAGTGATATGCGTATCTTATTATGCAGCACCACTGGTGCAGTGGTGGCCCAATGATTAAAGAAGCGATCTTGTGACCGGGCGATGTGGCAATTTCAGGGACATCAATAAGCAAAATTGTAAATATCGACTGGCTGAGTAAGTATTTAATGTATGTTTTGCAGTGATGCTCTACCAGTTGAGTACATGAAAGGGAAGCCACTGTGTATGAAGCAGTATGAGCAGTTGATATCATCCTGCCGTATCCCTGGTCTGAAGGAGGATTCATTGGTGTTCTATGGCAGGAGCTCCAACCCCCCCAAACACATCACTGTAGTACACAACAATCAGGTGAGCAGCACCACATCACTGGTCCAAGTCAAGCATTTGTCAGTTGTATTGTTTTTTTTATAACTTTTATTGAAGCCAATTTTCATTCAGGTAGAGCGGGTTGCCCGTTAATCGCAAGGTCGGCAGTTCAATTCTCCGGCTCCCCCAGGCTGCATGTCGAAGTGTCCTTGGGCAAGATACTGAACCCCGAATTGCCCCTGGTGGCTGTTCCATCAGTGGATGAATGTGTGTGAATGGTGAATGCAGATGTAGTGTAAAAGCGCTTTCAGTGGTCGAAAAGACTAGAAAGGGGCTATACAAATACGGAGCATTTACATTTACATCTATAACCTGCATCGAAACGTGCTATACAAATAAAGGTAGTAGTAGTGTACATTTCCAGGTAAAACCTGTGTTAACCAAGTTATTCTCAATCCCTTGGGTTTCCCATTTATATTGATATTTTTAAGTCAGATTTCTACCAAAAGCAGGTAATTTTCAGGTCACCAAAATGCATGTAAACACACTGTGAGGCTCATACTGAGTCTTTATGAAAGTAGTTGAAGGACAGTTTACTAATCAGGGGTCACAGTGTTTTTATGATTAATCAAATTACCATAAAGAAATTTATACACAGACAACCTGAGGCCTTGGGGTGCCTGAATGTCTTTAGCCCGGGACTTTGCTCAGTTGGTAATCCAGTCTTGCTTTCATGTGTTTTCTCCCCTTGGATTCAGTTCTTTGTGCTGGATGTGTACAACAGTGTTGGGACTCTGATGACAGTCGATCAGCTCTGTGTTCAGCTGGAGAGGATCTGCAACGCCTCAATACTGACCGACATGGAGCCTGTCGGCATCCTCACCTCTCAGCATCGTGACATCTGGAGCAAAACCTACATCAGCCTAATGAAGGGTGAGCACAACTCTGATTTAATACAACTAAGGAACCCAGTCACCTAAAACCAGCTGGCCGCCACCAGTCGCCTACACTGTCCTTACGGTCCCCTTAATATACATACTATACTATTTTCCCAAGCCACTCCTAAGCTGAGTAGTAAGAGTTGTGGCCAAGTGGAACAGTGGACTAACTCACACTTGACTCTGGTGATGGCTGTGGAGTACTGTCACAACCTGGCTCAATGGTCATGACAAAAGAGGGAACGATGCAGCATAAATGATCAAAAGTGATTTATTTAACAAAAGAGTGAACTAAACATAACTATTTAAATGTGCAAGGTGTGTCTCTGTAACATAAATAACTCAAAACAAGATGTGGCAGTCGGGGTGATCAGGCCGTGGTTGATGTCTGGATTGCAGAGGAGGTAGAAGAGAAAGTAGTTTGACCATGTGGAGCTTTATCTCCACTGGCTCACAGGTCCCAGGTGCACCCGATCAGCAATCACCTCAACAGAACAAAGATAGTTAAGTGGCTTCAATGGATCACACAGGGGCCGTCACAGCACACAATATCCATACTCAATTAGAAGTACAAGTAACTGTCAAAGTAAAAGCTCTGCTAGATTCCAAATTATTTAATAAAATGTATGTATACCTCCGAGATAATTATAGCAGTAATCCGTACCATCTACACTATTGCCAAAAGTCTTAGGTCACCTGCCTTTACATGCACATGAAGGTTGATGATATGCCAGTTTAATCTGTAGGTTTAATATGGAGTTGGCCCACCCTTTGCAGCTATTACGGCTTCAACTATTCTGGAAAAGCTGTCGAAGGTTTAAGTGTGTTCATGGGAATTTTTGACCATTCTTCTAGAAGCGCATTTGTGAGGTCAGGCACAGATGTTGGACGAGAAGGCCTGGCTCGCAGTCTCCGCTCTAATTCATCTCAAAGGTGTTTTGTTGGGTTGGGGTCAGGACTCCTTGCAGGCCAGTCAAGTTCTCCACATCAAACTCGCTCATCGATGTCTTTATGGACCTTGCTTTGTGCACAGTGCTGTGGAACAGGAAGGGTCCATCCCCAAACTGTTTCCACAAAGTTGGGAGCATGAAAAACAACCCCACAACATAATGGTCCGTGTACTTTGTGGCCAACGTATTTTCGATGATAAAGGGCTCGTTTCCCAATTACCATTAGTAAATAGGGAAACAAAAAACAAACCATTTTTCGTTTTGAAATTAAAAAACGGAAAATGAAAAATTATCTCGTTATCTGATTTTCTTTGTGTTTATAGATGGAAATCGTAAATTCAAATGAGGGTATAAATCTTATTCCAAAAATTTGCATTTGTTTTTTTCGTGACCTGGAAGCTGACCCATAATCCCCCCTCCACCAAACTTTACACTTGGTACAGTGCAGTCACCATCAGCTCATCTCTTTCTTTCACTCATACTCGTCCATCGTGTTTACACCACTGCATCCGACGCTTTGCATTGCACTTTGGTGATGTAAGGCTTGGGTGCAGCTGCTCGGCTATGGAAACCCATTGCATGACGCTCTGTTCTTGAATGAATCCGAAGGCCACGCGATGTTTAGAGATCCGTAGCTATTGACTCTGCAGAAAGTTGCCAACTTCTGCACACCTCAGCATGCTGCCCCCGCTATGTGTTTTTATGTGGCCAACCACTTTATGGCTGAGTTTCTGTTGCTCCCAATCGCTTCCACTTTATTATAATACCACTAACACTTGACCATGGAATATTTTAGTAGTGAGGAAATTTCACAAATGGACTTAATGCACTGGTGGCAACCTTTCACGGTACTACACTTGAATTCACTGAGCTCTTGAGAGCGACCCATTCTTTCACAAATGTTGAAGAGGGCTTTTCCCTCCACTTCTTCCATGTAGATGTTAGCCCTCAACTCCTTCAGAGGAACAGCAGCGAGCCACTGGAACAGGTATGTGGATGACACTTGGGTCAAAATTAAAACCGAAGAAGTGCTAGCCTTCACAGAACACATCAACTCTGTGGACAGTAACATCAAGTTCACACGAGAAGATGTCCACAACAACAGTTTGGCTTTCCTTGACTGTGCTGTACACATTGAAGGGGACAGGAGCCTGCAAATTGGAGTGTACAGGAAACCCACAACACGGATCAATACTTACTTTTTGATTCCCACCACCCACTGGAATGCAAGCTCGGGGTCATCAGAACCCTACAACACAGAGCGGACCACATACCAACATGCGCCCAAGCCAGAGAGTAGGAACAGAACCACCTGAAGGGGGCACTTACAGCCTGTGGATACCCTAAATGGACCTTTGTGAAAACAGCCACAAAATCCAGGAAGAAGACCAAAACTACAGGGAATGAAGAGAAGGTAATATGCAACAACACTGTGATTCCATACGTGTCTGGAGTATCAGAGAAACTTAGGAGGATTTTCAACAAACACAACATCTCTGTGTTTTTTAAACCCAAGAACACACTAAGACAGATACTGGTCCACACTAAAGACCGCACACCCAAACACAAGAAAAACAATCTAGTGCAGTGAGGAATGCACTGAACTGTATATTGGGAAACTAAACAACCACTACACAAACGCATGGCTCAACACAGAAGGGCCAACTCCTCTCTGCAGTTTACTTACATCTGAAGGATAAAGGACACTCGTTTGAGGATCACCAGGTGCACATTTTAGACAGAAGATGGATGGTTTGAATGAGTTACACCAGGGTTGAGAAGCCATCGTTGAAGGAGGGGGCCTACGCCACCACTTATACCCCACTTACAATGCTGTCCTTTCGTCACTTCCCAGGAAACTCAACAAGCATTTCCTCTTGGCCTCAGGTGAAGTTGTCAACGATGGTCGATCAGACTTGGCCTCGGGTGGCTCTAACAACCATGACTGTCGTTGCCACAACCAGGAGCACTAACAAACCAGCGGTATTGACGATCCTAGCTAATGATCCCAGAGGTTAAATAGCTTCCCTACCAGTCAGTCAGAACTGAAGAAGTCCTTTGGATAAAGGACGAAATGTCTTCTAGTATCTTCAACCAAGTCCAGTTGCCCTTGACCTCAACCTTTGTTGGATAACTGACTGATAACCTTTAGACAGCAGCAGCAGACCTACCTGGCTTCTTCTCATCACATGTGATTGGTTGATAGATCTGTCACTATTGGTCACCCTGGGCCTTTATTTTTTAGAAGATACTGTATTGTCACATACACATACATGTTGCCAAGCCTGTATTTATAAATTTATAAATAAACCCTTTCCTAATAAAAATAATAATGTATAATTAATAACACTGAGGAACATGAGAAATCAATTAAGCACATTTTCATTAAGTTTTTTTATTTAATTTTTTTTAAAAGGCTACTGCAAAAAACTATTTACATATCATTTACAAAACATATCAAATGCTGGGCTGCGGGACGAAGTGTCTTTCCACCTCTGGCCCCATTCACAATTAAAACGAATACAATCTCCGTCCACATCAGCGTTTTAGCTGCGTATCAGAGTTGATTTCCGTCTACATTAAAACTGAAAACGGACATGTACACTGGGCATGCACGTGTCTGTGTAAATATGAAACAGATGTTGTATTCCGTAGTTACAGAAGATTTGGTGAAACAATAAAGAAATGCAGATGAAGAATCAGACCAGATTTTTTTGCATGCACCAATGACGAGCAGGGACTGTTACTGAATGTAACACAGGACGGTGGCGGCGGAAAACAGACTAGGAGTCGTTGCAAAGTAAATGGCGGCATGCAGTTGCCTACAAGTGTAGGCAGATAGTCCTACGTGTTATTTGCATGGTACAGACTATTTTAATAAAAATACCAACTCAACTGTCATTAGCATCGTTTTTCTGCTTTGCATGACTTATAAGACCCAATCAGAGAGCCGAGCGTGAGCATCTGCGTCATCGTTTCTAAAGTCCTCCATTTTTTCCAGTCTTCACTAAAACGCCCTCCAGAGTTTGGAAAAGCAAAACGGAGTCAGCAGCGTTTCTAAACTTCTCTGTTTTTAAGTTTTCATTTTTGCCATTTTATTCTGGACAGGAGGTGCAAATGTAGCAAAAGGTCTCTGTTTTAATGCGAAAACACAGTAGTGTTGGTGGTAGCTGTCAGAACATGACACATTCTTCAGACACCTGTGATGCAGTGTTTTGTACTTTGGATTAGCTTCCATCCTTGTCTGCAGCATGCAACAGAGGTCAGTGAGCTCCTGGCTGCGGAAACTTGGGGGTCACACAATCCTCACAATCACCTCTTGTTGCAACAAGATGGAGGTGAAAAATCAGACCATGCCAAAATATGGTTTAAAGCCCACCATCCAGTGTATTATGACATTTCTGATATTTGATATTTTCCTTACAATGTTGATTATCCACATAGTGGCCAAATATTTTTTGACAACTAGCTTAATTTTGTGCTTAAAGTTGCTAAAGTTGCTTAGTTGTTAAAACGGGGTGGTGACGTATGACTATAGTAATTCCATAAGTCATACATCATTCTCCAAACTTGCGCAGGCGTGATCATGCCTTGTTAAGTCAGAGCATCAAACCGATTGTTGTGAGCTAGCTGACCAATTTATCATGTAATTTACTTAGAACTTACAGTAGGTATGTCTCTCTGTGTCTGATTGTTGGTTAGTCGTTCTAGTTTGGTTAACGTTAGCTAAGTTAAGTTGTAGTTAGCCAGATGTAGTTAGTTATTGCAGAAAGTTAGCTTTCATTTTATTTTTTAGTTTCCTCTTGGTATAGTGTGCTGTTCATTTTCATTATGGCATATCTGCGTGCGGTGTTTGTAATCAGTGGCTGGACATCTTGGTTTGGAGGACAGAAAACGCATCGTACTTTCACCTACAACCTTTTTATACAGTCAGCAACATGCATTTTACTGACGGCATTTCACCAATACATCGGGGGAGGAAATGGTATCAGAAGTCTGGAGCTGAGGAGCGATGCCATCAGCATTGCTGAAATGGTGAGTTGTGCACTCAAATGATTTATTCACACTAGTTAACTAATATTAGCTGATGAAGTAAAAACATTTATTAATTAACATGAGGTATTACATCTTAATAATTAATTAATTTCAATTCGTGAGGCAGGTTTTTGAATTCAGGCATGGGCTTCTCTCTGTGGAGTTTGCATGTTCTTCCTGTGTTCATGTGTGTTTTCGCTGTATAATGTGATATTTCTAAATGTGCTGAGTTTTGTACAAAATTTATATTTAATTTTAAATTTATTGGTTTTATAAAGGGAGCACTCGTGGCTTTGGCCAAGCAAGAGGCAAAGAAGTGACAAGAGCGGCTGCACAGTCATAGGTCATAGCTACTCTGATGATGAAAACTTATATCTGTATCAAAACGTTTGGTAAATTTTTAATAATGAGCATTAGCACCACAAGTGTGTGGCTTCTCTGCTTGTTTTTGTCAACTACTCATTAATATGGATGTCCTGAATGCTTAAGAAGACACATTATACATACATTTTATTTAACCCATCTCAGACTGAACATCAGCAGAGACAGAACATTATAAGCTTCGTAAAGGTCTGTCTTATATGGTAGAGATGATTGTTGTTCCGTTTAGTTTGGCTTTTGTTATAATTACATTTTCTTCTTTACAGAAAGGAAGGAACTGAGTCTGTGGAGGCCAGCCATTATTAAACATCTGTACTCGACTGCAGCTTTTTCCACTAACTGAGATGTGATGGTGAACTACATTCAGATCATCCATGAACACAGTACGCTGGAACCGGTTACGACATACCTTATACGGTTTGTGGTTAAAAATGATTAGCGGGTCCAGTCTTCAGTGGTGCTGGTTGGTGCTTGGTTTAATTTGATTTCAGTGCCTCCAGAAATATTGTCGAGGTAAATTTCCCAGATTGTGCAAAGAATTAATTTTATAAATGGAAAAGCATCACACCAACATTTGCACTGAAGTAAATCACAGCTAATTCTGTAGAGTAAAGATTCTGTTTTGAAACAGCCATTTTGGAGATTAAGAGTAAAAACACATGAAGACATTTTACAAATTAACTTTTTTTTTTTTTTTTTTTACCTGTCCTGCCCAGCAGCCTGGTATAGAGTATGGATGAGCTGGATACCATATCGTGCCAGACGGATTTTACTTAACAAGAGAGTATTAATATACTCCTTTGTCTGTTTTATTTTTTGTTTAATTATGTATTGATTGAGGGGGGCAGACATGGGGATGGGGGGGGCACAAACAGACAGCACAGAGAAAGGACAACACCTGCAAGAGAAGGGGGATGGAAGGTGGGGACAACAGGGAATAGCAGAGGGAAACACCAGTTGCAGAAAACAACGAAACCTGCAATTGAACAGAGAGGGGGGCTTGGGGAGGAGAAAAACAACAAACAAACAAACAATAAAAATAATAATAATAGTAAAAGACAACCAGCCGAACAGCAGCAATCAACAGCTGACATAGTAAGACAACTAAGAGAAAAATGAAAACAAGAAACAGTCAAGCACACTAAATAAGCAACACAGCACAGCCATGAGAGCTGAAATAATAACAATTAATTTAAATAAGTAACTGAAAGAAAAGCATCAGGAATAATTCTACCTCTGTGTGTGTCAGCCACGATGCAAACGCGGAAGAGTTTAATCCAACCAACAGACGCCCAAAAAAAAGAAAGAAAGAGAAAGAAAAACAACCATCCAAATGCCAATTGACAACGCAATGCTGACGGAACGCAACGCAAAAAACATCTCTAAAAGAGAGATTTAGATGAAATCTGATAAACAAATACATCTCAGCCAACGCTTGAGGTATGACTTTTGATGTTCTCAACATTGTAAGAAAGTATTTTGGTTTGTCACTGTACTCACTTAAAAGAATAGTCTGTGTGTATTTTCATGTAGAGCCAGTAAATGTTATTTAAAATATTTTTCTTTTAATAAAAACTTGAGAATTGTACAGCTTTGGTTTGCTCTGGAGTCTTTTCTAGTTTAAAATCTTTCATTTTGACCATACCACACAAATATTTAAAAAAATTCCAATCTTGTGTTTGTGTTATTGTTAATTGCAATTTATAAATATTAGAATACATTAAGTTTTATATAATACATGTTTAACCATTAATGCACTACATCTGTTCAATATATAAATGATTACAACCGCATAAAATGTGATTAATTTTATTGTCAACCTAATGAGGCTGTATAAAATGCATAAATAACCCATTCTTGAGGACACAACAGGTAAGGACTTCATAATGTGCCTGCCTTAGGCCCAGCAGACTGCCTGTAAGCTGTATGGCATGCTTAATAATATAGGGACACAATATCTACAGCTAAAGCTGGTGAAAATATGTTATAGCCTACAAAAACAGAAATAACTCAGATTCTGTCTTAATCTCTCCAGTTTATTATTTATCATCTTAGTAAAGTTTATAACAATTCAACTTTACATGAAGAAGATCAAGTATACGGTTTTATTCTAACTGTAGACAAAATGGCACGTAGTGGGAGTTATCGTGTGCAGTGCGTGACAGGACCATCAACTGTATGATTGATAACAGCTTATACATGAGTTTCTAACATGGGTAAGTAATAGCAACTCCTGCCAGACAGTAAAGTGTACTAAACTTTTCAGCGTAGTCATGTTAACACACCATATCGTTGGCAAACACTCCAGCCGGTCAGTTTCTGGTTGTCATGGTATAATTGATTACGTCCGACTATTAACCACACCCCATTCTCTGCTTGATAAAGAACATTACCCAAAAATAGCAGTTAAAACTGTCTGGAGACGGGCTTTAAGAAAGAGACTGAATTATGTGTATGTATTAGTAGAATTGTTGTCTAAATAATTCCAGAGCTAAGGATGAGTTTGGATTGGAAACTAACTTCATTAAACTACACAAAGAGTCCTAACTATGCCCAATTACACGTATGATTTACTTATCGATTTAAGAGTCCGTTGTTCCATCAGCTTAGAAGGTAGCCACGATCACACCAATTTTTTAATCAGGAAACAAAACAGATATTAATAACTATAGACCAATCAGCATTCTTCAGGTCATATCTAAAATTATAAAAAAATGGATAGCAAAAAAACTAATATCATCTAAATAAATGCTGTGCCCCTCTGCATCCTATGCAGTATGACTTTCGTGCCCACCATTTAACTGAAAAAGCAATCGGTTTTTATTGAAAAGGTCAAACACATATATATAGTCATGCTGTTGTTGGTGATGCAAAGTGTATCATCCTGTCCAAGTTTACACCCTGTGTTGAAGGCTTCGTTTTAGCTATGGAGTGATACATCTTGCCTCTACATGATCTTTGTTGGGAGTTGCAAATGCAAAGTTCCCAGTTAAGGACTACTAGCCAATCAGAAGCAGAGAAGGGCAGGTCAGTGAAAAGACTGTAAACAGCTTTGTTTCAGCTGTAGGCTACATGTTGCAGACCAGCTTAGCAACATAGACTGGAGCAAGAGTTTCAGAGTGGTGTTATTAATCTGTAACAAAAGTATCTTTCATCCATAAAGTTTTAACTGAGCTGTGTCTCTACAGGAGGTTGAGCGGGTTTGCCATTAATCAGAAGGTCAGCAGTTCAATCCTCGGCTCCCCCAGGCTGCATGTCAAAGTGTCCTTGGGCAAGTTACTGAACCCCGTATTGCCCCTGACGGCTGTTGAATGTTAGTTTCTGTTTGAGCACTTAGGCTCAGTGTATGAATGTGTTTGACTGGTGAATGCAGATGTAGTGTAAAAGCGCTTTGAGTGGTTGAAAAGACTAGAAAGACGCTATACAAGTACGGAGCATTTACATCACAGTAACAACTTTGTCCATTGACTGCCTGGAGGGTAGGGAGAGGAGAGGTGTGCTGCAGCTCAGTGTTTTTCCACTGGTCTTTTTGAGGGCGTGACGGACTAGCCGCTCAGCGAGCATTGTGACACCTATTTTCATTGTGACGTAACAAGAAAGGGAAGTAAAGGCTGGACTACAAACGAGCTGTTTTCAGGCAGTTCAGAGCAGTGTTTTCACTAGCAAGGACCACGCCACAACAATATGTCGTTTAAAGGTTTAATGAATGTACAGATAGATAAATGGATGTAAAGGAGAATGGTGGTGGAGAAAGGATGCCATCTGGATGCTGATCTGTGAGGCTGGGTGATGAGCGGGCGGCTGAGACTCAGAGTGGGGGTTCCGTCTCGGTAGAAGTTTTGCCGGCAGCGAGACAGCAGCAGGGGGAGTCAGGGACGAGGCTCCTGGGCCGAGGGCCTTGGTGCAAGGAGCAGGGGTCGGCTGGACCACCGACGGGGCTGGTGTCGATCGATCCGCCAAGAGAACATGAGGAGCAGGGGTCGGCCGGACCACCGGCGGGGCTGAAGCCGGTCGGTCCTCTGACAAGGCATGGGGGCTAGCGGCCCTAAGGGGCTGGGGGTCAGGGATCAGGGACAGGCTGGAGGCTAGCGGCGCTAGCAGGTCAGGGATCAGGGACAGGCTGGGGGCCAGCGGCGCTAGCGGGCTGGGGACCTGGACCAAACTGGGGGCTAGCCGGTTGGGTATCAGGAGGGATAAGCTTGAGGCTGGGGGCGCTAGCAGGCCAGGGAACAGGCTGGGGGCTAGCAGGCCAAAGGACAGGCTGGGGATCTGGACCAAACTGGGGGCTAGCCGGTTGGGGATCAGGAGGGACCGGCTGGAAGCTAGGGGCGCTAGCAGGCCAAGGGACAAGCTGGGGGCTAGCAGGCTGGGGATCTGGACCAGACTGGGGGCTACCAGGCCGGGGACCAAGGGAGAGTAGTGCGTGTTGGCGGGAGCCGTGATGGCCACGTCTCCTCCGATGGCCACCACGGAACCCAGAGAAGACTGCCAGGCGGGTTCCCTCGAACTGACGACAGGGGTCAAGCTTGGTGTCGGGCGGGCCCGGGGAATAACAGGCAGGCTGGGTACCAGAAGGGACAGGCTGGGGGCTAGCGGCGCTAGCAGGCATGGGGGCAGGCTGGGGGTTAGCGGCAGGGGCCTGGCAGGACAGGGAGATGCTTCCCAGCCTGCAACTAGTGGGCCGGGTAGGAGACCACTGGGGGCTAGCGGGGAGGTGGAAAAATCTGGCCAGCCACTCTGGGATGGCGTCTCTCAGCCACAGCCTCCTTGCACAGCTGACTAGCTGCCTCCTGAAGGCCGGTTGCTGGGTCCATAGTTGGCTTGATCGTTCTGATACGTGTGGTGTGTGGACAGAGAGGACCCAAATGCAACGTTCGGAGGGAAGGAGGCTTATTGAGGGAAAAAGGGGTAGAGGGACTGGAGTGGAGAGAGAGGTGGATGCCGGGGAAACACAGGCACGGGGAACCGAGGAGACTGGGACCAGGGAGCCGGGGAACACTGGGGCAGAGGAAGTGAGGAGGTAAGGGAGAACAGGGAGGACGCCGTGGGGGAAGTCCGAGGAGGAGAGGACCGGTGGATGAGCCCAGCCGACTGAACGGAGGACGAGGGTGAGTGAACCTGGGAGGGAAACAGACAGAGAGACAGGATTAGCCATAACGGAGACAAAGCACAGGGAAAGTGTGAGAAAGCCTGAACACAGAGGTGGCTCCGGGTATGGAGCAACGACGATCAAGCAAGAGTGGTGTGGAGAACCGGGGTTGAAATACAGGCAGGGATGAGGTTGACGAGGTGGCTGATGAGGTGCAGGTGCGGGTTGTTCAGGAGGGCGGCTCAGGAGCAGAGGGAGAGAGAGCACACACAGGGGAGAAAACACAGGGAGGGAGGCAGGGAACAGAAAACCAATGAAAAAGTAACTGAGAAAAAAACCAGGACCCTCACCGTCAGCCAGGCTGCCACCACAACACACTGTCCCTTTTACATTACATTTATTCATTTAGCTGACGTTTTTATCCAAAGCGACATACAATTGCTATATATGTTGGAAGTCACACACCTCTGGAGCAAATGGAGTTATATAACAAAAGTTCAGGAACAGGACCACTCCTGTCTCTCACTAATTCGACCAAGTAATCATTTTGTCTTTTTCTACAACAGAAACCACAGGGGGGGTCCATTTGCAAGCCACTTATCGAGACGAGCCCCCCACCCTGAGTCTCAACCCCCCGGGTTCCTAGCCGCTCCATCCACCAAACCCTAAACAACCTCCTTCATCCCCCATTCTCAACCCCTTCGTCCCTCCATCCTCGACCTCTTCATTCCTTCTCCCCTCGATCCTGCCATCATAACTACTCTTCATTATCCAAATAAACTACCCTTTTTATACCTCATATTGGCATGGACCTTGTTAGTGAACTAGGGGTTAAGTGTCTTGCTCAGGGACACATTGGTGGATACATCACAGTGGGGAATTGAACCCGTGTCTCTTACACCAAACGCAGGCATCTCATCCACCATGCCACCGCCATAATAAATAAAAACAATGTGTCATTTAACACGAAGATAAGCAAGTCTAGATAGAGAATGTGAAAATATTTAGAACTGAATTGTTAAACTTTTGCAGTCTGACTACATAATAACATGATGTTTGCTCTGTGTGCATGTCCTTTTTCAGATGAGACCAACAAAGAATCACTGTCTGCTATCCAAAGTAGCATCGTCACAGTGTGTTTGGACAAAGCGATGCCCCCAGTGTCTGATGAAATGTATTGCAGATGTGTTATTCCCTGGATGCTGACTGGAGGAGGAAGCCAGTGGAACAGTGGAAACCGCTGGTTTGACAAGGGGCTGCAGGTGATGTAACACATGTGCAAGTTACACATAGATCAGCTGTGATGCAAAACACATTTTTCCCAAGCACAAGTACTGGGGACTGATAATACTAATCTGAAAAACTCACTGCAGGTGTCACAATAAGCAAGAAGCTATTGTGAGGAGTAGACAGTCAATCTGTCTATTTTGTTCTGTTCTTGTCTATAATGTGTTTATTTGTGTTCTCTATTCTGTAGCTTGTGTTTGATTTTATTATAGTTTTATTATAGTATTATTGTATGAGTAAGCACATCGTGAGCAATGTACAGTCCAGAGTCAAATTCCTCGTATGTGTTATTATTGAATATATTTCTCTCATTTTCAAAGTTGTTTTCACCTTTTCTCTCTCTTAATGCCATCCAGGACACACACACACACTGAGACACATAACTGCATTAGTCTAAAAATGCATTCAGTGCAATAAAAACATGGTTGGACTGTTGTATCAGCTGGTAAATCATGATTAAGTAATGAGAACTGATAAAACCAGCAATCAGCTGCTGAGAAAAATTAGAAACTTCTCCCTAAAATATCATCTAAAACACTGTGCCAAGGTGTGGGCTGACAGAGTGTTTAAACCTGTCACAAATGAGAAAAACTCCAAAACTTCTCTAGCAACAGTCAATAAATAACACAGTCTCCAAATCTTCACCAAATGGGTGAAAACCGTAGATTGAAGTTCTCTCAAAAGTTATGCACCTCTCAACAGAAACAACCCTAGAGTCCGAAGGTGGAGGAGTAAAAGTTCTGAACCCACATGTGTGAACTCAAAAGCAGATCAGGTGAATTCAGTTTACCTGGTCAGTTTTCAGAGCAGATGTTTAAAAGCCAGTCACTCAGTGGATGCACAGTCACAGCATCAAAACTTTACGACATAAAATCAGTCACCCATCAGTATAACAGTAAAACAGTCACACATACAGGAATGAACAGAATCATGAGGAGTTAGGATGTAATGCAAATGTTTGGTTTGTGTTTCTTATCTATTTTCAGTTAATTATTGGAGAAGACGGGATATGTGGCTTAAACCTCTCTCATGTCTGTGCTGATGGGGTAGTCCAAATGGCGTTGGCTGATTATATTTTAGAAAACAAGTAAGTAGACCAGCGTTTTTGCAGGTGTGGGTGTTTTGATGCATTGTTGTTATCACATGATTGAAAGATCAGCAATGAAGTGTGCACTAAGCCTACTACTATGTAGATAGTACCATGGACAGGTTAAAGAATTCTTGTCTTTGTTTAATCACATTTCAGTACAGAGCTATTGAAATATTCCATATGGAATTTTATTGTAAACAAAATTGATGTTTACAATGAGTGTTACTCAACCAAATGCATCATGTGCATCCTTGAAGTCTCACAAAAGTTTAAAACCTGCATTATTGACATTCCTGTTTAGTAGCTCGCAGATGTCTTCACTGCTTTTGCTGCAGTATGATTGCTATTCTTTGCACATCACCTCCACCTGCAGATCAGTGGAACAGTGTGAAACCACTGGCAGGAATGTGCATCACGTTACACACATGAGCATGCATGTGCATCCTTTTGCATTTAATGATATAAAAATGGCTGTCACTTACTGACTGACACACGCACAAAACTCTGTCAGATGTGTCTTTATTTTGTGATAAAAAATAAAATCACAAAATAAAACATTCCCTATTTCCATTTAGGGGTGTACTCACTTTTGTTGCCAGCAGTTTAGACATTAATGGCTGTGTGATGTGTTATTTTGAGGGGACAGCAAATTTACACTGTTGTACACTCACTACTTTACGTTGTAGCAAAGTGTCATTTCTTCAGTGTTGTCACATAAAAAGATATAATCAAATATTTACAAAAATGTGAGGGGTGTACTCACTACCAGCGTCTCAGCAGAGTAACAGTTCATTGTTTAACAAAATAATTTTGATGTTGGCCAGGCAGTACTCAAAAGATATTCAACCTACAAAATCGTATTTTCAGATAAACATTAAGATGATCAGCCAGTGGGAAATTATTGTGCTTGAAACTTGAAGTGAATTAACATTAAAACAATACAGTCAAACAAAAAACAGAGCTGTATGAAATCTAAGTTAGTTAAGCATTTGTCAGAAAGATATTTAATTCTATTCATTTTTATTTATATTGCACCAATTTATAACAGAAGTTCTCATTGTGATATTGATATAGAGTAGGTCTAGATCGTACTCTTTGTAATATTATTTACAGAAATCTTAAAATTCCAACCACAAGCAAGCACTTTGACACAGTACCAAGGAAACATTTACAATTACTTATTTGGCAGACGCTTTTATCCAAAGCGATTACATATGAGGGACAACATACAAGCATCAACAGAGCATCAAATACAGCACAAAATCTACAACTGACAATACATACTAGTAAGAGCACCAATAAATACTAGTAAGAGCTAATAGAACATGTCGCATCAATGGGGTCAGTACCTAGGGAGAGAAGTAAGAGTTAACAAAAAAGTGCAATCAATACAGGATAATTGTTGGGGATAGAAGGAGAAGAGCACAGGAAGTGCA
>NC_060160.1:3875793-3892050 GCF_021292245.1 Micropterus dolomieu | reverse complement strand
TAAACCTGTATCAGCAACTCTGGTTGCTGCCAGAAACCAGACCCAGCAGAAGGGACTGCCCAGTCAGCCTGTCCCCCCTCTGCATCAGACCTGTGAGCTCTACCTCAGCATGCTGGAGCCCATCGTGGAGGAGGACGAGCTGAAGCGCACAAAAGAGCTGGTGAAAGACTTTCTGAAAGCAGGAGGGGTCGGAGAGAGACTGCAGAGAGGCCTGGAGAGGAGAGCACGCAACACTGAGAACTGGGTGAGCTCAAGATCTACACCAACAGCTGTAGACACATTTTCTGGAAAAAGGTGCTAATATGTTCCTGGGAGTGACACATTCTGTTTTCATATAAATGCATTCAGTAAATCATCAGTTTATAACACACTCAGCACCTGGGACAGACCTTTAGACACATTCTGCCAGTGAAGAAGAGCTCATAGACCCAGTTTTGGTGGGATTGCAACGTTTTCATAATTATCTTGACTAAATGTTAACAATGAATTTAAAAAACGACTGCAGTTATATTCTTAAACCTTATTGCCCTAAGCAAGGCCCAGCAACCAGGAGGGTGGGGCTATAGTGACTGGCGCTGCAGCTCAGAGGTGGAGATGGTGTAGGTACATCTGATGTTGCATTATACTGAGATATGCAGTCAAACGGATCATATAAATATCTTATCAAAAGATAGAAAATCACAGTTGCAGAATGTTGGGATATGATTAATTCCTAGTTTGAATAAAAATACTTTTTAAAAAGTGCCCTTTTCCCCTTAACTCTAATCCATGAAGGGTGCAAATACCCAGACGTCAATGTGTCCCTAAGGCAGGTAACAGCACCATCAAACAGATTCTTTACAAACTAAAGGGACTTAATCCCTTCTATCCTTTCTATGTCTGTGTGTACATGTTTGTCATTAATTGTTTGTAACTGTTTGCAGGTAACAGAGGATTATTTAAAGTATGAATTTCTCAACAAACGGCATTCTTTGGCGGTTCAGTCAAACACTGCGTTGGTCTATCCCCGAATGGAATTCATGGATAAACAGGAACAAATAAGGTAAACACACACACTCACGGCCACTTTCATAGGTACAACTGTTCAATTGCTTGTTAACACAAACAGCTAATCAGCCAACCACATGGCAGTAACTCAATGCATTTAGGCATGTTTACATGATCAAGACAACTTGCTGAAGTTCACACCAAGCATCAAAATAGGGAAGAAAAGGGATTTAAGTGACTTTGAACGTGGCATGGTTGTTGGTGCCAGATGGGTTGGTCTAAGTATTTCAGAAACTGCTGATCTACTGGGATTTTCACGCGCAACCATCTCTAGGGTTTACAGAGAATGGCCCGAAAAAGAGAAAATATCCGGAGAGCAGCAGTTGTGTGGATGAAAATGCTTTGTTAATGTCAGATGTCAGAGGAGAATGGGCAGACTGGTTCGAGATGACAAGAAAGAAACAGTAACTCTAATAACCACTCGTTACAACCAAGGTATGCAGAATATCCTCTCTGAACACACAACACAACGAACCTTGAAGCAAGTGGGCTACAGCAGCAGAAGACCACACCACTCAGCTAAGAACAGGAAAATGAGGCTACAATTCACACAGGCCCCCCAAAGTTGGACAGGTACAGGTCCACAGTTACCAGATCTCAATCCAGTAGAACACCTTTGGGATGTGGTGGAATGGGAGATTCGCATCATGGACAAATCTCAAGACAAATCTGCAGCAACTGTGTGATGGTATCATGTCAAAATGGACCAAAGTCTCTGAGGAATTTTTCCAACACCTTGTTGAAAGTATGCCACAAAGAGTTAAGGCAGTTCTGAAAGCAAAAGGGGGTCTAACCCGGTACTAGCAAGGTGTACCTAATAAAGTGGCCGGTGATTGTATTTACCAGTGTTCTTGCAACAACTCGCCACAAGTTTTTAGAGTGAGAACTGTCCTTGGGTGAGACGTTTTTGAAAGAACATCTTTGTTTAAAACAAAGGGCTTCACCAGGTGTTACTCGTAGGGATCCTTTCCATGATGTTCCACAAATGAATTCAACAAAAACTGTGCTGTTGGCAGAAATGGCTCCTGGCATCTCAGGGCTAAAACCGCCGTAACTAGTCAGGCTTATGGAGGTGTGCATTGACCGATGCGCAACCTCTCACCCTTGACACAAAAAGGGAAGGAAGACATGGCTGGTAGTATTGTCTTCAAATAGACTTGCTCCTCAGCTTGTTGATGTGTGCACAGGGACGCCCACAGACATTTTGGTGGGCACAATATATTAACTCAACAACATTTTTACTTTTCTACAAAATAATCAGTTCACACAGAGACCACGGTCTTCTTTAGTATTCACTAGGTTTATCACAGGAGCAGCGACAGCAAAGAAAACTGCCAAAATGTGCATGTTTTCTATGCTACTAGTTTCAAGTATATATTTAGAATAAATGACAGTTTCATTTAATAATTTGTTTACTTTTCACACAATAAATTGTTTCAATTCTTTTGGTGTTATTGGAATACATAATACTTGACATAAATCTTCACACTAAACTGTGGCATTGGGCTGCAGGCATAATTAAAATAAATTTTACTTAAATACTTTTACTTTTTGTTTCACAAGCAAGATGCCAAATGAGTAAAGATAACCTCCAGCTTCACACAGCCAAGCAACAGAATAATGACTTGATTATATTACATTTACCATGCACACACACACACACACACACACACACAAACATACACACACACTTGTGTTGTAAAGCCATGAGATATTGCCTTAGCTAAACTTCAGCTAAATTATAAAGGAATTCAAAAAGGATTAATCATTACGAAAGCACAAACTATTTTGCTCTCTTCTTCCTCTTTAACATTTAAATTTATAACAATGTTTTCTCTGTTTAGGTGTGCTGCCAAATACATAGTGGGTTTTTTGGAACTAAAAACAATGATTATCAAGTGAGTACTGAGCTCATTTTCCCAGACAAGTACGAATTCATCATCCTGACAGTTTTATTAATTTCAGTGTTGTGATTTATTGTTTCATACAATACAGTAATATATGATTACTGTGCTGCAGAAAATGGACTGTGATATCAGCTAAAGCTAATCAATGTATTTGTTATTTTCACTTACAAACATCAACAATAATAATCAATAAGCACATTTGTAAATATTTATCGGCTGAGTAAGTATTTAATGTATGTTTTGCAGTGATGCTCTACCAGTTGAGTACATGAAAGGGAAGCCACTGTGTATGAAGCAGTATGAGCAGTTGATATCATCCTGCCGTATCCCTGGTCTGAAGGAGGATTCATTGGTGTTCTATGGCAGGAGCTCCAACCCCCCCAAACACATCACTGTAGTACACAACAATCAGGTGAGCAGCACCAGATCACTGGTCTAAGTCAAACATTTGTGTCTGAGCTTTTTAAAAACAAAAAAACTTTTATTGCGTGATGACAAATTTTATTTTATGCATGTAAACACACAGAGAGGCTCATACTGAGTCTTATTGAAAGTAGTTGAAGGACAGTTTGCTAACCAGGGGTTACAGTAATCAAATTACCACAAAGTAATTTACACACTGACAACCTGAGGCCTTGGGGTTCCTGAGTCTTTTTGGCACCGGGACTTTGCTTGTTGGTAATCCAGTCTTGCTTTCATGTGTTTTCTCCCCTTGGACTCAGTTCTTTGTGCTGGATGTGTACAACAGTGTTGGGACTCTGCTGACAGTCGATCAGCTCTGTGTTCAGCTGCAGAGGATCTGCAACACCTCACTACAGACCGACATGGAGCCTGTCGGCATCCTCACCTCTCAGCATCGTGACATCTGGAGCAAAACCTACATCAGCCTAATGAAGGGTGAGCACAACTCTGATTTAATACAACTAAGGAACCCAGTCACCTAAAACCAGCTGGCCGCCACCAGTCGCCTACACTGTCCTTACGGTCCCCTTAATATACATACTATTACTACTTTCCCAAGCCACTCCTAAGCTGAGTAGTAAGAGTTGTGGCCAAGTGGAACAGTGGACTAACTCACACTTGACTCTGGTGATGGCTGTGGAGTACAAAATATCCGTACTCAAGTAGAAGTACAAGTAACTGTCAAAGTAAAAGCTCTGCTAGATTCCAAATTATTTAATAAAATGTAGGGCTGTCCTTGACTAAGGATTTACATAGTCGAATCAGAATCGCCAAGTTCTGCTATAATCGACTGATAGTCGAATCATGTGTTTTTGTGCGCGGCGATTGCGAGCCGAAGCTAAACTGGGGCTTATTGTTGACCTTTTTCTCTCTCTCTCTCTCTCTCTCTCTCTCTCTCTCTCTCTCTCCCCCTCCGCCATTCACCGGTTTTGCGTGCATGCCATGCTGCCGACAACTGCCTGCACATCGCAGTTCCTCGAGGGTCTATTTCAAGTAGCCGGCTTTTTTTAAACAATAAAATATTCTTTGTGCGGTCCATCAACGGTGATAAATTATCTGAACGTCCCACGAGGTGTGGACAACTCGGCACAACAACAATGAAGCTGGGGCTCCGTCTCTTTCGCAGGTGTTCCTCCACTGGCGATATGAGGAGCACCTCCATATCGCCAAAATGGCATGATCCTCGTTTCACTGAAAAATGAGTGTCAATGAACATTAACATACCTGAAAATCAAAATACAATGCTTAAATTAATTATTTTAATTTATGAAGTCACCTGTCTGTTATTAGGAAAAATACAACTGTGGATATGTAGGTAAATCATGATCTTTTACCTAATTTTTATATTTATTTTATTCATGTAATCAGTGCAGTGTCATCTGTGTGCGCAACATGAGTGTCAGATCTCTCCGCCGTGCCATGGCTGCCTGAAGCTACACTTTCCCTGTCCTCACGACTGTAAATTCCACTAACCACAACAAAACAAAAAGGGGAAAATAGTACAATGAGTGTTACTTTGTGGCTATAACAACGCTGTTGACACAATGTACAGATAACCTGCAACCCCTGCTGGAGCAAGAGAACTATTCAACGATCAGTATATTTTTAATTAGGCTATAATCAAAACTCATGTTAGCTCTAATTTTCGGGACAAACCGGAAAGGAGTCGGGACAACTGCTCGCAATTCGGGACTGTCCCGGATTTTTTGGGACGTCTGGTCACCCTAATTGAGTTATATACCTTTTTTGTGCATGCAATAGGTTTGCAAAGTGAAAAGTCCAGTCCATGTTGCAAAGATGGTTGGCAACATGTAGCCTACAGCTGAATCAAAGCTGTTTACTGGCTTCTTGCTGACCCGCCCTTCTCTGCTTCTGATTGGCTAGTAGTCCTTAACTAGAAATTGTGTATGTGCAACTCCCAACACAGATCATTTAGAGACAAGATGTACTCCATAGCTAAAACGAAGCCTTCAACACAGGGTGAAAAGAGGAGCTGAAGCAATGTGCAGTATGAAAAAAAAAAATTTGTTTTTTGAAAATGAAACCATGTAAACCTGTTCTGCTACAACCCCTAAAAAGGATTTTGAACCTGAAAATGAGCACAATACCACCATTGCCTGCTTCTACAAGGAGAGAATGTGTGGTGCCTTGCAGACGCACAACATTTGGACTGTATTGTCAGTTAAGGGACCTGAAATCTGAAACAAGTTAATGGCTGCTATAATCATACCCCACTTATCCCACATTCAAAACTCATCTCAAACGATCGCTCAAGACACATCAAAAAGGTCATCACCGATGGACTCTGTTGCTATATGTATATGTTGCTGTGTTGTATTGTATGTTTAATTTATTGTTTAATTGTGTTGTTGTATATTGTGACAATCTGCCAGGGACTATATTTACATTGCTGAAAAGCAATTGTCACTTTTAAATAAAATAAATAAATTAAAACGATGTGTAACTAACGTGAAGATAAAGCAAGTCTAGATAGATAATGTGATAATATTTAATAATAACTGTTGCAGTCTGACTACATAATAACATGATGTTTACTCTGTCTGCATGTCCTTGATGTGTTCAGATAAAACCAACAAAGAATCACTGTCTGCTATCCAAAGTAGCATCGTCACAGTGTGTTTGGACAAAGCGATGCCCCCAGTGTCTGATGAAATGTATCGCAGATGTGTTATTCCCTGGATGCTGACTGGAGGAGGAAGCCAGTGGAACAGTGGAAACCGCTGGTTTGACAAGGGGCTGCAGGTGATGTAACACATGTGCAAGTTACGCATTGATCAGCTGTGTTGCAAAACACATTTTCTCCCCAAGCATAAGTACTGGGGACTGATAATACTAATCAGAAAATCTCACTGCCGGTATGACAATAAGCAAGAAGCTAACAACAGTCAGAAGAAATGTTATCTTTCTCTGTCTTAATGCCATCCAGGACACACACACACACACTGCGACACATAACTGCATTAGTCTAAAAATGCATTCAGTGCAATAAAAACATGGTTGGACTGTTGTATCAGCTGGTAAATCATGATTAAGTAATGAGAACTGATAAAACCAGCAATCAGCTGCTGAGAAAAATTAGAAACTTCTCCCTAAAATATCATCTAAAACACTGTGCCAAGGTGTGGGCTGACAGTGTTTAAACCTGTCACGACTGAGAAAAACTCCAAAGCTTCTCTAGCAACAGTCAATAAATAACACAGTCTCCAAATCTTCACCAAATGGGTGAAAACCGTAGACTGAAGTTCTCTCAAAAGTTATGCACCTCCCAACAGAAACAACCCCAGAGTCCGAGGATGGAGGAGTTAAAGTTCTGAACCCACATGTGTGAACTCAAAAGCAGGACTCAAACACAGATCAGGTGAATTCAGTTTACCTGGTCAGTTTTCACAGCAGAGGTTTAACAGCCAGTCACTCAGTGGATGCGCAGTCACAGCATCTTTCCTCTCGTTTACTGGTTGGTAGGATAATATGAGCTTTTTCAACTTGTTCCCTCCTGCTTAAGCTCCTCATTAGCTTATTGAAGGATACTTCACTAGTGCAGAATGTGAGAGCGAAGAAGAGGAAATGGGTTCTGTGGGTAGATGGAAAAGCCAGGAGTGACATGATTGATGTAAGGTCCCACTCCTGAAACTCTGCTAAGTAGCTCCGACATAAAATCCTAACAGTCACCCATCAGTATAACAGCAAAATAGTCACACATACAGGAATGAACCGAATCATGAGGAGTTGGGATGTAATGCAAATGTTTGGTTTGTGTTTCTTATCTATTTTCAGTTAATTATTGGAGAAGACGGGATATGTGGTATAAACTACTCTCATGCCTGTGCTGATGGTGTTACCCAAATGGTGTTGGGTGAACATGTTTTACAAAACAAGTAAGTAGACCAGAGTTTCTGCAGGTGTAAGTGTTTTGATGCATTTTTGTTATCACATGATTGAAAGTCTAGCAATGAAGTTTACACTAAACCAACTACTATGTGGATAGTAGCATGGACAGGTTGAAGAATTCTTATCTTGGTATAATCACACTTCAGTACAGTGCTATTGAAATGTTCCATCTGCAGTTTTGCTGTAAACAGAGTTAATGTTAACATTCAGTGTTACTCAACCACATGCATCATGTGCATCCTTAACGTCACAAGTTTAAAACCTGCATTATTAACATTCATGTTTAGTTAGATTGATTCAGACAAAACTACCCTGATATGAAATTTTGATTTCACATAAATAGCAACACCGCCACCTTTCTGTGGTCTATTAGCTCGATAAACATTGTAGTCATCCATGTTAATATCTTTGTCCGTGACTGATTTTGTCAGCCGAGTTTTGGATGTAGCTGGAATAAAAGACTTGACCGTGGCTATATTTCTTAAATGATAAAAACATAACTGAACAACTTTCTTTACGTTGGGGTTCAAAACACAAATCCTGGTCAAAGACAACCCCTAGATTTCATGGCTAAGGGCTTAGCATAAGTTCTTAGTTCCCCTAGTTTGCCATGATTTGAGTTCTGTGAGCTGGGGGACAATGACATTAGAGTACAGTGACATTAGATTTTCTATGATTCAGTTGGTTTTGTGGGATCCAGTGATTTATTTCAGCAAGGCATTTGTGAAGGGTTGCAATGTTTAGACTGGTCACTGGGTTTAATTGTGAGACAGAGCTGTGTGTCATTGGTGTAACAGTGGAATTGTAAATTGTATTTGCAGATGATGTTACTCAGAGGAAGATAAATGTAGAATAGAATGGGACCAAGTGGCAACCTCGGGCTCTCATGACTGAAGCCAATGCGGAAGTAACTTAAACCTGCATTCTTTTTAACAGCCAACACGGGGCGACTCCTGGGTGCAAAAAAGAAGTCCTGTTTCATTGATATAATGGTTAAATGACCCTACTTCTCACCTGATTTCTTACCTCAGTAAACATTTTCGTAATGAGTTTATGGTCTTAATCGTTAGTTTCGAGTCTTCTCCAATACAGCATGATGTTTATTTAGTAAATTATGGTCCCATTTGGAGGAAAATAGACAATAAAGCAGAGTATGCTTTAATTTATAAAATATAAATAAAAAAAACACGAAAAAACAAAGGAAAGTATGCACTTTATTCTAAATAAGTTGAAAATGGTTGCCACATTGAATAAAATTTCTGAACACATACTGTAGTTGAATAGCAGATTTTATCTAATGTCAAATGATGAGCAAGATCTCCAATCCATAACTTGAATGTTGGGGGAAGTTTTTCTTTCCAATTAATGTGTATGAGAGTCTATCTTCTTTTTTGCTTGTTGACAATAGTGTATCACCGTAATAACAGAAGGTTCTCGTTTACTTCCTAGACGTCTGAATGGCCTTAAATATTAATTGACAGAGATTACTTAATTTTGGACAAGACCAAAACATATTTGAAAGGGTGACTGGTACATGCCCGCATCGGTCGCACATGGGATCGGCACAGGTGTACTCTTGGCGAGTTTAGTTGTTAGACCAGTGAAAACGATGCAAAACCTTAAATGATTAAATATTGTGATTTAATATGCAATTAATTATTTAGCTCTTTACCTTCTGTGATATTCAAAATGGACAAGCAATAAATCGGTGTATAGTATGACCAACACAATATTAGGTAGATTAAACATACAATGTTTTTTCTTGTGGGTCAGGCCTGTGTTATGATGAAATTAGGTGATGCATGAATTATTACTATCAGTTCACCACAGTTTGTTATACAGTAAGCGCTCAATAGAAAACCTACAGTTCAACCACCAATTACTGAGTCCTTATCTCAGTTCAAATCTCCTGTAGAGCACTTTTCAAAAACACGTTACAAAGTGCTATATCCCAGTAAGCAAACAAATAATACTCAGTTTGAAGTTCAATTAAAATGTTGGCCAACAAAAATAAAACCAATGATGCCTCTCCTGTTTAGTAGACAAGATTAGTAATTCTCACCGGAGTTCCCCACCCCCACAGCCTCCGATGCTGGTAAGCAGCGCACTGGCTGTAACTCGGGACAGTCTGGGACTCTTTTGGACTTTCCTGAGCTGACTGGTGGCTGTGTGTGTGACGCTGGCGCAGATCACCACAATACGCTTACCTTACTGCACGTGTCTTTCTGTTGTGCATTTTTCCTGTTCGTCAAAGTGGCGGGTGCTGCTTTCACTCCCTGTGTGAAACTAAAGTTTCTGTAGTGTCAGCTTCTGTCAAGCAAAAGGCCATTGTACAAAAAGTTAAGGTACAGCGTAACGTGCAAAGTTGATGCTTCGTCTGCAGACTGCTTTACTCTTGGGTGTCATGTGACCAGAGTGTAATCGCAGCCTTTGTGATTAGAAAATCTCATCACATTGCGATAATATCGCAAATGCAATTAATCATTCAGCCCTAGTTCCAAATTATGTAGATTAAATAAGGAGTAAATTGCCCTAATAGGGTTAGGTAACCCTAACCTTTCGAACAAAGATTATGCCTCAAAATGGAGTCTACAAGAGAAGCTCGGTGGTTGAGATGGAAAATGGGAAAAATTGTAAGAACCTGAAAACATTAGAGCTAAACTTTAACATTAGCTAGACAAAAGATATGAAAGTATTGTCAATCAATAGAGCTCCTTTAGTGCTGATGCCCTCTCTAACCCATATATTAAAAGCTCCATCTGTAACTGATGGTGGAAATGAGTTCTCAAGATAGGCGCTTGGATGGAAAGGTGCTTGAGTGAAAAAGATGTCTGAATTGTGACCAGATCTTAAAGGAATGATTGACAATTAAATTTGAGGTATACATAGATAAATGTTCAGATAGAGGAAATTTTGAGGGCATATAAGGCCATAAGATAAGTTCTCTAATTGTAACCACTTGGGAGAGGTGCCATAGGATAGGGACTCCTTCCAGTAAACCATGATCCTTCGCTCAGCAGCCCATTAATAAAATTAGGTGTGGCTGTAACATCTCCTTGTTTGTTCGAGGGTTTTTCTTATTCCAGATGTATCCGGCAATCAATTTGTCTTTGTACATAAAGAACAACTTTGATAAGAAAACAGGAATGCATTGCAAATTTAGGCAACATTAATTTGGAATGTATTAATTCTTCCTCCTTATGATAACGGTAGTAGACTCCAATGTTCCAAATCTTGTTTTAGGCAGGAGGGGTAAGTTAGTTATGAAGAAGTCATGTGTGACCCAGATTCCCATGTAGTTAATTTTATATGTAGTTATTTAAAGCGGGAATAAAAAAAATCAATGCCGTCAACTCAGCTGTGGTGTTCACTGGCATAATCTCACTTTTTTGTAGATGAAACTTATATCAAGATGTTTTGCCAAAATCCTCTGATAAAGTAAATGTTTTTGGTCGTCTAGTTAAGTGGTCAGACAGGTACAGAAGTATGTCCTCAGCATATAGGGATACTTGATGCTCCAAACCTTTTCTCTGTATACGCTTAATGCTTACCTTTCCATGCAGTGCAATCACTAAGGTTCAGCAGCAGTATCATATAAAAGGGGCAACAAGGGGCAACTAAGAGGAGACATTGCTGTTCATTCGGACAGCTGCCTTTGGAAAGGAATAGAGCACCCTCATCTATGAATCCACTAATCTCGAGCCAAATCCAAATATTTTTGGAGTAAAAAGAAGATAATCCCACTCCACCCAATCAAATTCCCTTTTCAGCATCAAGGGGTATTAAACAGGCATTGTATCTTAAAGAAGGAGTGGCGATTTTCATCCGATACAGTTTTGGGTAAGACAGCTTCCAAAGGGCTGGCTAACATTTTAGATAAATATTTCTTTCCCCATTTTAGACTGAAATAGGGTGATCAGGGCTGCACTCAGGAGGATTGTAAACTTTTTTTAGTGACAAGTGATATAACCGCCTGCCGCATGGTTTGAGGGAGAGAGAGAGAAGTAAATGATTCTTCTTATACAGATAGGAAAAAAAGTTGCTTGGTAAACATTTAAAACATTCAGGTCCCAGAGATTTTCAATTCTGTACTAAGTTGACTGCGTCTGTAAGCTCTTCTGTGGAAAAGGGTTCTTCTAGATAAGTCACATTGTTAATTGTGGGAATATCCTATTTTCCAAAGAAGGAGTAAAACAAAGAATCGTCACCAAGGGATTCTGTAGTATACAACCTTGAGTAGAATTTGTGAAAACAATAATTCACTTCTGAATGATCTATGTGTTTGGTGTCCATCTCATCATTTATCTCAGCTAGTTGGTTAGCAAGAATATTTTCCTCCTACTCTGAGTTTTACTGATAAGGGTTTCGGTGTGTTTGAACTTGAACTTGAACTTGGTTTGAAGAACTAATCGCTGTTTAAATATGTAATTAGATGGGGCAGTAGCAATTGTTGCATCTAGCAGTAAGATGTTGTTTAATAATTGTTTGATCCTTGTGCGTTGTGACCTTTTTTGAGTTTTGCATTGTATGATATAATTTGTCCCCAAAGGTATGCCTTCATTTATTCCCAAAAATGTGAGGCAGGCATGTCTGGGGTTTGGTTATGTTTGAGAAAGGAAGCAATTTCAGTTTAAATAAAACAAATACTATAAATAAAACTTTCGCACTGGCTTAGTTATCTATATATAAGTAATCTATGCGTGACTACCATTTGTGTTGACAAATAACTAGACTGCAAGAGCTGATTTGGATGTGTTAACGGCTTTGGGCGAGCTACGATCTAGAATTGGTGATTCACTCATTCACTACTCCCTACTCACTATCTAATGAGTTGTATGTGGAGGACCATATAGTGAGCTCACCCACAAGATGAAAACAACACTTTCGGACACTACTCCGATCACTGTCTCGGCGCCGTTAATTATCTCATTAATGTCAGACAATCAGTTGGTGTACAGTTCTTTCTGTCAGCATGATGGTACCGCTATCTATATATATATATATATATATATCTATCTCAGATCCATATTTTAAAGAGGAGCTAGAAAAGATGTGGAAAGTAAGAGCAACAGTGGTACCAGTGGTAATCGGAGCACTGGGGGCTGTGACCCCCAGACTGGGAGAGTGGCTACAGCAGATTCCAGGTAAAACATCAGAGGTCTCTGTCCAGAAGAGTGCAGTCCTAGGAACAGCTAAGATACTGCGCAGAAGCCTCAAACACTCAGGCCTCCGGTAGAGGGCCCGAGCTTGGGGATGACACATACCACCCCACAAGGGGTGAGAGAGGGATTATTATTTCATATATATTGTTGTGGTGGAAGACGGTGAGTGTCCTGGTTTTTTCTCCTTTTTTGTCGGTTATTCTGTTTTTTCCCTGGTTTTCTCTGTACTCTGCCTGCCTCCCTGTGTCTCCTCCCCCGTGTGTGCTCCCTCTCCCTCTCTCTCTCTCTCCCTCCGCTCCCGAGCCCAGCCAACGACCCGCACCTGCATCTCGTCAGCCACCTCCTCTGCCTGCCACACCTGCCAGCAATCAACTCCATCTCTGCCAGTACTTCTACCCCGGCTCTCCAGTTAACCCCTGCTTGATCGTTGTTGCTCGTAAGCCGGTGCCGCAAGTTCACTCAAGGTCCTGAAATCTCTGTAGCTACTTTTTTCCCCCTGTGTCTAACCCTGTCTGTCTGTTTCCCTTCCTGGGTTCACTCACCCTCATCCTCCGTCTTGTCAGCTGGGCTCGCTCACCGGTCCTCTCCCCTCAGACTTCCCCCACGGTGTCCTCCTGGCTCTCGAGTCAGCCTGCCACCACACTCCTCCACCAGCCCCCGGATCAGTTCTCCCGTGCCTCCTCTCTTCCTGGGCCCCCCAGAGTCCCTCGGCTCGCTGGTCCATGTCTCCTCGGTTCCCCGTGCCTGCGTTTCCCCGGCGTCCACCTCTTCCCTCAACTCCAGTCCCTTAACCCTTTTGTTCCTTAATAAAGCCAGTTAACCTTGAGTGCTGCGTTTGGGTACACTCTGTTCATCCTACAACACATTTTATATTTGTGTCAGCTGCGAGATGATTCCATTTTGTTCCATCCTATGAATAATGTATTTTCTCTTGTGTGTAGAAACCAGGAAAAGCCACAGATGATGCCGCCTCTTGTGATGCCTTTGCCCATGCCCCAGAAACTACACTTCAACATCACGCCTGAGGTCAAGAAGGACATTGAGGAGACCAAGCATAACATGGACATGTGAGAGTACCTTTTAGTTAGGATGGTTACATAGACACAGTTATCAGAATAACTCATTTTTATTTGGTGCTGTGCTGACAGCTATATGCAGCAGCAACATTTTCATACTTAAAATGCACAGACTACAGATTATGGGCTTCAAATGTGATAAGAGACCTAAGTGGTGAGGAGTCCTGCCACCTTTTTATTTACACCAAGTACCGTGTCCCCTCTGCATCAAGACAGCATCAGATCTTCTAGGCACACTTGCAGTTTTTGAAGGTACTTGGCAGGTTGAAGAAACAGTGGAGACCGTTCCTTTTTCTACAGGTATAAAACTAAAGAATGCGACAACGCTCCTTTTAAAATATGTTGTGTGTGTTTGTTATTGTCAATAATTTAATTCTTAAACATTTACAAACACTCTGATTTCACTATGAACCAAACAGGCATTCAGTGGACAGCACATATACGGACACCTCTTCGGTCTTAAGATGCAGGCTGTTGAGGAAAACATCTCCATGCCTGATCTCTTCACAGATACTTCCTATTCCAAAGCCTCTGACTTCAGACACTTTACCTCTCAGGTAAGGGTCAGGGTTGAAATTACAATATACTGCAACATAAGATAGCCTAAACCAGTACTTTACACTAAAAAGTGGTTAATTGGATAAATATAATAGAGACCGCTACCTTCATTCAACCAGTTTCCCAACAAACAAACTGTTAAAATGTCCAGGCTATATGCACATGAGTAAAGCTGGTTTAGTTTTGTGACAGACTTTCCACATTATAACCAAGCGGTAACCTCCGCATCTGAAACTCGATACTTCATAAAGGTTGTCCACAAACCAACATGTGACGTCACCTTGACTACGTCCATTTATTTTATACAGGATGTCTGTGAAGGTTCTCATCCAGGTCATAGTTAGGAACTGAAGACGTCTCTTAGACAAGGGACGAAACGTTTTTAAGTATCATCAACCAAGTCCGGTTGCCCTTGATTTTATCCTTCCTTGGATTCTTTTAAACAATCTATGGTCATAACAAGATGTTTGTCATGGTGACAGCCATACACTGTTGAAAATGCACGCTTGGCCTCAAAAGAAGATTAACTTCATCTCATAGAAGCACATATTAGAGAGCTCAGTGGTTGGATGGTAATTTTATCTTTTATCTTCAATTTTTCTTTCTGTGTTTTAGTTGTGTGTTGTTGCAAAACACTTTGACTCTGTGGAAAAGCGGCATACAAATAAAGTTTGCTTACCTTCTTAAAGTGCTTCAACAATAACTAACAACTGCTTTCTCACTTCTGTCCCTGTTCACAAGGTAATTTCAAAGTTTGACAGTCTGGCATGTATTGGCCCTGAACAACCTGGTAGATACCTGGTGTACTACAGTATTAAGAACGATCACATTGAACTCATGGTGTCCACTTTTGAAGCTTCCAACACCTGCAAAGAAACCAATGCAGTACATCTAATCCAAGCCATGGAGGATGCTCTGTTGGACATGAAGACCCTGCTGGAACAAACACCAAGAGCCAAACTGTGAATCTAATCCAGACTTAAAGCAGTAGTTCAATATTTTGGGAGATTTGATCCTTTTTTTTGCTGATAGTTTGATGAGAAGATCATACCACTTTCATGTCTTAGTACAAGACAAGAAAACAAAAGGAAGAGTTAGTCTAGCACGTAGCTCCCCATAAAACTACAAGTTGTTATTAAACAAAATAATGCGTTACATAGGGAGCTTCAGAGATGCTGATGGGTGGAACTGTTTCTAGTCTTCGTGCTAAGGTACAAGCATGGTTGAGTGCTGAGGATGAATTAAAGCTGGTGTAAGCAACATTGGCGAAACTAGCAACTAGCGAAACTAAATTATGCAACTGAAAAAATCCCTCCACCCATTTTCAGGCCTCCCCCAAAAGCCACTACCCAAAACCACATTTTTATACAGAGTGAGTGCATGAGCAGAGCACGTGTAGGTAAACGTGTATATATACAGTGAGGAAAATAAGTATTTGAACACCCTGCTATTTTGCAAGTTCTCCCACTTAGAAATCACGGAGGGGTCTGAAATTGTCATCGTAGGTGCATGTCCACTGTGAGAGACAATCTAAAAAGAAAATCCAGAAATCACAATGTATGATTTTTTTAACTATTTATTTGTATGATACAGCTGCAAATAAGTATTTGAACACCTGTCTATCAGCTAGAATTCTGACTCTCAAAGACCTGTTAGTCTGCCTTCAAAATGTCCACCTCCACTCCATTTATTATCCTAAATTAGATGCACCTGTTTGAGGTCGTTAGCTGCATAAAGACACCTGTCCACCCCATACAATCAGTAAGAATCCAACTACTAACATGGCCAAGACCAAAGAGCTGTCCAAACACACTAGAGACAAAATTGTACACCTCCACAAGGCTGGAAAGGGCTACGGGGAAATTGCCAAGCAGCTTGGTGAAAAAAGGTCCACTGTTGGAGCAATCATTAGAAAATGGAAGAAGCTAAACATGACTGTCAATCTCCCTCGGACCGGGGCTCCATGCAAGATCTCACCTCGTGGGGTCTCAATGATCCTAAGAAAGGTGAGAAATCAGCCCAGAACTACACGGGAGGAGCTGGTCAATGACCTGAAAAGAGCTGGGACCACCGTTTCCAAGGTTACTGTTGGTAATACACTAAGACGTCATGGTTTGAAATCACGCATGGCACGGA
>NC_060160.1:3836842-3875693 GCF_021292245.1 Micropterus dolomieu | reverse complement strand
CAATACTTAGTTGGGGCTCCTTTTGCCTGAATTACTGCAGCAATGCGGCGTGGCATGGAGTCGATCAGTCTGTGGCACTGCTCAGGTGTTATGAGAGCCCAGGTTGCTCTGATAGTGGCCTTCAGCTCTTCTGCATTGTTGGGTCTGGCGTATCGCATCTTCCTCTTCACAATACCCCATAGATTTTCTATAGGGTTAAGGTCAGGCCAGTTTGCTGGCCAATTAAGAACAGGGATACCATGGTCCTTAAACCAGGTACTGGTAGCTTTGGCACTGTGTGCAGGTGCCAAGTCCTGTTGGAAAATGAAATCTGCATCTCCATAAAGTTGGTCAGCAGCAGGAAGCATGAAGTGCTCTAAAACTTCCTGGTAGACGGCTGCGTTGATCTTGGACCTCAGAAAACACAGTGGACCAACACCAGCCGATGACATGGCACCCCAAACCATCACTGACTGTGGAAACTTTACACTGGACTTCAAGCAACGTGGATTCTGTGCCTCTCCTCTCTTCCTCCAGACTCTGGGACCTTGATTTCCAAAGGAAATGCAAAATTTACTTTCATCAGAGAACATAACTTTGGACCACTCAGCAGCAGTCCAGTCCTTTTTGTCTTTAGCCCAGGCGAGACGCTTCTGACGCTGTGTCTTGTTCAAGAGTGGCTTGACACAAGGAATGCGACAGCTGAAACCCATGTCTTGCATACGTCTGTGCGTGGTGGTTCTTGAAGCACTGACTCCAGCTGCAGTCCACTCTTTGTGAATCTCCCCCACATTTTTGAATGGGTTTTGTTTCACAATCCTCTCCAGGGAGCGGTTATCCCTATTGCTTGTACACTTTTTTATACCACATCTTTTCCTTCCCTTCGCCTCTCTATTAATGTGCTTGGACACAGAGCTCTGTGAACAGCCAGCCTCTTTAGCAATGACCTTTTGTGTCTTGCCCTCCTTGTGCAAGGTGTCAATGGTCGTCTTTTGGACAGCTGTCAAGTCAGCAGTCTTCCCCATGATTGTGTAGCCTACAGAACTAGACTGAGAGACCATTTAAAGGCCTTTGCAGGTGTTTTCAGTTAATTAGCTGATTAGAGTGTGGCACCAGGTGTCTTCAATATTGAACCTTTTCATAGTATTCTAATTTTCTGAGAGACTGATTTTGGGGTTTTTATTAGTTGTCAGTTATAATCATCAAAATTAAAAGGAACGAACACTTGAAATATATCAGTCTGTGTGGAATGAATTTATACATTATACAAGTTTCACTTTTTGAATGGACTTACTGAAATAAATCAACTTTTTGATGATATTCTAATTATATGACCAGAAATACTAATTCATAAATCCTCGGGGCACCACCGGAAATTCAGTTTGCCCAGGGCCTCCGGACTCCCAGGGTATGGTTTTAATAATTATACAATTATTCCTAGTGATCAGTTAGTAGTAATTGCTTAATCATTTTGATAAATCAATCAGTCAATCTGATATCGAAGGTGTAAATCCTCCGTTACAGTGACCTGGAGTTAAACAATACACACACACAATTCCTGTGATTTAGGTGAAATTTATTAGCTAACTAAAGGTGAATATAAATGCGGTTAAATATAAATCAAAGAAATAAACAATGACTAAACAAACAGAATGCAAACAATGAGAATGATGGGGTTGAAGGTAAATTGAGTTGTTCTACTGTGGGGAAGAATTTGAGCAAGAATGTTATGATGATAATTCAGTTAAATTTGGTTAGGAGTTTGGCTAAGGATTAGACTAACGGACATCACTGATCACAGAATGCGGGGTTGGTTCTGCCTTACTGGGAGTTGTCAGCCGTGGGCTGGGTTGAGTGGCCCCACGCTAGCTGCCCGATTCCTGGCTTTGTGCTAGGGATTTTTCTGGGGGTTCTTCCGCTTTGTCTGGATGAAGATGTCCTTTGTTACTGCTGGCGTAACGGGCCCACGTGGCTGGGTTTGAACTTCAGTGGGAGCAGTATGAGTTAACTCGACTAAAATAAAGCTTAAAAGAACTTGGTCGTTCTTGAATTCAGAGTTGCGCAACTAAAACGGTCTGCTAACTTTACAAACAAACAAAAGAAAAAAATAACTTCCACGATAGGAGCGGCACTTTGCGTGTGTGGCTTGAAAAGAACAAAGAAATCTTCGCGGCAATGCCGGGCCAGACTGCTTAGGGCGTTGCTGGGAAACTGGGCACGCTCCGTAAGCGTGTAGAGCAAAGAGCAAGAGCGAAGAGACAAGAGAACAAAGTTGTGTTTCCTAAGGCGTGTTCCAGGAGGGGGCTGTGTTTCCCCTGAGGATTTATTTCCGGTCTCTTGAGAGAGGCTGTCCCTTAACTTTATGTCTATTTTAAAGTCTATTTGCATGTACTTCAATCAAATACCTTCCCACAATCAAACCTTAAATGTCATAAACAGTTATACCATTATTAGTTTTAAGCATTTGATAAAAAGGAAAGGAAACAATTACTTTTTAGTAATTAGAATGGTTACCAGTACATTTTCAGAAATTCAGGATGGAAGGAGGTTAACTAACATTTCCTGGATAATATTGGCTGTTAAACATTCTTACTTAGAGAATATATATGCAAGTTGAATGAACATGGTATCAGATTATACACAATAAAATACAGAGTGACACATTAAACCAGCTGAAGAATCATTACATGTAATACTTATTTTGTCCTGTTGGGGGAGCTCTGGTTCCATGATGGGACAAAGGATCTTCTGATTATTTACTTATATTTAATTCAATCCTTGGTTCAGGAGCTGGGGAAATCAATTATTTAACACATGATAATATTTCTGTATCATGTCATTTCATTTCTAAGAGAGTATAAAAAGGTGCTGGAACAAAGCATTAGTTAAAACACGAATTAAAGGAATGGCGGTGATCATTTGCTGTAAATTAAAGAGCACTGCAAAATTAACTTACTTATGGATTCTTCTTTTCAACAACAACAACAACATGGTAATATAACTACTCAAATGGAAGTGGACAGACCTACTAAGTAACTTAAAGATTCTTTAATTAAACACGGTAATAGGCAAGTTTATAAGGAGACAATATTCATTTGTCCACACAAAGGAATTCGGGGCAGCGTCCTTCTCTGGTGTCTGTCTTTCTTATCAGTTTCGCATAGCTGCGTGAGAACGAGGGGCAGGTTAAGAGTCCATGTTAATGGCTCTTTGGTAGGGTATAGAACCAGGACTGAAAGAAAGGGGTTCTTTGATGTTTGGAGTAATTAGAAAGGGGGGCACGGTTGCCATGGCTACCCTGTGTGGGGGGGCAGTTTAGCGTCTCTTGACCTTTTATTCAAAAGGGTTCTGATAGGCTGGTTCAGGATGAAGTCTCTGGGAAGTGTCGAGGTGACACCTTTATGGTTGCCGAGGTCCTCACAGCCTGGTTCAGGTTGAGGTTAGTCTCTGTGTAATGTTAATATTGTCATTTTAATAGTCATGCATAAAGTCTGTTATCTCAACTTCACTGGAGGTGGTAGGTTTTAGAGCTGAAACTACCCAAGCAGCACTTGGGAGTGGAGAAAAACTTTCACCCCCTGCCTTTGGGGTACTACGGCTGTCCGTCTCTTTCTCTCACGTAGAGAGAAAGAGAATTTAGAATCTCCAATTATTTTGATATAAAATAATCAAACCCACACTGGCTGGTTTCACATGTGTTTTCTTGACAAAATGTGGTTTGGAGACCAGCGTCAGGTGACACAGCCGCTGTCACGTCGTGCAGTGTGACCCCTTGTCACCGATCAGTCACGTAGTGTGAACGCCACAATGACTTCAAGACTCCTATCACAAGACGGCAAGTTGTGTAGTGTGAACGGTACGGCCATCGGCCGAGGCTGAAAGTCGTGTAGTCTGCACGAGCCTTAGGTCGCTCCCTTTGTTCTCATGATGTGAGTTTCCAGCACAGACAACAGAGAAGCACTACACTATACCAGTAGCCAGAATAATGTTTGCAACAAATAACCAGTGGATGGTTGTTGCTACTGTGGCAATGACAAAACACACTTTTGGGGGTTCATAAGCCATCTCCTTGTATTTGTATTGTTGTAGTTAAAAGCCTGCCAGGTAATCTACTAAACTTCTGTTTTGTGTATTTAAAACCATTCCGAGCCTGGATTATCCACAGAACAGCGACTGCTATGATTTCAGCTGGGTGCTACATTAGTTCTGCAATAGTCATACACCTTAAATTATCTCCATACAGCACTCGTGCTACTGTCCATATCTATAAACACCAGCTGAAGGCTCTACTGCATGCCATCTTTAGCAAGCTAACATTATGAATAACATCAGTGTGAGTTAAATAATGCTCCAAGTGACTGTACTGAAGCTTCCGGTCCTCAGAATGATGGAGTCAGAAAATCAATCTTAGACCCTGTCTACACGAACACGGGGATTTTCATAATCGTGTTTCGGGCGTTCGTACACATGGAAACGCAGTATCAGGTCACTGAAACTGAACAGGGTGAGGATTTTCAGAAACGCTGGTTGTAGTGTTGTTGTGTGGACAATAAAACCCGGGGGTTTTGCCTTGCGACGTCTGAGTGTGCGCCATTATCCGCTGTGTTTGATGTCGCCGCCAGGTGGTTTGGTGGACTAGGCCTTACATAGACAGAAATAATACTGCAGAAATTGTGTAATGGTATGACATTTTCATAATAAATTATACAAAAAATACATTCATTCTTATCATCAGCAATCTTTAGGCACTGTCAACTGTCACTCTACCCAAGAAAAGTCTCACGGTCTCCCATCCCCACCCCACAGAATGGCCCGAAACCTGGATGTGAGGGATAGGGTATTTGACCACTTTGGAGGAAATGTCCTAAAGGCAGGCAAGATGAGCCCTGATGCTTTCGTACAGATGGCGGTACAGCTGGCTTACTACAGGTGAGTTGCTGAAAAATCATGTGGAGTTGGACTGTTTTGTATGTAGACCGTTTACTCATTACATTATAAATGGGTGATGAGAGAGCTGCAAAGGCTTTATGTAAAAAAATGTTTTTAAAACTAACGTAGATTCTTGTAATCATTGAAATGTACCCAGTTTTCAAAATCTTTCAGGTTGTGCTTAAAACCACGGCATTGGTGATAAGGAGACAGAATGCTGTGAATACAGTACATTTTCTCAGCCAGAAACAGGAATGACAGATAAACAAATGCTATCAACTAAATCACAGGATACGTAGTAAAACATTATAATCACTGTGTTTGTAGAGCTATAGTGTGTATTTGACTAGTTAACAAGTTTCAGGCCTCTGTATGTCAATTCATTTTCAGTTTTATTTAAGTTTAAGTTATCTTATTTACTTTTCAAATACAACAGGTGTAGACCATCAGTGATATATGAGGAGTATACAGCGTTGGCGATGGGACAGTGGATATGACTTGGATTGTGTGTTTGTTCTGGTCATTTGCCCTGGGTGCCGCCAGGGGGCGACAGAGTTTTGGGGGTTAGGGGTTGTGGGGGTGTCAATACATGTAAATATGTCTCCCTGCCCGTATTGTTACGGAACGCAACATAAGTTATTTTGGATCAAAGCGTCAACAAATGTAAATGTATTTTGAAATAGAAACCACAAATAGAACCTACACTCAGGATGAGTGGCCAACTGATTCAAAAAAATAATGATAATAATAATAGTAATAATATGGCGGTAGGTCTCAGACCGTGCTACATGCCTAGAGAGTCCCACGCCATTGCTGTTGTTGTTTACGTCCCATCGCGAGACTGCAAACACAACATCCAGACGCATTCATCTCCGGGGATTTCAACCACGTGACACTGGACTCCACACTGTCAGACTTTCACCAGATTTTAAGCTGCCCCACCAGGAAGAACAGGACAGTAGACCTCCTGTATGCCAACGTGAGGGAAGCTTACATTGACACTGCTCTGCCCCCACTGGGAAAGTCTGATCATAACCTGGTCCTGCTCACGCCACAGTACAAACCGCAGATCCAGAGACAGTCCACGACCAAAGGCTCCTTCAGGAAATGGTCTCCTGAGGCAGCGGAGGCTCTGAGAGACTAAATTGAATGTACTGACTGAAGCGTCCTGCAGATTTCTCCAGCGCCTTCGAAACCATCCGGCCGTTCCTGCTGAGAGACAAGCTGACAGAGATGAGGATGGACCCACGCTTGGTGACATGGATTACGGACTACCTCACAGAGAGACCACAGTACGTCAGACTGAAGGGCCACACGTCAGACACGGTGGTCAGCAGCACCGGAGCACCATAGGGGACAGGTGCTCTCTCCCGTCCTCTTCACCTTGTACACATCTGACTTCCAGTATAACACCGGGCTCTGCCACATGCAGAAATACTCAGATGATACTGTGATAGCTTGCTGCATCAAGGATGGACAGTAGGAGGAGTACAGGAGCCTGGTAGAGGACTTCGTGAGGTGGTGCAGGACCAACCATCTGCAGCTGAACACCTCCAAGACCAAGGAGATGGTGGTGGACATCAGAAGGAAGAAACCACATCTCCAGCCTGTGTCCATCGAGGGGGTCGATGTGGAGGTGGTCAGGACTGTAGCTGGATGACAAGCTGGACTGGACATCAAATATGGACACTCTCCACAAGAAAGAGCAGAGCCGTCTGTACTTCCTGAGAAGACTGGGGTCCTTCAACATCTGCAAAAAACTGCTGCATATGTTTTGTCTGTGGTGGCCAGCATCCTCTTTTAGGCTGTAGTTTGCTGGGGAGGGAGCAGCAAGAAGAGAGACGCCGGTCGACTGGACAGACTGGTGAGGAGAGCTGGCTCAGTGGTGGGCTCAGAGCTGGACTCTCTGGTGACAGTGGCAGAAAGAAGGACCCTGGACAAACTGCTGTCCATACTGGACAACGCCCACCACCCTCTGCACAACACCTTCATCAGGCAGAGGAGTGTGTTCAGTAGCAGACTGCTCTCCCAGCCCAGCTCCACCAACAGACTTAAAAACTCTTTCGTCCCCCTGGCCATCAGACTGTACAACAGCTCCTAGTCATGGCAGGGAGGACAATAGACAAAATCTGTACTCTTTACATCCATCTGCACTACTGTGTGGAAATGTGGAGGTGGTGTCTGCCTCCTGAAATCAACCTGGAACCTGATTCCACAGGAGAGGAGCTTTAGAGGTGAAGGCTTAGATAGCTAATCAGCCAATCACATGGCAGCAACTCAATGCTTTTCCACTGCACAGTACCAGCTCGACTTGGCTCGACTCGCTTTTGTTTGGTTTTCCATTGTAGAAATGTTGTACCTGTTTATTTCGTATCACCTCACCTCCGTCGAGGTTCCAAGCGAGCTGAGGGATACTAAAATGTAACGTGAAAACACAACCAACTGCTGATTGGTCAGAGAGAATATTCACTGCATCAGAAATGCCAGCAACAGAAAGTTTTATATTTTACAGTTTTCATATGTAATTTCATCACTAAATCCACTTCTGAGAAGTTTTGAGATGAGAAATCAACTGTGTAGATTTCGAATATTGACAGTTTGACGAAAAGTGATGGTGGAACAAAAATGTACTTGAATATTTTCGGAGTTGAGGAGCTCCGCAAGTGGCAGCGGGGGAAGCCTGTACCAACCCGCGGGAGGAGCGTGTGAGGCCGCCAGCCGCCCGCTCACAGAGCCCTCTGCTCCCGCCGTCACACAGACCGCTGCAGCAACAACGGCAGAGGAAAACACAGCTGGAAGGTTTTCATACCGCTTATCTGTCTTTACATTCTGAGGAATGTTGAAATGTTTTAACTTAAAAAAGAGGAAGCTGTGTGGATCGCTGGTATGTGTGTCGCATCGCAGAGTCGAGTCTATCGATTTGCGCTATGGTAGCATTTTTCGGCAAGGCAGCATAGATCGTCACTGGCAACAGTTCAATGTTCTGGCAGATGTTTATTTCCTCCTATGTTTTATTATTATGTGTATCCATAGGGGGTGGAGCTTGATACCTTGGCAAACACTTCATCCCCCTTCAGTTAACTCATTATCTAAGTCTTAAGTTGTCAACTGTTAAATTAATTGCCAACTATTTTGATAGTTAATTTATAATTTTTTGATGATATATACATGACATTTTTTAATTCACTGGTTTCCTTTTATGAAATGTGAATATTCTCAGTTTCTTTACTCCTATGATAGTCAGCTGAATAGATTTGGGTTGAAGACAAAATAAGCCATTTGAAAACATCTCCTTGGGCTATCAATATTTTCTGACATTTTTATGGACCAAACAACTAATCAATTATTTGAGGTAATGATTGACATATTTATCGATAATGAAAATATACCTTAGTTGCAGCCCTCCTAGATTCAGAAGCTCCTCTCTTAGCAGGCTAACCTCAGTTGTATCACCCATTCAGTCTGGGGCCATCACATAAAAACACAAAATGTTTTTGACACTCCAGAATCACAAATTTAATTTACCACACATTATTTTTACTCTGCACGGATACATTGTGATTATTTGTTTCTGATATTTTCCTCACAAAAATGTTCAAAAGTAACAAAGGCATCAGTTGACATAATATAGCCCTGCCTTAATCCTCTGGTCAGAATTCCTGGTGTAATTTATAAGTACAGTATTTAAGAATGTATGCTCTCGTGAAGAGAGATAGCTTCATGGCTTCATTTGCCGTGGTGGGTGAAACTAAGAAGTTATCTGCCATTATAAGGCAACACAAGCTGAAAACTGTTCCATCACAAGGATAAGGTCCTCTCTGTTGGCACTCTGGTTTACAAGCCTCCACTGCTTCCTGAGAGACCTCTTTCAGATGATCTTGTCCTCCAAATAGACGAGGGATGGTATACATGAGAATTGGGCGTCCCCTTGGAGCTACTGTATTTCTGCTGCCGCGGATAACGTGGGTATTCCACAAATCTGCAACTTGCTGCAGTTGTTCCCGTAGAAGAAAAATACCAGTGAGAACACAGATCAATGTAACACTTCCTATTTTGAGTCAATATTATACATGCAGACATATGCTCCCTGGACAAAGGGGGTGAGTGGACATTATGTCAACAATGTGTAAGATGACTATACTGCTTACATTATTAATAATGTTAAAAGCCTGTAGCGTCCAAGAGCGATAGCTAAGGGTTACTTTGCATGTTGTGGGACAGTTAAAGTATGTTTTGGTTTTTGTAAATGCATGTCATGTGTTCAACAGAATACATGTGTACTGCTGTGACTAGTCAGTTTTACAGTCCCTGTGTAGGCTATATAAAAATAGTGATAAAGCAAGCAGAGTTGGTCTGTCTTCCAATTTTGGGATTGCAGTTTGTTGAGAAGGCATGAAGCCATACCATGAGTATTGAAAATCCATCAATCGCTGCATTTATACTGTAGCATGGCTACTTATGTTTTAATAAACTTATGAGAATTAATTCAAAATTATGATTTTTAATATTCAGAGGATATTAATTCATAAAGCTTCGTTTCACCCGAGATTCCGTTCACCCAGGGTCTCGGGATTCCCTGGGTATGGTTAATAATTATACAATTATTCACTAGTGATCAGTTAGTTAATAATCGCTCAATTATCTTAAATCAATCAGTCAGTCTCATATTGAAGGGGTAAATTCTCGTGGCAGGGACTTGGAGGTAGGCAACACAATTCCTGTGATTATAGTGAAGTTTATTAACTAACTGAGGTGACATAAATGCGGTTAAATATACATCAAAGAAATAAACAATGACTAAACAAAGAGAATGTGGGGTTCTATTGTGGGGAGAATTCGATACATAGGGTGGAAGAGAACTAATGAAAGTAGTTAGATGGTACTAAAATTTGTCTAGGAGTTTTAAGGACTAAAGATAATGGATTAACAGACTATTGGACATCACTGATCACAGTTACTACAGCCCACGTGGCTGGGTTTGGTTTAAGTGGGAGCAGTGTAAGTTAGCTCGACGAATAAAGCTTAAAAAGAACTTGGTCGTTCTTGAATTAAACTAGTGTAACTTAATGGTCTGATAACTTTTAACAAACCGAGGCCTCTCCGGAGGTCGGGCAGGAGGCCGGCGCTGAAAGCGAGATCTCTCCGGATGTTGAGCAGGAGGCCGGCGCCGAAGGCGAGATCTCTCCGGAGGTCAGGCAGGAGGCCGGTGGCGAAGGCTTGGGACCTCAGGAGGCAGAGCTGGGCTGAGGACCACAGACTGAGCAGCTGGGCTGATGACCACCGGCGAGACAGCTGAGCTGATGGCAACCGACTGGACACGAGAAGATGAAGTTGGCCGGACCACCGGCAGGACTGGTATCGGTTGGACCCCCAACATGGCTCGAGGAGGAAGAGTCAACTGGACCACCGGCGGGACTGGTTCCGGTCGGACCATCGATGGACACCACGGAGCAGGAACCGGCGGAACCACCGACAGAGACCTTGGAACTGCAACTGACTGGACCACCAGCTGGGCTCGAGGAGCTGGTTTCGGCCGGACCTGGGACTGGCCACGAGGAGCAGTGGCTGCCCACTGTTCCCTTGAGGGATGGGTTAAATGCATAGAATGAATTTCGCAACATGTATGTGACAGTAAAGTATCTTCTTCTTCTAAAGAGGAACAGGAGTCAGCTGGACCACCTGCGGAGCTGATGCCGGTCGGACCACCGACGGGGAACAAGACAAGAGTCTGCTGGACCACCAACGGAGCTGGTGCTGGTTGGACCACCGATAAGGGACCAGGAACAAGAGTCTGCTGGAGCACCAATGGAGCTGGTGCCGGTCGGACCACCGACGGGGAACAAGGAACAAGAGTCGGCTGGACCACCAACGGAGCTGGTGCCAGTCGGACCACCGACGAGGGACCAGGGACAGGAGTCAGCTGGATGGAGCTGGTGTTGGTTGGCTAGCAACCCGTTAGCAGACCGGTTGCTTTCCAGCTGGTGGCTGGTTGGTTGGGGGTTTTGAGTCTGAGTGCTACAAATCACAATAACAGACAGAACGTCTAAACACAATAATGACTGGGCAAAGACTGAAGAGAAACACCTATATATATATATATATATATATATATATATATATATATATATATATATATATATATATATATATATATATATATATATATATATACACCAGGGACTAACAAGCAGGACAGGAGCAACACAGGTGACAGACATGAGACTAACGAGACACAGGCAGGCAGAGAGAGAGCAGGGGAAAACAGAGACTGACATGCAGAGGGATTACTGGGGTAATATGTATAATGCAGAGAAGGAACCTGAAGTAAATACTAAAACCCAAACCAAGGCACAGGACTGGGAACAAAGACAGAGAACTAAAATGCAGGACAAAGAGCTAAGATAAAAGACAAAATATAAACTACTAAGGACAAGGAACGAGAGAAACAGGCAAATAGAAAAACACATGAAACATGGCAAAAACAGATACACGCAGGGAAAAAATACAACTCAACATAACCCAAAACCAACTTATAACACACACAGGCTGTGGAAAGGAAAGGGTCCCCTTTGTTTATGCTTCACACATTTGTGTGGAACTGAGACAACCACAGACGGGTCATGGGGGGGGTAGCTCCACCTCACCCCCCTCCCTCACCATCTTGGAGAGGGATGTCAACAGACTGTTCAGGAGGCAGAAACCCCGCAAAGCAGCTGGGCCGGACTCTGTCTCCCCATCCACCCCGAAGCACTGTACTGATCTACTGTCTCCGGTGTTCACGGAGATCTTAAACACCTCACTGGAGACGTGCCATGTGCCAGCCTGCTTCAAAACCTCCACCATCATTCCTAAAAAGACAAGGACCACTGGACTAAACGATTACAAACCCATCACCTTGACCTCTGTTGTAATGAAGTTATTTGAGCGTCTTGTGTCGTCCCACCTCAAGTCCATACAGACCCAGTCCTGGACCCCCCTGCAGTAAACATGGCCCTTCACTTCATCCTCCAGCACCTGGATTCCCCAGGAACCTACACCAGGATCCTGTTTGTGGATTTCAGTTCTGCTTTCAACACCACCATCCCGGCCCTGCTGCAAGACAAGCTCTCCCAGCTGAACGTGCCTGACTCCAACTGCAGGTGGACGGACAGGAAGCAGCACATAAAGCTGGGAAAACATCTCTCTGACTCCAGAACCATCAGCACTGGTTCACCTCAGGGTTGCATTCTCTGCTCCTCTGCCTGTACACCAACAGCTGCACCTCCAGTAACCAGTCCATCAGGCTTCTGAAATTTGCGGATGACAACACCCTCATTGGGCTCATCTCTGCTGGGGATGAGTCCGCCTACAGGTGGGAGATTGACCATCTGGTGTCCAGGTGCAGTGACAGTAACAGTCTGGAGCTCAATGCTCTGAAGACAATGGATATGTTCCTGGATTTCAGAATGAGCTCAGCTCCACCCTCACCCATCATCCTGTGTGACTCCACAGTTGACTCTGTGGACTCCTTCTGCTGCCTGGGGACCATCATCTCCCAGGACCTCAGATGGGAGCTGTACATCACCTCCCTCACCAAAAGAGCAGAGGATGTACTTCGTGCGAAAGCTGAAGAAGTTCAGCCAGCCAAAGACAATGATGGTGCACTTCTACACCGCCATCATTGAGTCCATCCTCACCTCGTCCATCACCACCTGGTACGCTGCTACCACCACCAGGAACAAGGGCAGGCTGCAGCGTATCATTCGGTCTACAGAGAAGGCGATCCATCTCTCCAGGATTCTGAGGTGTGCAGTTTGTGTCCACCCACCCTGGACACAAACTGGAGGCTGCTGTCCGTAAGGACCAAAACCTCGCGCCACTTTCTTTCCGACTGCAGTGCAGTCCCCCCCTTTCCTTTATTTTTTATTTATATTTCTATATTTATGTTCTAAAGCACTAATATACCAAGACAAATTCCTTGTATGTGAAAATGCACCTGGAAATAAAGCACATTCTGATTCGGTGTAACAATCAATATTATCCTGGTATTTAGTTAAACTGTTCTGTTCTTCTGCTATTGTGTTATGTGTTGGACAGAGAGGACCCAAAAGCAATGCACAGGATGAACAGGTTTTATTAAGGGGTTGGGGGAGTGGAGGTGAGGGAGAGGCGGATGCCGGAGAAACACTGGCACGGGGAACCAAGGAGGAGAGGAGTCATGGGAGAACTGACCGGGGGGGTTAGTGAAAGAGTGTGGTGGCAGGCTGACTGGCTAGGCACTAGGAAGAGCCAGGGGGACGCTGTGGAGGAGGACCGAGGGGAGAAGGCAGGGTGGCGAGCCCAGCTGATTCAATGTAGGACAGAGCTGAGCGAACCTGGAGGGAAGACAGACAGCCAGGGTTAGAGGCAGGGAAACAGAAATGACGCTGAAAACTCAAGAGCTTGAGTGATGAAGTGGCACCAGGTAAGGAGCAACGACGACCAAGCAGAGGTTGTGTGGAGAACCGGGGTTGAAGTACTGGCAGAGATGGAGTTGATTGCTGGCAGGTGTGGCAGGCAGAGGAGGAGGCTGACGAGGAGCAAGTGTGGATCGTCAGCTGGGCTCAGGAGCAGAGAGAGAGGGAGTGCGTGTGTGTGCGCACGTGTGCGTTGCTGTGGTATGAAGATTGACTTGATAGACGTGCCCTGAAGGTAATTATATAGGTACATCTGAAAAAGTTTGGCAATGTTGTTGGCTAGCACACAGCAGCTAGCTTGCTCAGACCATAAAGCTGCTGTTAGCGGTTCGCTGTGCAATGAGGTGACAGATACAGACACTCTGCTATATGGCACCAAATTACTTCATTGATGAAAAATGCGATAATACTGCATACCTGTTGAGCCCCAACATATTGTCGCGGTGGAAATTACTTCACCACGACAGCCCTATATTGAACCCTATGACTCCTGTTCTATTCCCCATTGATTGCATTCTGCTTGTTTAATCATTGTTGTTTTATTTCTTTGATATATTTAACCTCACGTGTGTTCACTCTAGTTAGAAATAAATATTTACCTTGAACACAGGAACGTGTGTGTTTACTATTTAGTGATCCAGGTCACTGGGAGAGCCCACCCTCATATTTGAGACTGATTGATTTAACTAACTGATTAGAAATAATTGAACAATTAATAACTAACTTATCGCTAGTAATAATTGTTGCTATACCCAAGGAGTCCCAAAAGCCTTGGGCGGACAGCAAATTTTAGGTGGTGCCCTGAACAAGTGCTTATGACATTAATACTTCCAAGTGTTATTACTCATAATTTTATTAACAAGTGAAGTGTAGGTTCACTACAACAGTTCTGTCTCTAAATTCTGACCAAAAACCTCAAATAAACTTTTATGTTGAAAGCCACACAACTATGTTGGGAGATTTTATTGAAAATATTTCTTCCCTTTCTTTGTCAGGATGTACCGGCGGTGCTCTCCAATAATAGAACCTGTCTCCCTGCGTACGTTCAGACTTGGTCGTCTAGCTAATATGAATTCAACCTCAAGTGCATCAGCTACCTTTGTTCAGGCCTTTGATGACCCCAAAAAACAGGTCTGGTGAACCGAAATACTTGTACTGCAACTCTTATTTTATGTAACACTATGTATTGAGCTGGCTACTTAAAGTTGATCTCTTTTATGAAGAATCAGAATATCTTTGACAAATTTAAATCAGGTTTATATTATCTTCCCAAAACTGCCTTTAGAGTAGTAGCTCCTTCACCTCTGGTTCACTCCCTTGAACACTCAAACTGGCTGCTGTCACCCCCACCCTCAAAATACTCTAATATGACCAAATTCCAGCTCATCTCCAGTCTCAGCTTTTATTCAGAAATACTAGAAGGTGTTATTGCCTCCCACCTCATTATCCCACCCCATCTTCAATGACCTGTCCAAATCATTTCAAAACAGTATCTGCTCACAGCACAGAAACAGCCTTCGTCAAAGTCACTGCAGTAATCAAATCACTAATCAAAACTCACAGTTTAAGAACTGCTTTTAATGTGATAAAAATGCAGAGCCATACATTTTAATGTGTTTTTAAATACACTTTACATAAGTTAAAAAGATTATCTTTAAAATTGCTTAATAAATCATATGTTTTATCATTAATGATATGTTTTTGATTTTACTTAATCTCAGCTCAGTATTTGGCACAGGTGATGGTGTAATTTTTATGGATTAGTCTGCTAACTCACAAGTGATGAGTTGTAACATTGCTGTATTTTTCCTGTTTTCCACAGAACTCAGAGAAAGTTGATTTATTGGAGAAAGCTCTCAAAGCACACAAAAAGAGCACCAACATGGTGAGTATCATTTACAGTGCCACTCAATACTTTAGTTCAGTGTAGGTCCAGTTTATTATCAGTGCAAAAATGCCTTAAACCACACCTGTTAGGGCTTACTATAAACAGTTGTTCTTTTATACATCTAGAAATTATTGTAAAAATGTAATTAGTATGTTAGTATTGAATTTTTTTATGAAATTAATCACTTTTGTATTGACTGTGTATGGGGTTCAACACAACACAAACACACGTAACAAAAACACTGGTGAAAACACTGTCAACATCAGCAAGGCTTGAATCACGGAGAGACCTCTGCTTTGTTTTGGAACTGACAAAACTATAACTAACTATATTTGGCTTTATCCTATTGGACAGGTAAACTAACATTGATGCAAAGATGTGAAATATATCGGGATTTTGTGCTTTAGTTGGCTCAAGGTAACATTAGCTCCCCAGGTGCTTTAGATTTGTTATTGTTATACCGATTCTCAGGTATACAGCTTCTCCAACATCTCAGTTGTTGTATCTTACGTAATCCACATAATATACAATAATGCCACATACCTGTGCAGGACAACACCACAGTGGAAGACCCATTCACTACAACGTTACTTACTGAAGTCCATAAGTTATAAGTGTGGCAACAATCAACAATTTGTAATATTCAGTCCAGCTCACTAACTGTTTTTGTTGTCATCCAATCGGGGTCGCCAGGTCATTTTTCTGGGCTTTTAGCCCCAGATGTTTTGACCGTAGCCCTGAATGTAACTCAACAACAGTAACAAAATATTTTCCATGTTAATATGCAATAATCTTCATGATGCAGCCTGTCTCGCTGGTCTTCAAAGAGCAGAGGCCAGGGGCGTTTTTAGGATCTTGAAACATTGGGGGCTTAGCCCAGCCCATAACTTCATATCTTCACATAATAATTGACCCTCCACCAAGCAGTAAAGCAACAGTAAACAACCTCTACTTATATGGCACAATAAAACTCACAACAACACTGTTAACTGTGTCATGTCTGCTAAATTGTAATGTCGTGTGCGTAAATCAAATAATATAACAACAAAACAGTGACAGTATGAACCGGGGGTCTTAATTTCCTGCATTCTGGTGTTTTTCTGCACCAATTATTAAAATAATTTTCCTTTTTAAATCTCCATGAAGGTGTTTATAAGATCACTTTAAAATATCACATTTGCTGCCCACCAACTTTTGTTACCTGTGCCATATATTATAAAGATAGCCAACCAAACCGCTTCATTTGCAGTAGCACAGGCTGCCAATACAATCTGATTATTCCTGAAACATCTAAATAATCTTCACAACGCAAAGAATTATTGTGGCAGTAACAGGAGAGAAGCTCGTTGTTGAAGCACGTAAACCTACACGCAGAGGAAGCTGTGCGTCATGCGTAAAACCCAACAGAACTATTTTATCCACCAAATTCTGTCTCGCTCTCTCTCTGTGCATCTCAAAAATAAATAACAGCTGAAAGATTATTTTCACCGGCGACATTCTCACCGTCGGACATCGCTATCAAATAGATTAACAGTCGCCGCAAAGTAGTGAGAGAATATCATGACACCTGACCGTGACGCAGACACCTGACGCTCTGTGTCCTGCTGTCTCTCTCCCACTCGCTCAGACACACTTTGCTCTGTTTGACTGTCTCTCTGCTCCAGTATGCTTCATTCCCTCTAAAGCGGATGTGATCTGCACTTTTCAGAGGTGCAGAAGTGAACATTTGTGTGGAATTGTGGTGATATTTCTGTCTGATCCCAAGTGTTTTCAGTTTCGGTTTTCTTCCTTTGATGAAGAGCAGTGCGCTTGTCTCATCGAGTAGGCTACAAGTCAAATTATTTATTTATATTGGCCTAACTGTTTTTTTTAAATGGGCCAACGATCAGCCCATAAAGCGTTGGCCTATACTGACATTGGGCTAGCCCAATCACATCTTCTCTTTCAGCACCCACTCCCTCCCCCTCTGCTCGTGCTGTTTCTTGTGTTGTGGGCCAAAAAAATAATAATTCACCAAATGCGCGAAAATAACTGATATGTAGATTTAAACAAAAAAAAAAAATAATCTACTGATATCTGACAGCCTTACTGCGTTATATTACACTATATTCTTATTTTTGAATTGTCACCTGAAACATTCCCTCAATAAATTGGTGCAAAGAAATTCACCAGAATGCACAAAATTAAGTGTTTAAAGCCCAAAATTAATATTATCAGTGTTAATTATTATCAGTAGTAATTATAGAATTCATAATAAATGTAGGCTACATATATAATTTACTGTTGCTTTTTAGACGTACTTTGAGTAGGCGGCAATGAAAGATGACATAACATGAAAGATTTCTGTGCTGGGCTAAGCCCCCAATGTTTCAAGAGCCTGGAAACGCCCCTGTTATCATCTAATACATTTAGCTTTGCTGGCATTGCTAAACCTCCCTGAAGGATACACAAATAGTAAAAAAAAGCGAGCTGACGCTGATGCATCACATCAGCTTAAAGCCTGTGTAACATTGCAGCGAGTATAGATTAGTTCAAAGTCAAGCTGATAAAAATATTACTGTAACGTTGCAGTGCGAGTTTACATGAGTTTCCAGCATGTTATGTAAAGCTGTCTCTGTGTGTCAGATTTTTCTTACTCATGAGTTTGAGCACACGTGTGTGTTTGTTAACAATTTAATTCTGAAACATTTACAAACACTATGATTTTCACTTTACACCTAACAGACAATCAGTGGACAGGACGCATACGGACACCTCTTTGGTCTTAAGATGCAGGCTGTTGAGGAAAACATCTCCATGCCTGATCTCTTCACAGACACCTCCTTTGCTAAAGCCTTTGACTTCAGACACTTTACCTCTCAGGTAAGGATCAGGGTTGAAATTGGACATGAAGTGAAATTACACTATACTGCAACTTCAGATTGCCTAAACCAGTACTTTACACTCTGCAAAAAGTGGTTAATTTGTTAAATATAATACAGGCCGCTGCCTCCTCATCCAGCAGTGGCTCAGAGTTTGATGGTCGCCATGAAACAATAACCTTTTTCTCAACAAACAAGCTGTTAAAATATTCAGGCTACATGCAGGAAGAAATGCTGGTTTAGTTTTGCTTACAGCCTGTTGCAGTTTGTTTGTTACTGACTGCACTCTGTTAGCTACTGTTGCATCTCTCTGTGATTGGTGCATGGTCACTGCAGACTGTAACTGACTGCTGAATTCAAATAAATACATTAATAAATAAATATGGCTATTAAATAAATCCTAAAATAAAGAATTGAGGTAATACATGTTTGTATTAAATATATAAATGACTCAATATATTTAAATAAATAATTTGATAATAACAGATGGGCCCTGTGATCTATTTGGGACCTGTCCAGGGTGTACCCCGCCTTTTGCCAGGTGTCAGCTGGGTTTGCAGGATAAGCGGTTGACGATGGATGGATGGATGGATGGATGGATGGATGGATGGATGGATGGATGAATAACAGATGGAAATAAGGAGAGATGGGCCTTTGTGTGTTATTGTAAAACACTTTGTGACTCTGGAAAAGCGCAATATTAATAAAGTTTACTTGCTTACTTACAGTGCTTCAACAATAACTAACCCCTGCTTTATCACTTCTTTCCCTGTTCCCAAGGTAATATCCAAGTTTGACTGTCTGGCTTGTATTGGCCCTGAACAACCCAGTGCATACCTGGTGTACTACAGTATTAAGAATGATCACATTTACCTTATGGTGTCCACTTTTGAGGCTTCCAACACCTGCAAAGAAACCAATGCAGTACATCTAATCCAAGCCATGGAGGATGCTCTGTTGGACATGAAGACCCTGCTGGAACAAACACCAAGAGCCAAACTGTGAATCTAATCCAGACTTAAAGCAGTAGTTCAATATTTTGGGAGATTTGATTCTTTTTTTCGCTGATAGTTTGATGAGAAGATCATACCACTCTCATGTCTTAGTACAAGACAAGAAAACAAAAGGAAGAGTTAGTCTAGCACGTAGCTCCCCATAAAACTACAAGTTGTTATTAAACAAAATAATGCGTTACATAGGGAGCTTCAGAGATGCTGATGGGTGGAACTGTTTCCAGTCTTCGTGCTAAGGTACAAGCATGGTGGAGTGCTGAGGATGAATTAAAGCTGATGTAGGCAACGAAAGCCACTACACATTTTTATACAGAGTGAGTGCATGAGCAGAGCACGCATAGGTAGACAGGCAGGTAGGCCAGCCAATGTAATACAATATTTTACATTTATTTAGCTTTAAGGAGTTGGTGATGTTTCCAGTCAGGATGCTTTAAGCTCATCTATGCAGACTTTAGCCTTATCTTTATCGAACAGATATGAGAGGGTTATCATTCTTCTCATCTAACTCTCAGCAAGCAAATAAGCACTTTTTTCCAAAACGCCAAGCTATTGCTTGACTAACCTGACCCAACCTGAAGTAGACTTTATGGAGCTAATCTCGCAGATGAAGTCTCACAGTGGTTCAGACAGGCAGGGAACCTGTTTAATAGTCTCATGTTCTGTATACTTTCCAAATCTGCGTACACCACCTGCTGCTTCCCAACTAATTTTTATTCCCTCACTTCTTCACTAGCATTTAAACTATGTACGTTTGTTGTCTACTTAGGCTATGTGTTCATGTTCAGTCAAAAAATTGGTATGTGACGCTTTGCTCTAAGAGTGTGTTATTGTTGTGATAAAGGGTTAAAACCTTGATGAAGCATATAAATGCCATCATAAGGAGCAAAGATGTTTGCGCACTGCTTCTCTTCATGACACACTACACTATATTCTTTAAATTATTTCTTACTTAATCCTGTACACACAAGAAACCGATAATATCATAAACAGCTTGCCATTAAATATACTGAGGACATTCATATGTCCAAGATGTTGAATTCTTTTATTTTCATGTACCATGGTGTTTCCTCTTGTGCCACCCTCAGAGGGCTGTTTCACAAAAGCAGAATTTAGAAATCCAGGATAAGAGATAAAGCTAGGCTTGACCTAGTGGGATCAGTGCATCCTGGCTTTATCCGTTTCACGAAGGCCAAACCAGGCTCAGGAGGAGCGGCTATGTCAAGCCAGGTGTAAGTAATTCAGATAAATGCACATCAACAACTGTAAATGCCCACTTACCCCACCCTGGGTTGATCTTAGTAATTGTTGAAAGTAGTTGTTATTTCCTTTATATTTTGTTGTTTGTATGGAGTTTGGTTTTATTGGAATTATGGTGTAAACGTGGACACATCACTCCTCGCAGTTACCAGTAATGTCCACCAATGGGCAGTGTAGTTTCTGCCACTAGGCTAAACTGACCCCTGTAAGGCTGTAAGTAAACCCGTACTTGCCAATTTACACTATATATATATATATATATATATATTTTTTTTTTATCTCTGGTTGGGGTCCAATTAAATGACAAATCTGACAAAAGTGTATAAAGTAATATAACCTTCTTGGAATTAACTATCTTCATTGCTTCATTGAATCTAAGTAGAGAGACAGCTCTTTCAGAAAAACAGTGAAATGTGGGGTGTTTTTTAAGAATTTACGTTTGTGTAAAAAATATTTCTATAGAATTATCAGGTTGTTGCATAAACATTCCAGTTTTCTGTCCTCCATTATAAAACCCAATCTAACTACTATAAGTCAAGGCTGGTATAGTCAGACTACTATGTTACAGCGAATCTCAAAATAATTTAGAGCTGTATTTATGCCTAAAATCATCATACTCCAGCAGGTTACCTCTGTGATCCATCAGATGTTGAATAGAGCATATTCCCTATTCCATCCAGTTTTTAAAGACTTTTTCTTTATCATAATACACTGATTGTTCCAAATTGGTGAGTTATGAGGGGGAAAGTTATGTTTATAGATCAGTTTCCAATAATGGACGACTTGCTGGTGAAATACAGTTAACCTTATTGGCAGCTTACTAATTTCAAAATCGCATTTCAACAGAAATTCTACACCCCCGAAGTCCATAGAAATTAAAAGGTAAACTAAACCAAATTGTTTCATTCTGATTTATAAATCTTTGTAATCATTTTAGCTTTAAAGTACTATTTATAGGATCAAAGTCAATTGCATTCAACCCACCCTCTTCCAAAGACTTAACAATGTCATCTTTTCTAATATAGTGAGGCTTGTTTCTCCATATAAAATTAAAAATAACCTGGTTGATTGTTTTAATTACATTATCAGGGATTGCCACTGAATAAGCTGGGTAAATAAGTTTTTTGTTATGGCTTCCATTTTAGATGTATATAGAATATAGAAAAATCCCTCTGCAGCCATGTATTCAAAATCATTTTACTCTTTTTCAGAATATTATCTGAATATTATCTTTTCTCTCTATTGCCAAGATCCTTAGACATGGTAATCCCCAGATATTTGACGTCATTCTTAACTGGTATACCTTGAATAGATGTTAAAGGTGGGCAGTGGTGACCCTTGTGACCTGAGCTTGTGACCGGGAGGCCGCCGGTTCAGTCGGTAGGATAAAATCTGGGTGTGGAAAGTAAACCAAGCACTGAGGTGCCCTTGAGCAAGGCATAAGCCCTAAGTGGAGAGCAGACCATGCTGCGGTTGTACTGGGCAGCTTCCAGATGTGAATGTGTAACAGTGTGAATGTGATCAGGGCCTCCCTGCAAATGAGGTTGCTCTCAGTGAAGCTCCCTGAATAAATATAGGTAAACTAAATCATGGGTGATCATGGAGTGCCGTCAATTTATGCATTTATTAAAATGTAAGTAAAGACCTGAGGCTTTTGAAAAAAAAGAGATAATGAGAATCTTTAAGGCTTTTGGAATTTGTGCCGCATTTTTAGGAAGAGGGTAGTATCGTCCACTAATTGACTAATAATCAATGAGCTTCCCAAAACATTCAACCGTTGTACTTCATCACTGTTCTTAAACATAATGCTAACATCTCTGCAACCAAAATGAAAAGCAAGGGAGAAGCTGGGCAACCTTGACGGATTCTTCTCTTCATGTCAAATCGTTTACACGTGCCTAAAGGCAATGATACAGAACTATTTAGATCACTAGAATACAAATCCCTTGTTTCATAGTAGGTGTTAATGTCGTATTAGTAAAGCATTCTCAGATAGCAAAAAATAATAGTTCTTTAATATCTTCATAGAATAATTTTTAATTGAGAGCATTTCCACATTTCAATTTCGGACTCACACAACTCTAAAAATTCTGTACTGATTGTAGAAATGGGTTTTTTATAATGTCAAAGAGGGCAGTAGCATCCTCTCTGGAGTAAGAGGAGGAGTCTGCATAAAATTTGTGAACCTCTCTCTTATCTCTCTCGTCTTCTTTTCTCCAAACCACAGAAATATGCACTATTGGACTCGGAGTGGAATTTGCAGCAGGACTGATGCGTTTTGCTTTGCAGCTCTGGGGCTAATTGTCTAATTGTCTGCTACATAATGAACATTTCTTCATAGAAGTCAAGGGGAAATGTGTCTCTTTGATTTGCAATGAAACCGTTGTAGTGATTAAAGAATATAATGTACACCAACACTATGAAACCAAACATCAGACACACATCCTACACTGATGCCGAGCGAGAGGAGAAAGTTAAGCAAAAGAGAGCTCGCCTGCTAGCTCAACAACAGTATTTTTCCCGTGCTAACAAAATACAAAAAAATGCCACAATGGCCAGCTGCGAGGTAACTCATTTCCCGGCATGGGAAACCTTTCTCAGATGGCGACTTCATAAAACAGTGCCTCATTACAGTCGCAGTTGTTAATTTTTTTTGCGGGGAGTTGATGAGAACTTTTGCATTACGGAGGAGCTGTTTGATCTTAGGAGCCTAAAGAGCACAACAACGGGTAAGGACATGTTTGAAGCTGTGTCAAATGAAATTATTGATCATCTTAATGCACCGAACATGAGCCAAGAGCCAAGAACAACTACGCAGCTTCAATGTTGCGTACTTCCCCACTCTGTTCGAAATCAAATGTGCTTTTCCAAAGGCTGACCTTTCAGCTAAAAAGGGGAAGTTTGTGTCCGTGATCACATCTCTCATCACAGAATTTAGTTGCCGATTCCAAGATTTTTCTGACATTGAGAAAGAAATAAAGCTGTTCTCGGGAATAATTCAAATCAAGACTACACCAGAAAGCTGCATGGTAAGTAGCCTGGCTTACCAAATCTAACTAAACTATTATAAGGATGATAAATCTATAAAAAAAGAAACATGCATATAAAAAACTGTGCATAATATCTGTCTTGATGGCATCAATCAGAAATAATGTAGTTAGTTTGGTATATGAACATATTTTACACATGTTTTTCTTGGCGGCCCAAATTACCTTAACCCACTGAGGTAAAATGGGCCATCATCTGTGTCACACACACACACACATACACACAATTTAGTCCCTAATCATATAAAATGTACACCAAATAATTATTCTATTTCTTGCAATAACATAGGCTCTTTTTGTTATTTTCTTTCTGTTCAGTCTGTGAGATTGGTCACATTCACTGACTTGATCTCAGTGCCGCAAAGAGAGGGCCATCAGAAAGAGAGTGAAGCCACCATCATATAACTTCACAAGTGAGCAACACATTGAATATATTAAAACAAAAAGTCATCCAGCAAGCAACCAGCCAAGCAAGCCAGCAAGTACCCGGGCAGCAATCAACCAAAAGGAGGGAAAAAAAGCAGGTCAAGAGAAGCAAATCACCTTGCAAAGTCTGCAACATCCACTATGGTGACCCAAATGACCCTGAGGCTACTGAGGAATGGGTAAAATGTGATCCATGTTCTGCCTGGTTTCATGAGAGCTGAGGTGAAGAGAATGGTATCTGTGTTGACGATGGTTTCATTTGAATGTGAATTATTGTAATGTGCACATTCCGTTCTAAATGTGTTGTTCACACACACACACACCACTGACATCAGTTCACTGATCTATGCTGTTCCAAAGTGGACTTTTTTAATTCCACATTTGTTTGTTTAATGCAGTTTAAATGTTATGTGGCTGTATAAGCAACTGGCTCATTGTACCTGAAACAGCTGGTCCATTTTACCTGAAACTGCTCATGCAAAAAAAGTTGGCACAGCGGATGTTTCAAGAACTGTAGGCCCTAAATAATTATATTTTATTACATAATTTCAACACAAAATTATCAAAAACAGTCATTATTAATTATAAAAACACATGGAAAAGGCATATAAGGTATTGTATTATTGTCTCAAACGAATTACCAAAAAGTGGCCCAATTTAGCTGATATCACCCTAGATGTAGAAGTGAAAGAGAGTCTGCAAATGGAACTTATCGAAATGCAGTGTGATTATTCTTTGAAGAATCAACATCAGCTCCTCTCCCTACCCAACTTCTACCAGAGCTTGGAAAAGGCCCAGTTTCCTCTGATGAGAAGTCACACAAAAAGAATGACTGAGATGACATGATGAGAGTCTGTTTGGCTCAACATACGTGAACAAACATTTTCTCTGTTAACTCTAAACAAAAGCAGACTGAGAACCAAAATGACCGACAGCCATCTCAGTGATGTCCTTTGCGTCTCAACTACCAAAGTTACTCCTGACCTGCCAGCCATCCTTGAGTCCAAAGCGCAGCATCACTGCTCCCGCTAAGTGCAACGTTGTTATAGGTGAGTTAAAAAAAATAATCATGCATTTTTAAGCCCAATTAGTTAATAAAGTCAGTCAATTAAAGTTTTCTAACATTAATATTTTCCCCTTATTTTTCCCACTGCAGGGCTGTGAAGGGGGGTCGTCATCATGACTAGGAAGCAATCTAAGACTGCTGTTTTGAGAATGAACTGCCAGCCATTTTTGTAACATAAAAATAAAACCAATAAATGGAAAGTTGATAAGCATATTCAATTATCGAGCATGATTTATATTTGACTGATATTACTTAATTGAATACACTAGCAGTGAGGCAAAATACTTAATATACACCTCTAGTGAGTGGCCCAGCCCTTCCTATTTTTTTCTGTGTGACCCTGCTCAACTTGATCTGTGTCTTTTATGCTTACTGTGAATTTTTGCACATTGCTTTTTAATATCCTGTATAATTTTTGCATTCTTTTTTTCTCCATTAGTAATATAGTATTATTTTGTATACGTGTACATTTTTGATCTCTTTACTTTATCTTTATTTATATTTCTATATTTATGTTCTAAAGCACCAATATCCCAAGGCAAAATGTACCTGGCAATAAACCTCATTCTCATTCTAATTCTGTGTAACTATCAATCTTATCCTGGAAGTATTTAGTTAAGCTGTTCTGTTCATCTGCTACTGATCACTTTAAAATGTGTTGTTTTAACTGTAACAATTCTATTTTTCACGGATGATTAACTACAATACTTTCCCTTTCCTTGATCTAATGCTTAGAAACTAAGAACGGTATAACTGTTTATGGTATTTAAGAAAAGTGTTGATATTGTGGAAAGATATGTGATTAAGCATGTGCAAATAGACTTTAAGACATTACATTACAGATTAAAGTTAAAACCTTGAGGCACAAAAGGTGATTCCCACCGTGGAACACGCTCAACGTGTTTTTGTTTGTCATGTTCAGCCATGACCTCTCTCTCTTCTTCTTGTTCTTCCACTCACTTGCAGCCGCATCTCCTCACAACAGCCAGCCTGGGCCCACCAAACCTGCACTCCAGGGTTACCAGCATTAATTCAGTACTCCCTATTCACATGTTCATCGACTATTGCAATGCCCTCCTAGCAGGTCTCCCAGCTTGTGCGGTGAAACCCTTACAAATGGTTCAGAACGCAGCAGCGCGTCTGGTTTTTGATCAGCCCAAAAGGACTCATGTCACTCCATTACTCAGTGACCTCCACTGGCTCCCCGTGGCCTCCAGAATCAAATTCAAGTCACTAATGCTGCATACAGAGTGACTACTGGGTCTGCACCATCTACCTAAACTCCATAATACAAACTTACGTTCCTTCTCGGCCGCTACGCTCCTCCAACAAACGCCGCCTGGCTCTGCCGTCCCTTCACACAAAGCAATCCCAGTCCCGGCTATTCTCATCTGTGACACCACGATGGTGGAACGAGCTACCACACGCCATCAGAGCAGGGGCGTCCCTCTCTAACTTCAAGACGCTCTTGAAAACTCATCTCTTCTGAGAACACTTCCTCTTATAACACCTCTAACTCCTAACCTCTACTTCCTGTGCTCTTCTTCTTCTATCCCCTACAATGATCTTGTATGTTTGTTAACTCTTACTTCCTTCCCTAGGTATTTACCCAATTGATGTGATATGTACTGTGAGGTTGGTTCCATTTGTAGTGAACATATGTAGGTACTTTGTATAAAAATTTGAGAACTCTAGCTAAAAAAGTGTCACAACCATACCCGGTCTCCCCTAACAGAGAGGATATAAACTCAGAACCGAGCCAGAGCTAACGGCCATATCACAGTACCAGCTGCCGGTTGTGGGCCTTCGTAATAATGGACGGCTTCAGAACACCAAGCAGTAAGGCAAACAAACTCTACATTCTGTGGTCAAGTCCCTTTAATCCTGAAACCAATAGGCTCAGTGTAACTCAGTTATCACCTTAGAACTTGCGTCGATACATTTTCCTTGCTACCTTAGTCATATTCTTTCCACAATAGCCAAACTGAATTCACATTGAACCCTATGACTCCTGTTCTATTCCCCATTGATTGCATTCTGCTTGTTTAATCATTGTTGTTTTATTTCTTTGATATATTTAACCTCACGTGTGTTCACTCTAGTTAGAAATAAATATTTACCTTGATCGCAGGAACATGTGTGAGTACTATTTAGTGATCCAGGTCACTGTATAGAGAGCTCACCCTCAGATGTGAGACTGATTGATTTAACTAACTGATCACTAGCAATAATTGTTGTAAATATTAAGCTATACCCAAGGAGTCCCAAAAGCCTTGGGCGGACAGCTAATTTTAGGTAGTGCCCTGAACAAGTGCTTATGATATTAATACTTCTAAGTGTTATTACTCATAATTATATTAAAGTGTAGGTTCACTATGACAGTTCTGTCATAGTGAATCTGTTCTTCTGAGTGAAAAAACTCAAACTGTTATGTTGAAAGCCACACAACTATGATGGGACACAAAGTTTACATTTACAACATTTCCTCCCTTTCTTTGTCAGGATGTACCAGCGGTGCTCTCCAATAATAGAACCTGTCTCCTTGCGTACGTTCAGACTTGGCCGTCTAGCTTATTTGAATTCAACCTCAAGAGCTTCAACTAGGCCTTTGATGACCCCAAAAAACAGGTCTGATGAACCGAAAAACTACTGTTACGGCTGCGGCCGAGTATTAGGTTAGTGCAACTCTTGTCTTATGTAACACTATGATTTGAGCTCGCTACTTAAAGTTGATCTTTTTTATGAAGAATCACGGATCTATAACCTTCCCGAATCTGCCTTTGGAGTAGTAGCTCTTTCACCTCTAGTTCACTCCCCCCGAACACTCAAACTGGTTGTTGTCACCCACATTCTCAAAATATTAGGTTCCTACCTCAGTAGTTGACCTGATACTACAGTAGCCTCCCATCTCATTAGCCCACCCCATCTTCACTGACCTGTTCGAACCATTTCAATACAGTATCTGCCCACAGCAAAGCACAGAAACAGCCTTCCTCAAAGTCACTGCAGTAATCAAATCACTAATCAAAACTCACAGTTTAAGAACTGCTTTTAATGTGATAATAATGCAGAGTTATACATTTTAATGTGTTTTTATATAATATTTTTACCTTATGTAAAGTGCTTTATAAGATAAGATAAGATAAGATATTACTTGATTAATCCCCTGTATGGGGAAATTTAGGTCAACATAGCAGCACTAGGAATATAAAAGAACAGATGCAGTATTGTAGATGTATTAACACACTATTTACACTTTACAATCAATAATAATTATTTCCAACCAGATAAACGTCTCAGATAAAATCAGGCACAAATCTGTCAGTTTGGTGCTTTATAAATCATATGTTTTATCATTAATGATGTGTTTTTGATTCTACTTGATCTCAGCTCAGTATATGGAACAGGTGATGGTGTAATTTTTATGGATTAGTCTGATAACATTTATTGATTTAGCTTTTATCCAAAGCTATAGCAACTCAGAGGAAGTTGATTTATTGGAGAAAGCTCTCAAAGCACACAAAAAGAGCACTAACATGGTGAGTATCATTTACAGCACCACTCAATACTTTAGTTCAGTGTAGGTCCAGTTTATTATCAGTGCAAAGAAGCCTTACTATAAACAGTTGTCCCTTTTAAATCTAGAAATTATTGTAAAAATGTATGTTAATATTGAAGTTTTTTTTATGAAATTACCGTAAAACTTCAATTAATAGCAGAGTGGCCTGGTCTGGTTTTTATAGAAGTTCTTTGGATGTATAAAACATCTTAAACGCGGCGGGGTCGCCGCTTTAGCTGCTTCCAAGCTGCTTTGAAGCTGCTTAGATGGCTACAAATATTAATGTTTAAACGTATGATCAATGTCAATATGGACATGCTGAACATCGTTAGATCGGTTAGATTCTCCACAATGCCACTGTTAAGTTCTTTTAACGGAAACAACAAGACCCAAAGTCTAATTCTTCTAGATTTGCCGGTGTAACCCGCATGGCTACAAAAGAGTAAAAGGGGGGAAAAGTTCTGACAAGTTAACTTTGAAGTGCTCCTTAAGTCTGAATGTGTCCTTGATTATTTATATTCCTTTAGTTTGTAAGGGTCCACCCATCAAAAGAATCAAAACAGCTTTTCAGAAAAATTTATCCAAGTTGTGAATCCTTTCATGTGAAGTCTGTGAAGCTGTCTGTCGGAGCTAGATCAAATGACTGACGTGTATTTGATATTTGATCATTTTTACATAAGTATTATTCTGTTTGAAATAAATAAACTGTTTCATAGTAGTTTCAGTTTTGTGCAAAAAGAATTAAAGGCCTGTCCCATATGGACGCCTGTCCAAAATAAAGGCAGGGTCTTGTTTCAGTGATAACATCTTAACTTAGACTTCAACTCCTTGTGGCATTTGTATTTCAATTTGAGGCATTTGAGTTCATCCCCTATCGGTACACTGAACTTAATTTCTTTGCTAATGGTTTAACTCTTAGTGTTTAAGCTTTGTCACTCAGCAGGCAGCACCAGCAAAGGCGTAGTATTTAGTCAACACGTCCTCATACCTAAACATCAAAATAGGTTGTCATTTGTCCCAAAACAATGTTTAGGACCGTTTCCAAATGACGTGTTGGCACGTACCATTCCAGCAGCAGGTCAATTGATGTTTAATACGTGGTAAATGTTGTAAAACAGTCAGTTTAGTAAAACATTGTGGTTAGGATTAATTTAAGTACATTACGTAAGTCACATGACATAAGTCCTCTACATAATGTTATTTCATTTAAAACATGTCAAATTTAACTTTATTTCATACGCGGACTCGAACCTGAGTGAAGGTCCTTTATCTAATCCATCACCTGCTTACATTGGCTTAGTTGCTATTTTTGTTTTATTTATAGTTTATAGTCACCTGACTTCTTTCGCCACTAGAGTTGGCCTAGCAATAAAACTTAAATAAGGCTTAATAAGCTGCAACATAATTATGGTTGAATTTTGTACATAGTCTATATCCAACAATATCCAGTGACTACTGAATTGACACTAGCAATAATTTGAATCCAAAAATTGAAATATAACCACTGTTGTAAATCAGTGATGAGATTGTTTTGTTCATCAATCATACTCCTTCACCTGCTTCACCTTTCACATCTTTTCCAGAAATGCAAATCAACTCCTAGCAATCACAAAGAAACGTTTTCGAGATCAATCGTAATATTTCTCAGCCTAAAATGTCTAAATATCTTGTTTCCTACAGACAGTCTCACCTGTGATGATGACAGACTTCCCGGCCATCGCTGCGTTTCTTTAACATTTGGATCTTTTGGAGAGTCTGTGTGAGGATGATGTAAACTCCCAGAACCACACTGACCAGCAACAGGTGATACATGGTTTATTACAGCGCCTGATCCACCTGAGAATCACTGACTTCTCCCAAGGGATAAATAAAAAAAATAATGTTTCATCTTATCTTAAAAACTGATTTACCTTGAACCCCAGGGGAGAGGCTAAAACTGAACTTCCTGTCAAAACATTCAAAATAAACCCTCTGTTCACTGCATGTTTTTTATATTCATAAATGTTGGAAAATTGTTCCCCCTTTAAATATGTTGTTTTCACTTCTGACATAATCCAAACCCAAGAATGTAGAAATGCATTTAATTTGTAACCCTTCCTTTGATACAAACTGAGCTTGAACATTTCATAAGGTGACAAAAAAGAGAAGTGAGCATTGCTTTTACACAATATATAAATACATCTTCCACAGACAAAGAGATGTGCAGTATGTTATCCTGCAGAGTGATGTTACTTGTGTTTGGGGTCAGTTAGCAACTCATAAACAGACTCAAATAACAAAAATCCAATTAGATCATAAACAATTCAAAAACAACTGGAAGAAAAAATATTATATTGAGAATAATGTTCAAGCTCTGATATTTTCACTGAGTGATTTTTATGGCTCCATCAGTTCATTACTTAGTGTCTCATGATTATAGGAAAATACAGAGTTTACTCTGCGATGGGGAAGGGGGAAAAAAAAGCTTAGATTTCAGGTTTGGTTTTAGGACAGACCGCAGAAACTCTCACTGAGCTCCCACAGCTTCTTGGCCACAGCGTCGTCTCTCGCCTTCGACTCGATGTTCAACAGCGGCGCACACTGGGTGAAGTAGTGGCCGCTGAGGTGCTCGATGCCTTCCTCCAGGGCACAGTGGAGCGTGGTCTGAGCTCCGGAGTCAGCATCCACGAAGAAAAGGAAGATGATGGGTGTCATGATAAGTTTCCACCAGAAACCAGAGTAACGACCGATCTCCGTCTTTATGGCCCCTGGATGAAAAAAAAAACAGAATATAGATTAAATGTAACAAATCACAAAAAAATATACATTTTTTTGTGATTTTTACATTGTATTTATTTATTTTCAGCATTTATAGCTTTAGCTAATTTGAAATGCCTGTTTTATACAAATACACATTACGTTAAAATAATGAGATACTAAGTTCAAAATTGAACATAGTAATTAATACTTTTAATTTATATGGAAAGCTATTTGTCAGAAAAAAAAATTATTGCTAAAATTTTAAATTAAATACAAGTTTGTTAATTTTGGGCATAAGTGAAAACAGAAAAGTCATATTTTCTCTAGAGTCAGCTCCCAAATATAAAATGCTACAGGTAGCCAAAACACAAGCACATCACAGACTGACAGCCAAAGGTGTGCCACATGAGCAGAGCTCTCAAAGTACTTTTGTAAAAAATTACAAATATATAAAGTCAGAGTTAAGAGGAACTAAGTAACAATGTCTATCTACAAAGTCAAAATATGAATTTCTAAGTCAACCATTTTTATTTAATAAAAAATTAAAATAACAGGACAGCTGATTAGATAACAAGTCAGATTTGTAGGCAAATAAGAAAAAGGTATTGCATAATATGTAAACGTTATAACATACTTCATTAATATTATCAGATAGTAATTTTTTACTATCTGATAATATTAAAGAGCAAGTCAAATGTATGAGACAAGTTGACTTTAGTTGAATTTAGTATCTCATAATTAAACCTTCACATAAAATGCTGGACGCAAACATTAGATTTGTAAAGGCCTCAGCAATGATTTTAAACGAGCCAGGCTGATGTCTACTGACCAGGATGGAGGCTGTAGCAGGTGACCTCAGTGCCCTGCAGCCGCTTGGCGAGCTCGTAGGTGAAGAGGACGTTGCACAGTTTGCTGTGGCAATACCTCTGGAAGAGCTGATAGTCGCCGTTGCCGATACCTAACTCTTTCTGAGTCGTCAAAAGGTTAAAATCCACCTTCCCCATCTCGTATGCTTTGGAGGCCACGGTCACCACACGGCTCGGCCCGTTCGCCTTCAGCCGGTCCAGGAGCAACACTGTCAACAGGAAGTGACCCAGGTGATTGACACCAAAGATCATCCCGAAGCCATCCTCCGTCTTTCCACTGGTTATCAGACCTGAAGACAGAAAATCATAATAAACTTACACTTAGGGCCTAGAAATGATCAGTTATTTTGTCATTACTTCCATAAATTTTGAGAGTGCATGAACACCAGTTAAGAGAGCGAGTGACGTCTAAACAGGTAGCTAAAAGAAAGAGAAAAATGGTTGAAATATCCAGCTTCTGCTACTCAAAGTAGAAAGCAAACTTGACCAAACCAACCTCAATATTGACAGTTGAACTGTGTGTCATAGTTCTGGGATGGTTGGTGTTTGTGTTTCACATTTCCTGTTTTACTTTAGAGTTTATGTCCCCCTATTGTCTTGTTTTATTCCTAGACAGTATAATTATTTGACGAAGCCTCTCCACGGTTTTGAATGGAGAGCAGTGAAGCCAATTTTGGTCCTATGTAATACTACTACATGGCTACTTCCTGTTGGCACCAGGGTTTAATGAGTAACAGCAAAAACACCGTAATTCTGGTAGCTGCATGGTTGCACCATTTTGCGCGAACAAAAATTATTTTGGCTCAGTGTGTTTGTCTCACTCGGATTGTGACTTTTTAATTGCACCACCTACAAGACTCAATTGCCAAACACAGACATAGTCACTGATATTTTAGGGTTACTGAGAACTTCTTATCTAAACAATATGGTTACATCTCTCATGTGTGACGGGATGTCGCAGGGTCATGATTTTTTTTCTCCATGCAGGCTTTGGTCGGATTCACTGTTCAAACTCTCACTTACCCCCTTGGTTTTACTTCCTGTGTATGTGCACGCTGACTCCACCTGTGTATTTAAGTTGTTGTCTGTCTGTCACTCATTGCTGCTTCATTGTTCATCACAGTTCGGTTCATGACTGTTTCATACCAGTGTCTTATCCGATATCTCCTGTCTCTGGATTATTTCCTTGGTTCCCCCATGTTGTTTGGACTTACTTTGTCAGTTTGTGGATTTAGAGATTTCTCATTGTATGGATTTTGTTTAGTTTGACTACCAAGTCACCTGTAAATTTTCACTAGTTTGTTCTAATAAACTTTACAATTTTGCCGCCTCCACTCCTGTGTCTGAATTTGGGCCCAAAACCCTTGTGTCCCATTTCAGCGTTTTGGCTGACCGTAACAAAAACACTGTAACAAAAATCTATTTTTACATAATCAGTAGAGTAAAATGACCTCCAGTTTTAAATGGAATCGATTCAAATCAACACATTTTAAACAATGACAGGTGGTGTCAATGAAAGCGTAAATTAGTTAATTTCACTGGGCTGTGGGGGATAGAAAAGGTTGGAAACCACTGATCTACCGCACATTAACTAAAAGGACAGAGGCTGACCAGCGTTGTTGATGAGCAGATCCAGCCTGGACTCAGACTGGAGGAAGTTGTCAGCAAAGGAGCGAACAGACTTCAGACTGGCCAGGTCGAGCTGCATGAAGATCACCTGGCTGTTCCCCGTCTCCTGATCACAAGGAAAACAAGGAGAGAGTTAGACATTAGACATTAGTTAACATTGAACACTTACAGGAAAGTTTCCAGCAGTCCCTGCTCTATTCAATCACTGGATGGTTTTACAGATTTGATCATGTCAGGAGATATTTATAAAGCTGATATAGATACATGGGCAGATTAAATTGGCACAAATAACTGCTCATCATCAGCATAACAATGAAAATTACCCCAATATTTGTGAATGTAATCAGCTTTGGGTAACATATGTATATGCATGCAGAAGAGAAGAGGACCTAGGATGCAGCCCTGAGGTCCACCAGATGTAACTGTGGAAAAGTCACACTAACAATTTATGGGGAAAAAGGTTTTTTTACTGAGTGATGATCATAACTGAACATAAGTCTAAAAAAATGGAGTATATTCCTTGTAAATTTGAGCTGTGACCTCTGCAGTCAGAAACTGTTTTTTTGTCTTTACTTGGACGATTTCCTGGATTGCAGCCTCAGCTCGCTTTCTGTCTCTGCAGGCCATGATCACCCTCGCGCCCCTCCTGGCCAGGTCCATCGCTGTGGTCTTACCGATGCCGGTGTTTGCTCCTGGAGAGGAATGATAGGATCATGGAGAGTGTTTTTTTTTTATTAGCTATTTTTTTTAATAACGTTGCTCTACAGATGACAAAGGTAAGTCTGTCAGTCAGTCTACCTGTTTGGTCCAAACTGAAATATCTCAAAGACTATTGTGATATCATGACATTTGTTTAATTATATTGCTACTATATTTTGTTGCCCTTGCTTTCATTAAAGTAATTTTACTGTTTTATGTGCCGACAGGGCTTGACATTATTTTTTTGCTCCCCAGTCACTGTGGCTTGTGGTTTTCCAAAGTTACTATCCACTTTATATATTTTATATATACACTGGATTAGGCTGTTCAGTATGAAGATTTGACTTTTTGTTCCTTTCTGTTTCTTAGTTAGTCTCATGTTTTAGATTCAAGTTTGAATGCCTTTCATCATCATCTGTGATGTGAAAACATCAGACGTAGTAGACGAAGTGTGCATTCTGCTCATAGTGCATCCATCCATCCATCCATTGTCAACCGCTTATCCTGCGTACAGGGTCGCGGGGGGCTGGAGCCAATCCCAGCTTACATCAGGCGAAAGGCGGGGTACAACCTGGACAGGTCTCCAGTCCATCACAGGGTCCTGCTCATAGGTCCTACTCACCTAAGTCACCTAATTTAACTTAAAAATTCAATCTTAACTTTCTTACACATGGGACTTGATCTCCTGAGTGAAAGTCCTGCGTTTGCTTGACCCATCCCCCCCTTACAGACACATGCTCATGGGAGCTGTAGTTGTTGGAACATTTCCATTTGAAATTATGTTATCTAAACTCCCACATTAAATGTTCTTGAATCCAGCTGGTGACACCCAAAACACATCCATTTAGTCTCAAACTTCATTTAGAGTTAAAGCTGACTGAACATTGTGTTTAGACATAAGAGGAGACGTTTCTGTACACGTTCCTGATCCTTTGTTCCACCATGAAAACAAACTGGTCTCCATTGGAATCTGTTATAACTAACACATTTTTTTCTGTGAGGCTACAAACGTTTTACAGCCATCTTTCAATGTTACAGAGGAAAATTTTTATTGTTATTATATACAGAGATTCATTCTGGGTCTAATATCACTTTATACATAGTGGATACCACTATCTAATAAGGCAGAGGTTGTCCCAGGGCCCCCATCTGATTGCATTTTTGCTATTATATGTTTTATTACAGAAAACCCATGACCAAAATAGTCGTACATTCTGTCATTGTGTTACTTATGGATGGAATAATAGGGAAAATAAACTATTCCCCTTTTTGCTGCGGACTCCCTGGAACCTCCTCACGGACCTCTGGGGGTCTCCAGACCCCACTTTAAAAAGGTACACACAAGGGATGATCTTATTCATGGTTTATAAATAATTTACTAAAGCTAAGCACAAAGGTTTTTGGTTGCCAGGTTGTGAAAAATTCCTTAGACTGATGGGCCATTGGATCACATCCCTGAGCAGGTCCCAAATCCACTTTTTAACAACTTTCTAAGCATTTATTCATGGATTACTACATTTATAACAGCATTTGTACCAAACTGAAAGGATAAACACCAGCCAAAGGCATCTTTTAAATCCATCAATCCAAAATTTGTCAGAAAATTTTTTATTAAACATTAATAAACACATTAGCTACAACTTTAAAAGGATGGCACACACCCTTTAAGTGTTATTACCCTATAAAGGCAGCTTGGCCTGCAGCCTGTGAACTCACCAGTGACAATGGCAGTTTTCCCATGTAACTTTGCAGTAGATTTACATCGGGGCAACTTGAAAAAAGTCATATGAAGAAGAAAATAACCTCCGACTAACACAACTCCGAACAGCAGCAGCTCCAGCATCATCCTGACTAATACACCAAATTACAGACACTCGGTGAACAAAAAGTGCAGCTGTTTACATGTGAGCAGCTGCAGTGTGTGTGTGGACTCCTTTTCCTGCCTTTATGCAACAGCTTATCTGCTGTAGCAGAAGCTACACGCCCTTTTCTCCCCTGACAGCCAATCGCTCTCTCCTCTGACTGTTAATCCAATTCAAAGTAAACAGTTTCTCACTTCCTTCAGCTTCTTGCACCAAAGCTGTGCTGGAGAGATCAGATTACAACAGACAGGCTGGTATTTCACTATTAGGAAAACCGGCAAGTTTTGTCAATTGGATGGGGGGGGGGAGTACTAGTAAAACTAGAGAAAAAAAAATGCATTCATGCAGAGGGATTTCTGGCAGCCGCTACATGTTGACTCGATCTATGATGTACTTAATGTAACATGTAGTGTTACATTAAGTTTCCCTCCTATACAATGTAGTTACATAAAGACATGCAAATGTCTCAAAGGTTGAGAGGTTGAAGGTCAACTGCTGCACCACCTTGTGGCCTTACACAGTAAGCCTATTACAGTGGTATTACAGTGCCTGTAAAGTATTTTTAAGGTCAGGCAGGCCTTTAAATTGTGTGTATGCCCTTATTTGCAGTCTCTTATGTTTTATATATCGCTCTCGTCAAAGCCACAAGACTTCCTTGACAAAAACAGTAATTTGGGGCTTCTAAAAATGTTGTCCCAGTTGGTAACATATAGGAGTGGGAATCACCAGAGGCCCCACGATACGATATTATCACGATATTTATGTTACGATTCGATTTTATTGCGATTTTAAATATATTGAGATATATTGCAATTTATTACCTTTTTCCAACTACCAATTAGGTCCCTAAAGTCAAACTTTGTCAACATCTGTTTATCTAAAAAGATACATTTCTCTGTTTGTTCATATCACTTTTTAGTGATATGTTTATGTTTTCTAGTGGACTTAAAAAGCAATAGATTTTATTTTTCTAGTACCAAAAAGTTAAAACTCCCATCTGCAATTTATATAATAAAATATCGATACTTGGCGACTGTGTACCGATACAGTATTGCCATGGCAAATATCATGATACTATGCTGTATCTATCCCCCCCCCCCCCCCCCCCCCCCCCCCCCCCCAGTCACATATAGACAGAAAAAATGAGGAAAGAATGTCAAAGTTACCCATCAAGTTTGCATTTAAGTTTGCACTCCTATACACATAAAACTAAACTTTGTGTAGTCTGTACAGAGAAAAAAGGCCTAATGACAAGGAGCACTGAAGCTGTTCTAGAGCAGTGGTTCTCAAAGTGGGGTCCGGGGACCCACAAGGGGTCACCAGCAAGAAGGGGAATAGTTTATTTTCACTATACATTCCATCCATAAGTAACGCAATAAAAAAACGTATTACTATTTTGGTCATGGGTTGCATAAACGTTCTGTAACAAAACATATAAAAGAAAAAATCCTATCAGATGGGTCAAACTGGGACAAAACTGTATCAAATGGGGGTCCGTGGTCTAATTTGTGTCAGTTTAGGGGTCCTTGACAAGAAAACGTTTGAGAACCACTATTCTAGAGGCTCTAACACACTCAGTATTCTTGTCCGTCTGTATGTCAGTCTTTTGCTCTCCAGAGAATGATTAAATGTTAATGTTTCAGACATCAACCACTGGGTGGTGGCAGCAGAACATGTCCTAAATAACATGATCAGAGCGATAATTCAATTTAAAAAGGAACAACACAAAATAATTAGACATGTACAAATTATTATTATAATTATTAGTAATAGAATGGACCATAGACATACAGGTCTAAAAAAGTATAGACAAGACAAACTTATCACCCCAGAGTAAACCGCTTTCAGCAGAGGGACAGTTCATAGCTCACTGACTTAACAATCCATTTAAGACAGAGAATGATCTTAAAAGTCCTTCGTGGTTATTCCACCTTTAGAGAGTCCACAGAGCTTTTCGCTGACCTCCCACAGTTTCCGGGCCGCAGCGTCGTCTCGGCCCCGCGCAGATACTTCCTGTACGGCACAGCAGGAGAAGTAACGTCCGCTCAGATGTTCGATTCCCTCCTGCAGACAGCAGTGCAGAGTGGTCTGAGCTCCGGCCTCCGGGTCCAGGAACAGGTGTCAAGTGCATTCACTTTAGTGAAGTTCAACCCTGCAGTTTCCCCCACTTGATAGGGTATGCTTTCCTCTGAAGGTTTGGACTGGATTTTACTCAATGACCAGGAATCAATTCTTTCTTTTCCTTCTTTTATTTGAAAGTTGTCGTAGCCATAAGCAGGTAAAAAACCTTAAATACAAACACAAGTAAATCAATGAACCACATAATAAACTCAGGTAACCATAATAAACATCACCATCCAACATCAAAATACTTATTTTAAATCACTGCTCACATAATTTAATTTTAAATCCTAACAACTTTAACCCTCTACAACACAATCCTACACTTACAGTTTTTCCCTTTTAAACTTTACAATACATTACTTTTAACCATGCTTCAAATCTCCATGATGTTAAATGTACAACACTTTAGTTTACAATTCAAACACATGGTTTTATACAAACATTTTTTTCCTAAATATAATTACATGATTCA
>NC_060160.1:3770931-3836742 GCF_021292245.1 Micropterus dolomieu | reverse complement strand
GTTCTCTGATGAAAGTAAATTTTGCATTTCCTTTGGAAATCAAGGTCCCAGAGTCTGGAGGAAGAGAGGAGAGGCACAGAATCCACGTTGCTTGAAGTCCAGTGTAAAGTTTCCACAGTCAGTGATGGTTTGGGGTGCCATGTCATCTGCTGGTGTTGGTCCACTGTGTTTTCTGAGGTCCAAGGTCAACGCAGCCGTCTACCAGGAAGTTTTAGAGCACTTCATGCTTCCTGCTGCTGACCAACTTTATGGAGATGCAGATTTCATTTTCCAACAGGACTTGGCACCTGTTCTCAGTGCCAAAGCTACCAGTACCTGGTTTAAGGACCATGGTATCCCTGTTCTTAATTGGCCAGCAAACTCGCCTGACCTTAACCCTATAGAAAATCTATGGGGTATTGTGAAGAGGAAGATGCGATACGCCAGACCCAACAATGCAGAAGAGCTGAAGGCCACTATCAGAGCAACCTGGGCTCTCATAACACTTCAGCAGTGCCACAGACTGATGGACTCCATGCCAGGCCGCATTCCTGCAGTAATTCAGGCAAAAGGAGCCCCAACTAAGTATTGAGTGCTGTACATGCTCATACTTTTCATGTTCATACTTTTGTGATTTTCATTAGTTGTCAGTTTTAATCATCACAATTAAATGAAATAAACATTTGAAATATATCAGTCTGTGTGTAATGAATGATAATATCCAAGTTTCACTTTTTGAATGGAATTACTGAAAATTAACTTTTTGCTGATATTCTAATTATATGACCAGCACCTGTAATGCGTCACCTGACTTCCTCCTTTGCTACACCATACAGCCACTAGAGGTCGTAATATGGGTCACAATAAGCTGCTGCTCAACCATCTTATATGGTTGTTTGTCTGGTGAGGACAGGCTGGTTGAGGGAACATCAGTCTTTAGAAAATGATGTAGCATGATGAGGTTTCCTGTCCTTATTTGAAGATAAATTAATCTACTACCAAACAGGAAAGTGACATCAGCGTGAATTCATTATCTTGGGAACAGAACATATGACAAAACACTCCAATAATCCACTTTTCCATCCACAGCGCTTTCAACCACATCTTACAGTCTTCATCATCAAAGGGAACTGGCACACATGTAATCTCTGACCAAGACATGTTTGAAAGATTGTTTTTCAAATCCTCATGGCAGCTGCAGTTGTTCGAACATTTCCATCTTAAATTATGTTATCTAAATTCCCTTAGTGTCAAACTCCTTTTGGACTTAAATCTGAATGAACAGGCTTGTTCAGCAGACAGAGTGTGTTTAGACAAAAGAGTAGAAGTTTCTATCCACGTTCGTCATCCTTTGTTCTACCATGAAAACAAACTGGTCTCCACTGGAATCTATTATAACCAACACATTTAAGCTGAAGTCAGCTGCTTTTCTCTGTAAAACTACAAACGTTTTACAGCCATCTGTCAATTTTACAGATGGATATTTTATTGGTACATGCAGAGATACATTTTGGACCCAGTATGACCCCTAAGCTGACACAAATTAGACCACAAGATTTTGTACCAGGGCCTGCATCTGATTCCATTTTTTGCTTTAAATGTATTACAGAAAGTATAAGAAACCTATGACCAAAACAGACGTACATTCTGCCATTATGTTACTCCCTGGAACCTAACCATGGACCCCTGGGCGCCTCCGGACCCCACTTTGAGAACCACTTTAAAAAGGCACACATAAGGGATGACTTTATTCATGGTTAATAAATAATTTACCTTCAGATCACATGCCTGAGCAGGACCAAAATCCACAACTTGCTAAGCATTAATTCAGGGATTACTACATTTACAGCATTCCTACCAAACTGAAAGGCTAAACACCAGGCAAAGGCATCTTTTAAATCCATCAACCCAACATTTGTCAGAAAAATTCTTTATTAACCACAATAAAGCCATTAGCTGCAACTTGGATGCCTTATTACAACATGGTACCATATGGGGTTATAAATAAGGGTTTTTGTCTCAAACATGTTTTCTCAGCCAGACTCAGTATTCAGAAGCTGTTTTCAATGTGCATGTTGCAATAGTGAACACGCCCTTTAAAAGTGTTATTACCCCATAAAGGCAGCTTGGCCTGCAGCCTGTGAACTCACCAGTGACAATGGCAGTTTTCCCATGTAACTTTGCAGTAGATTTACATCGGGGCAACTTGAAAAAAGTCATATGAAGAAGAAAATAACCTCCAACTAACACAACTCCGAACAGCAGCAGCTCCAGCATCATCCTGATTAATAAAAAGTGCAGCTGTTTACATGTGAACAGCTGCAGTGTGTGTGTGTGTGTGTGTGTGGACTCATTTTCCTGCCTTTATGTAACAGCTTATCTGCTGTAGCAGCAGCTCTACACCCTTTCTCCCCTGACAGCCAATCGCTCTCTCCTCTGACTGTTAATCCAGTTCATAATAAACAACAGTTTCTCACTTCCTTCAGCTTCTTGCACCAAAGCTGTGCTGGAGAGATCAGATTACAGCGGACAGGCTGGTATTTTATTAATAGGAAAAACAGGAAGGTGATTTTAACTTTATATGAAAAGGCTAGTTTTGTCACTTTAAGGTGAAAAGCACCAAGTAAAACTAGATGCCTTCATGCAGAGTGATTTCTTGCAGCCGCTACATGTTGACACGATCTATAATTAAATTAAGCAGATTAATCTTGAATTGCATCACACCTACAGTTACAGAAAGACATGTCAAAAGGTTAAATGTTTGAAGGAAAGCTGCAGCGCCGCCTTGTGGCCTTAGACAGCATTACGGTGGAATTACAGTACATGTAAAGTATTTTTAAGGTCAAGCAGGCCTTTAAATTGTATATATGCTCTTTTTTGCTGTCTTTCCTGTTTTAATGTTTGTCTAAATGTTGTAAATGTGCTTTTGCTTTTATTGTCATGTGTACACAGGATGTTCTATATAAGTATTATTGTAGACCAGAACCACTGAAAATCCTCTTCTTGTTGTTGCAAACCTTCCTGCAGACATGTAAAACTCAACAGAGGCATGTTTTAGACTAAAGAAACTGAAACCAAAGACCAAACCTCTAATCAACGATACTGAAAAGTTAAAATCGGGTCTGAAATTCCTGGAATAAGAAAATCCATTCTAGTAATAAAGTGGAATTTCTGTAGTTTGTTCAGATAAAGAAGCAAAAGTTGCCAAACATTCCCACGTTCCACCCTCATAATGACATTTTACTGCTTTTTCCCCCCTTTTGTGATAAAGAACAGAATCTTTCAGGGTAAAACTGTATGTGGGACTAAACAAGCAAATTGAAGACATCAAAAACTGTGACTTTGTGCATTTTAACAACCAAATGTTTAATAGATTTGTGAAAGTAAATAGATAGTAAAAACAATCATCAGTTGCAGCCCTACTTTCAACCACTGCTTTTCCTCAGCTGATGGGGTTTGCTCAGAAGGAGTAAACATTTGATTGGATGTTGAGATACAGTTGAAGGTTTAACAAACAACTTTTTTTGCAACCTTGTTTATAATGAAAATAATACTTAAAGGCTTTCTGGTGATGTAACCTTATCCTGACAATTAAAAAAAGGAAATCTAAACTGGAAATAAAGCAATGAGATCTTGGTTGAAAGTTATAGAAACAAGTTAATTGGGTTTTTGTTGGAAGGAAGGATGTGTGTCTTTTTAAACTTTTTTTTTGGTTTTATTCAAAACATACTGAGAGGTGCAACAGATTGTGACCACGTGTTAGAAACAGTTTTCTGTAGAAACTGAAGTATCAGAGATTCTGTAGAAATCGAAGTAGCGGAGCTGGATAACAACTGGCACACTTTTATGTGAACCGGTGGAAACTTCCCAGGCAGATTCATCTTTGGTCAGAGTTTAATGTCCTCCACCTCTCTGCTTTCATTAATTTTTCCAGAAGTTCGGGTTCTGTGCCATCCGCCTCTGGAAGTTTTCATACCACTTGAGGACGCAGCTGGATGGGATGTAGGTCTCCGTGGGGTTCGGCGTCATCTGCGCCTGCGACATGGCGAAGGACGAGGCGAAGTTGTACAGACTGTCCAGCATCTTCTGAGTGAACTGCAGGAAGGAGTCCACGGTGGACACGGCGGCGCTGGACACCGGGATCTGCTGGACCAGCTGCTCCAGAGCCTCCACCGACACCCCGACCTGCGCCACGGAGGGGGACGTGTTGGAGGCCATCATGCCGAACGGGTGCGCACCTCCCTCGCCGGCCTTCAGCCCGGAGATCTTAAAGATGGCACTTGGCTTGTCGTTGGTGATGAATCCGAGCAGCTGCCACACCGGGACCCCGCTCGCCGGGTCAGGGAAGGAGAAGTACACGGCGCCGCCCATGCCGTCGGGGAAAGGCACCGTGCCCAGCATGAACACCACCACATGGTTCACGTTCTCAAAGTCCGGCAGGTTGAACACGAACTTGTCCGAGGCGACCTGCACCGCGTCCGTCTGCACCAACCTACCGGCGACCAAACAACCGAACATCCCTGCCGACTGCTAGCCGTTAGCCTCGGTGTTAGCCAGCACGCTGTAATGTAAACACGATTAGCTTCAGCTTAGCCTGCAGGCTAGTTTTAGTGTAGGAGCCCGAATCACTGATGAACTCAGCGGAACTTGTTTATCCGGTAGAAGGCTGAGAAATGATATCCCGCCGCAGCAGCTGAGATAGTTCATGAAATCAGCTGTTAGGGGCTGGTAGAAACTTCTAGTACTGTCTCGCATGGTAATACTGCCCGCTCTGAATCTGCTGCTCGGCTATCGACACATCGTCCTGGGTAGTAGTAACTCTGGGATGTTGTGTCCCATATGTTTCTCTCTCTGCTGTGGACATTTTCGGCCTTTTATATAACTACAGCAATAAACATATATAAACTACAGCAAAGGAGTTTTATCAGGGAGACATGCCGGAGGGCAAAAGAGTTGTGGTGGAGTTTTGTTGTTGGCAGTGTAGACGCTCGATGATTCGTTAATTGACAGCCAAGAAGAAAGCGGGAGTAAATGTGTTAACCGGAAGTGAGAGTTCTTTGCACTTATAAAAATTAAAACAAAAAATGTTTTGATAAAAAATGTTCTTTCTTTAAATATTAACATAACTTTTAAATTTATGTTTACAGTAAATTAAGTCCCTCAAAACACATTTACAGCAGGAATGAAACGTTTTTCACAACATTTTATTACTTATATGCCAATTTGTTTCTTACAATTCTTGCACACGTACAAGGTTGAGTTTTGAAAAATTCCAAACAAACCCCGTGTGTTTTACTTTGAAAACGGTGACCGGATGTGTTCTTTTGTGATTTCCGCCGTCTTGACGCCGCCTCTGTCAGCGGGTCGCTTCAGTCTCTGGCGGCTCAGCTGTTTGTTCGGTGACATTTAGAGCATCAAAATAAACTGAAATAAACTTTCTGCTCGTGTGTTTTCTGGGCTGACACTTTTCTGTACGGATTAACGACTTTTCATCGACACTAACAGGTAAACATCCCCGTTTTTATCTCCGTTTGTCCCTCAACTTTTGCTTGTTAGCTTTCCCGGTTAGCCACCCGATGCTAGCAGCTAGCGATGCTGTTTGGTTTTTAAAGCATGAATGAAGAAGCTTTTCCAAGTTTATTTTATAGTTAATTGCTTTTTGTGGGCTGACAGAGACAGGTTGTTTATTTATACCAGCTGCTGCCACATTTTAGTACATGTTGTCCTCATTAGTGATGCATTTGTATACTCTTTGTGTCTCAACAGGAGAATGTTTAACTTGCATGTTACTCTGGTTAATAAAAAATTTATGTGGCATGAAGCAGTCAGATTCAGGCTGGAGCCTCTGAGGGTTTTGGGGGTAGATGCTGCAGCTCTGCAGTAAGTTACACAGAAAATGCATGAGATAGGAACAAAAAATACAGGAGTTGAATGTGACAGAAAGAGAAAATACAGGGGTTTAATGTGACAGAAAGTGAAAATACAGGGGTTTAATGTGACAGACAGTGAAAATACAGGAGTTTAATGTAACAGAAAGTGAAAATACAGGAGTTTAATGTGACAGACAGTGAAAATACAGTTAAATGTGACAGAAGTCTTGACATTTGGTTTGATGCTGTACCTACATGTTAGTTTTTTAACCTGATAATAAATCAATACATAGTAAAATGTGCCCAAAAGCCAATCTGATTTTGTAGTATGATTACAGTGAGAGTTTTTTGTTGCAATGTCAACTTGAATTAAATACTGAAATCCATTTTTTTTATGGAGCGTACCATCAAATGGAAATATGTCTTGAGCAGCATTTTGAGAGTTAAAGATTAGGTTTGACCAGTGGGTGGTTTAACTTCTGACCTTACTGCATGGATGTACAGATGTACTCCAAGGTGTTTGAGGACACTGTGACATCACTGATGGGCGTGGTTACAGGTGCTACAAGGTGTGCTGGTTTGAGCCATGTGCGTGTTGTTTCTTCTCCCATTAAAAGGCACCCTCTGCTTATGCCGACTTGAATTGAGAGCATCAAGTAACCGAAATATAATCATATGAAACCAGCAATAAACACCAGTAAACACTTATTTCACCCATGAGCTGATGGTTAGTGCTGTCAGCTTTGTTTTTGTTTTTTTATCAACAGTATTTAAGATCTGCAACTAACGTTTATTAACACTTTGACCTTGAAGAAAACAAAAACCACTTCCTGCTTGTGGAAAAATGCAGTTTCAATATATTTAGAGTTATCGTGTAGATGAATACTAGCTTTCATTGTCTCCTAAGTAGGGTTGGGTATCGTTTCAATTTCATCGATTACGATTCTACTTATAGAATCCGGTTCTTATCAAATTGCTGTTGTGATTTCTTCACCACAGATCTTGTCAGCGCTCGGTCACCTTCTTCCTCTTCCTCCTCGCTCATCTTCCCCTTCATGCCTTCAGTGAAAGTCTCTGTACTAGAGGGGCGTCTCTGGGGACTCGTCAGTATATATTGAATCATTTGTAGACATCATTAGTTTCCCTTCAGTATAAAAGGTGAGTGTCAGCTCACCTGTGTTTTGTACCTGAGCGTGAGACGTTGCTACTGTTAGCATTAGCTGGATCTGAGGCGTCATTGTAGCTGGGAGAGCGCGACACATTGAACATGGGGCATTCCTTCAGATTAACGCCGTGTTGAAGTAAACGCTTCGTCATGTTGGAGCTGCTTCCTCCCTGATAACATTTTTATAGACAAGACTGTGGGGAAGACTTCACTTCGGGAACCTGTGATGAACTTTTTCTTCTCTAGTAGTAAGCAGGCTAATGTCTATTATTTTATAATGAACAGGTTCTTATCACACATTTTAATTTAGCCAAAACACACTCGAGTGCGATGTTTAGAGTGGTGAGGATGTTTTCTCCTTCATTAAATCTTAATGCTCTGTGCAGTAGAGTCTGTTTTAAGCAGTTTTTCTGTGAGACAGGAGGTTATTTTTAGTCTCGCTGCGTCTTTGTGAACATTGTGTGTTTGAGCGGTGTGTTAATGGAAGAGACAGAGCTGTGCTGTTGAATAATTTACGAGCTGCTCTCTCTCAGATATTCTTGCAGCGTCCGGTAGCTGAGCTGCCAGCATCTCTTCTTTCCCATCCTGTTTCGGTCCGATCTGCTCTGTTAGCTCTCAATGGCACACAAAGACCGAACAGTTTAAAATGCTGGAAGTCTTCCTCAGCAGCCAGCTCTCACAGGGAGTTTTGTTCATGGTTTGTCTTCTAGGTTGGGATTTTCCCACAGCACAACACATGCAGTCCTGCTCAGCATGTAAAACAGTTGTCTGATGTCCTCTGAAGGGGTTTGTCTTTACTTAATCTAAACTTAATCTCAGCGTGAGCTTGGAGACCCAGCAAGCAGCAACCTCTGGGGTCTGAAAACTGAAGCCAAGGCGGAAATGCCTTGAAACTGCATTCTTTCTTTTGGCCAGCAGGGGGCGACTCCACTGGTTGTTGGATTGTATAGAAGTCTATGAGAAATTGACCCTACTTCTAACTTCATTTGTTACTTCAGTAAACACTTTCATCATGGGTTTATGGTCTCAGTTGCTAGTTTCAAGTCTTCTTCAACACAGCATGATGTTTATTTAGTAAATTTTGGTCCTACTTAGAGGAAAATAGATCGTAAAGCAGGGTATGCTTTAGGGTGGGGCTACCTTACCATGGTGACCTGTCAGGCGTATCCCTCCCCAGCTCCATCCTCTCATCCACATATGACCACTTCTGGCCAAAATGCCAAACTCGAGGCTTCAAATTGGTATTCCACAAACTAACAGGTGACGTCACGGTGGCCACGCCCACTTCTTTTACACCGTCTGTGAAACTACAGGTGTCTAACTTCCAGTCTGCATTTCAAAGTGGAGATATAGCTGTTTACCTGCCAGGGAGGCCCTAAAGACAAGACTGTGTTGAGAGATTGCATTATGGGAAATGTAAGATCCGCTGGTTTTGGAGCGTGACCCATGTCCATGATAGTGACTAGAGATGGAAATTACAAGCAGTTTTTTTAATAGATTATTTGCCGCTTTTCACAATCACTAGTCAAAAGATGAAGCAACAAAGTTCACTTTTTTCCACAGTAACAGACAATTTCTGAACTACTGGGTCGGGCCAAAATAAAGTTAACTGGGTATTTGAGCAATAAATTAAATAAATGTACTTAAATTATTATAACACAAAAATATCTTCCTTTCAAATTTCACTTTTGTTGCTGTTCAGCAAAGTTATATTAAATATGGCAAAATGTTGCTGCGCCACGCCCACGTTTAAGCTTTGTTGAAGTGGATCAGATGAGACTGGATGGATCAGCACTTAAAACAAAGAACCTAATTTGTCTTGTGTCAGCAGAAAGGGCTGCAGGCTTCAACTGTTAATAGTGGTTAGTATACATAGACGTAGTCTACATAGAAGAGTTATAAACATAAAATAGGTCACACCAATCTCTCCACAGCAGACTCCAGTCGTATTGATTTTATTCAGGATAAGAATCGCCTTTCATAATCGAGTCTAACTGCAGAAAACAGATACTCCTGTCTGACTCACTCTTACATACAATTACTGTCACAGCTACTTTACCAGCTCAGGGAGTCTTTCTACGTTTCACTTCAACCTGAAGAACATTGCTTTAAAAGGTCACAACTTTTGTTTTGATGTTGTTGATGTGATTGAGAAGCTGTTAGCAGGTTCTTTTAGCATCAGCCTCTGGACTAACTCTCCGGACAGCTCGGTGGGATTTTCAAAGTGTTATTTTATGTTGCAGGAGTCTGACATACCAGGCAGGGAGAGTCTAACAAAGATGCTGCTGAGTTGCATTGTGGGAGATGTAGGATCACGTGTTTTTGGAGTTTGATCCAACCACTGTTTTCTTTATGTTTCTCTTGTGAGATCCCAAACTTTATGGAAGTGAAATACTGACCTTGTTTTCTCTCTATTTATTCCTCCTTCCGTTCTCTCCATTTGTGTCTTACAGGATTTAGGAGGATGGCGAAGCAGGACAGAAGGTTTCACCCTCAGTGAGAGCAGAAAAAGAAGAAGAAGGAGAGGAGGAGGAAGGCTGCTGGAGGTTCATCATGGAGCGAGCTCACAGCCTCCTGCTAAACGAGGAGGCGTACAGTCAGCTGGGTGAACATCAGCGGGCCGAGTTCATCTTTGAATGGCTGAACCACCTGAAGAAGCTCCTCCCTGCCACTGACAGGGTGAGAGTGGCGCAACCTTCACATTTGAAAAGGTCACATGATTCTGGAAAATAAACTTAAATGTGTCCTGTAAGGTATAAACATTAAAAATCTCTGTCTTCATTTCAGGCCGACATCAAACAGAACCAGCAGCGTCTGATCGAGCAGCTGTCGGGTCTTCTGATTGGCTCCCCCGGCCCGCCTACCCGCTGGTTGCTGGCCCACTGCTTGGCCCTGCTCTACCGCCTGGGAGACCCGGTTTCTTCCAGCTTGTTGGTGGACAGGTGCAATGACATCATCCGCAGCAAAGACGACTCTCCGTCAGGCCTCCCGACACGACTGTAAGTGTTGCTGTGTTCAAAATTGGGGGAAAGTTCAAATATTAAAATACTTTTCGGCTTATTTAAGACTTTACAGCACAGGTAACTGTAGGAATAAAGGTTTAGGAATTAGTATATTTCTAAAACCAATAAAAGGAAGAAGCTTAATTTTAGTTCACACTTTTCTTCAGCACAAAACATAAGAAAAAGTGCCCGATAGATTTCCATGAAATGATATGTTGAAATGTATGATGTGTGTGTGTTTCAGGGCAGCCGTTGCGTGTCTTGGTGCTTTGTTTGAGCAGCTTGGCCGGATTCTCGTCGGCTCCTTCAAAGACACACTGACCAACCTGCTGAAGGCCATGAAGAGCGCAGAGGTTTGTGTTTTTATTCAGAAATACGAACTCGTTTCTCAGTTATTATCATGAGAAAGGAGCGCCTGCACAGACTCCAAAACACACGTTTATTTAAACACACATTGTGCTTCCAGCCCCGCAGAGAGCTTTTTCAAGCTAGTTTTACTTTAATTTCAGGATTTTATTTTATTTTCATTTCAACTTTCTCATAATTCAGTTTCTGTTTTTTTTAAAAAGCTAAATGATTTTAAAGTAGTTCAAGAAATTGTAAAGATAATGAAATAATAAAAATTTGTATTTATTTTTGGGTCAGTTAGTCCCTTATATTGTATGAATTCAGGTATTCTGGGTACAGTAAAAATGTCCCTCAACTACAGATACAACTAGTCCTTTATTTCTTATTCCCCTTGTTTTGTAACTATATTTGATCATATTTTAGGCATAGGGTTATTTTTTTGTTCCTGCAGTCATATCCACTGCAATAAAAATAAACGCTAAATGCACTGATGTGAAAATCCTTTCAGTGGCTTGAAAGACATCACCCCTCACTTTCCTGCTAGGCTGTTAATGTGGAAAATCTGCAGGAAGAGTTGAGTAAAAGAGTTAATCAGTGAGTGAGAACTGTGTTTTGAGTACGACACAACTGCTGTTGTACTGATGGCATTACGCCATACTGGATTTACCATGCGAGACATTATAGTGAAGGGAACTCGCCATGCAGGGTTTTTACCCGGCCTTTATATGTTCGGTTTAGTGCCAACTTTTATTAGCAATTTACAGCAATCTGACCAGAGAAATAACTTTTTAAATTTAAATGTTTACTTGCACCGACACTCAGAATCTCAGTGAGGCATCAGAACATCCTGAACATCTATTGTGCGATAAGGTCACCGTCCTCTTCCTCTCTCAGTCTCAGGGTCGGTATGAGATCATGTTGAGTTTGGAGAAGATCCTGCGAGGTTTGGGTGTGAGCGCCGTGCCGTGTCACCGTGACATCTATAAGGCGGCGAGGACCTGTCTGACGGACCGTTCCATGGCGGTACGCTGTGCCGCTGCCAAGGTAAGGATGACCAGCGTGTACAGTCCTCTAAAAGTCAGCTGATAATCACATCACTGCTGATCACTCTCCAAACCATCCATCAAGTTTAGTTTGATTTCAGCCATTTGTTGCAGACCTGACAACTGCTACAGAAAGACAATCCATCAGTTAATGTTCAGACAAGCATCTTTTTATGTCTCTGTATCAAACTGCCGGGGTGTATAGAAGCTGACATCCTCCCTGTCTGTGTCGTCCTGTCAGTGTTTGCTGGAGCTGCAGAGGGAGGCGGTGTTCCTGTGGACCAGCGAGTTGGAGAACGTGGCCACCCTGTGCTTCAGAGCCTTTGAAGGATCCAACTACAGCGTCAGAGTGTCTGTCGCCAATCTGCTGGGAACTCTGCTGGCTGCTGCTGTGGAGCCCAGACAGCCCACTGGTACGATCAGAGAGTTCGGATGTTGATGGACGAGGGTCAAAACTACTGAGAACAGTGCTAGCAAGAGTTTCTTTTGCACATCTGTCTGATTTATGAGTACTATGTTCTTTAATCGAGCAGTCAGATATTGTCCTTTTGTTCTCTGTATTTTCTTTAATCACATGAGAATACAGTTTCTCTGTAGATTGATAGGTCCAGTATGTCTTTAGCTAGGACCCTATGATTTCCGTAATGTGGAAAAAACTTACGGAATTGTGGAATTTGGTAATAAAAATGGAAAATAAGGTCTTTATGTACAAGTTAAAGTGCTGTTTAGACTCTGAAGGTCTGCGGAAACCTCCTCCCTGACATTCAGTGTGGGGACACTTCCGTGTTGCACAATTATAACTTTCCAAAACCAACAAATTTGTATCCTCCGTCCGTTATGGTCTCTGCACTTGTCACATTCCTATTTCCGCAGTCATACCTAAAAATACTTTGTTCTTAAAAGGAAGGAACTCCTAGAATACCATGGAGTTTCAGGCAGGGCAAATCAGAGATGAAAAGGTGTGTGGTGATGGATGAATGGAGGGATGATGAACTGCTCCTCTCTTTCTTATTTTTTTCCCCCAGCAGCCCCCAGACAGGGGGGGCGGGGTCGGAGCTCCCTGGAGGAGGTGATGGATTTGTTGTCCGGGGGGTTCCTGCGGGGCGGGGCAGGTTTCCTCCGAGCTAGCGGAGACATGCTGAAGGGGACAAGCTCTGTCGGCAAGGATGTCCGCATTGGAGTCACGCAGGTGGGTCGCCATGGCAAAAAGGGAATTTAGGGAGCTTGATTCATTGCAGCAGATTAAATGACTCCTCCTCTTCAGGCCTGCGTAGTCTTCATCTCCACCCTGGGCGGCTCCTGGTTAGAGGTGAACTTCCCGGCCTTCCTGACCCTACTGATGGAACTGGCATCCCACGGCAAGGCCACGCAGACGCCGGGCGACGCCGCGGTGACCCGCCGCTGCGTCTCCTTCATCCTGAGGAGCACCCTGGGGTCCCTGCTGGGAGAGAAGGCTCAAACCAATGCAGCCAAACAGCTCTGCCTCGCTGTGGCCGCGCAGAAACGAGCCATCGGTGAGCAGAGAGGGAGGAAAGACTGTACATGACTTTCCTCTATGTGAATGAATGTGTGACAAACTTATGATAGCAAGATGAGTAATTTAATAAAGTAGAAGTACTCGAACAGCACATACTGTATGCCCCCAAGGCTGCAGAGTAGAAGTAATTAATGTTAGTAGAGAGTGTTAGGCAATCTGGTTGACTAATGGTGACTGCAAGTCACTAATATTGGGGCTTTGTGCAAATAGGCCAAATGCCAAATACATTGTTTTAAGCATTGCACAGAGTGGATATGTGTTGTCTCTTGTCGTCCAGATGTAGTTGCAAGGGTTTTGGTAGTTTATGCGAAATATATCACACAGAAAAAACAGGATGGAATATAAAAAAACACATTTGGTGAAAATGAAGATTTGAAGATTTGGTGAAAATGTATCAAAACAAAAAAAAAACCTGTAGACTAATTGGTGTGATTTATTTTTGATACAGGGTGGGAAAAAATGCTCAGAACACAGTGTTAAACCAATCTACAAATACGCAGACAAAACCTATTATTATTATTATTATTATTATTATTGAGAAGAAAATGAAAATTTCTTCTCCAGGTTCAAAATCAAAATCATTAAGTGCTTTATAAATGACCGCATGATGGCGCTATCTACACCAAAACCTAATGAGTTCCTTCTTGGTCCACAGCCTGAGGTTCCACCAGATGTCAGTCAAATCTGTCAAAGTCAATAAAATAGCTTCACTTGACTTTGCTAATGTGGAAGTGTTTCCCTGGATGTCCTGCTTCAGCATGTGGTTAACAAAGTGTGAAAGAGAGTTTGTTTAGACTGAGAATTAAATATGCAGCTATGTTTGTTTATTCCTACTGAGCTGAAATGGCGAAGCTGAAAACCAGTGGCCTATAATTCTTTAACTGGTGAATATCATATATTTTGTGCTTAGATGCAGCTCTGACTGATGGGAACGTGGAGACCAGAGTTTCGTCTGCAGATGTCTCGGCCAGTCAGCATGTGTTGGTCTGCTGCCTGCTGGAACTGGGAGCACTCATACAGGGACTGGGATCAACCGCTGGGCCCCTCCTCACTGACAGCAGCACAGGTCTGTCACACACACTCACCTTCTTAAGTTCAAACCAAAGGGAGACCAATAACGGAGACAAATGAGACTAATGTTTGGGATCAGACTGGTGGAGACATGAGAGAAAAGAGGAGAGAGGAAGATCTTAGCTCTTTATCTGTTACACAGAGGATGGATGATGTCTCCAAAAACAGACTGTGGATCAGCAGGAGGTGATCATGTGTTTATCAGCAGAATAAAACTCCACACTCGGCAGATATTAAAACTCATTTGCTCTTTTTGACCTCCACAGTGAATTCAGAGACTATAGATTGTCTGTTGCCTCTCACATACAAGTACCTCGTGGTAAGCTGCAAATTAATTTCCCTTCTTGGGATCTATAAAGTTGTGCTTTATTTTGTATTCACTCATCCACATGTCTCCAGCACACTGTGTGAGATCTGGTTGAGATCGAGTGGTCACATGTTTCTGGCACTGAATCTGTATTTATGTCTTCTACAAACTTCTCCTCAGAAATCTGCTGCAAAGTGATTTTTACTTTCCAGAATTTAAATGCCGCAGGAAGTTGAATTGGTCTCGTGTGTTTGTCTGTGCAGCCCTCCTGGACACGGTGATCTCCGTCCTTCTCCACCCAGCCGCGTCTGCCTGTCTGGCCGCCGCCTGGTGCCTACGCTGCGTTGCCATGGCGATGCCGTCCCAGGGTTCCTTGCTGCTGGATCACTGCACTGAGCGGCTGGTGGCGCTCAAATCTTCCCCTGAAGCTGTGGCCGGGTACGGAGCCGCTGTCGCTGCCCTGGTGGCTGCAGTGCAGCACTGTACCCTGGGAATTCCACACACCAAAGGCATGGTGGGTTATCATATGTAACATTACATAACTTATTAATAAACCACATACCATGCCAATGTTGCATTAATTAATGCAACGAAAAGGCAAAGAGGAACCAAACATAACTATTCCGTGTGTGTTTGTGTGTAGGTGGTGCTGGGTCTGGCTGAAGACCTGCTGCGTTCAGCCTCTCAGAACAGTCGGATCTCTCTGCAGAGGACTCAGGCCGGCTGGCTGCTCGTCTCCTCTCTCATCACTCTCGGTACAACTCCTGAACGCTGTGAACATTTCTGTCACTTAACTGAAAGAAACCGCAATGCACAAGATCAGCTAACCGCTTAGCCACACTAGCGTCTTGGCTGCTAGCATCTAAGCTATAGGCTTAATGGTAACATTTGTATGATAACATGTTAGTAGCTGAGTCCAGTATCCATCGACTTAGCATTTAAGGACATTAAAACATTAAATGTTTTACTGTACTAGTGTGACTTCAGTTCCTGTAACTCTGTGTTTGACTGAGTAGCTTCACAATGCTTGTTTCATTTTTAATCTAAATTAGGATACAGTAGGTAAATAGTCATTTGGTTAATGGCTGTGTGTGTGTGCCCAGGCCCAGCTGTAGTGGAGCACCACCTGTCCCGTCTCCTCCTCCTGTGGCGGTGTGTGTTTCCTGCTTCACTCAGGGAGCAGGAGATGGAGTTGCGACGAGGGGACTTCTTCACATGGCAGGTTACACTGGAAGGACGTGCCGGGGCGCTCTGCGGTCAGTCCACACCTGTGTGTGTGTGTGTGTGTGTGTGTGTGTGTGTGTGTGTGTGTGTATACTTCCACCTGAGGGATACTTTGTCATACACACTTGTTCACTATGTTTCAGTTCAATTACATTCAAAATACTTTATTCGAAATACACAATTTATGCACATGAAAACAAACTAAAAATAATACAAATATAATAATGTAAGAAAGAGTTGAAATGCACAAGGACTATTGGCAGAGGACAGTCAGTATTGTGCATATTGTTTAAAAAAAAAATGTAATAGTGCAAGTGCACATATATACACGAGGTAAACTGACCATTTCTTGTACTGTGGCCTCTTCATAGCAGCGGCTTAAATTAGTTATAGAGGGCGTCGTGTGTGGGCTCATTGAGAATCTCTTGTGCTTTTTTGAGCTTCACCAGGGATCTTTGTGTTTTGCCAGTAATTTTAGACCAGACGTCAACACTTGCAGTAGTTTATTCTGATGAATGGATGTAAAACAGCAAATTAATGACAAACAAAATAACTGCATTCTTGTGTCTGAACAGCGATGAAGAACCTGTTGCTGCACTGCAGAGAGCTCGTCACTGATGACATCATCAGCCGCCTGCTCACGCCATTGTCCTGCGCTGTGGCCCTGCTCATCAAGTCAGTCCCTGATTGTTTCCCTTTAAATTATAAGTCTGGCGAGGCTATTTTCTCTTGTTGTCAACAAATCCCATGCACAGACTCAAACCAACACTGAATGTATCTACTAACAAGTATAAATTATGTTTGGAAAAAAAATAGTTTTTACTATATTACTAGAAAAATGTGATTGATTGATTTTAAAAAAGAGGTTATCATTTCAATATACTTTCAACATTTAGGATTTGTGTGAACTTTTTGAAATTGATCCAACTTTTGTGTACAAATCCAGCTGCTGAGGTGACAAACTGCTGTTTCCAAATTATTTTATCACCATTGTTATTTGTTTCGGCTATAAGAGCACATGAAGGCATCGCTGGTATAAAGATTGGTGAACAGGATCATTACATTTCTTTTATGCAGATGATGTTTGAGTTTTTTTAACAAATCTAAAGGATAGTGTTCTCCAGCTAATATATGTAATGTTTGGAGATATCACAGGATATAAAATACACACTTTTAAATCAGAATGAATGTTCTTGGAAAAAATGAAAGATTAAATCTTATTATAGATACACAAAAGGAGGTTTTACCTACTTGCAGGTTAAAATTACTGTTATGTTAATATGGGACTTTTTATTGGATTTGTTAACAATAAAAATACAGAATAACACCAGTCTTTTCCTTTACATAAGTCTTACAAATATTTATGTGCAGAAGAGTCTGCAGGGCATACTGAGGTAGAATTGTTGTTGTTATACTGTTTGTATCATACATAATATAGTTTGATATATATATATATATATATATATATATATATATATATAAATTGTTCTATAGATATAGTTTAACAAAATATATGAAATATATAGTAGTGTTATATATAAGTAGTATATATTACACACAATATATTTGTATATTGAATACACCACAAAATATACTTACTTGAAATACAATATTTTTGTCATCCAGAAGAAGTTTCAGAAAGTTTTTTTTTTAACTTGCATTAAAATCTTTGTCTTTGTGTAATATATGTTGTCTGTGTTTTGATTGTGCGTGTCCAGGTTGCCTGCCCTCATCAGGTCTTACAGCAGTTCGGTTCGCATCTGGTCGGTCATATACAGACAGAGAGTCTATGAGCTGCTCGCTTTGCTGCCTCCACACACCTACCAAGGTAACAACACACCTCCTTCTTTACTTCCTTCTTTCCTTGTTCCCCTATTCCTACCTCCTCCAGCTTCTTCTCTCCTTTTATTCTATCATGGTTACTTCATTCAGATTTCTGTCCAAATATCCACACAAATCCTTCATTGCTTTGAGTTCCTTCCTTTCCTTCTCTCTTTCTCTCTTTCTTCTTTCAAATATTTATTTTTGTTTCTTCTTGTCTTGTTTTTGTTTTCTTTACATCTTTTTCCTCTTTTTCCTTATCATGATACCTCATGATTAGGGATGCAACGATTACAGATTTTGTCGGTACGATTATAGTCTGAGGAATAATCACGGTTTCCCCAGGGGAAATTAATAAACTGAACTGTTATTGTCATCAACTCTCATCCATTCGTTTAAGTTTTAGTGAAAATGATTGAGTGCAGTGTTATTAATAACTGAAAAGCAGGTAATATGTAGTCCTGGAAGTTTATAAGCTTCTGATGTAATGTGAGTGTTTTACATCTGGCAACATTTTCTCAACACAGACAGGAGGAGGCAACAGGATGTAACGTAAAATGTTCAGTGACTGGAGGACCTTTCAGAAAAGAAGCGATGTACACTGCCAGTTTGGCCCTCTGCCATAGTTTAGCCAGTGTGCAGTAGAAACCTCCACGTTTCTGATAAGCACGGCACTTTAAGCTAGTGCACCGCTCGTGTGTAACTTTGTTTTCGGTTTGTGCAAATTGCAACAGTTTTGTTTCGTGCTACAGAAACACTCGATGTAGCGGCGCGTTTACTATGAATTAACTGTGACGTTTTAAAGCGCCGTTCGGTAATCGCTGTATCCCTAGTCATGATATTTGCCTCCTAATGTCTCCTAATTGTGTCTTTCTTCCTTTTTCCTTTTCACACGTCTGTATTTTGAAAATAATGAGTTGTTCCACCTCTCTCCTCCTCCTGCAGAGAGTTTTGGTTTAGTGATGAACCAGCTCGTGTCTGACCTGTCCAGTCAAGACAACCTGAACCAGCCGTGTTCAGAGCTCACCCTGCTGCCCCCCCTCTGTCACCATGATGACCTGCCGCTGGTCGGCCCCGCCCTCGACGACACCGACCCCAGATACATCGAGGAACAGGTGATGTGTTTGAGCTGGACTTCAGACTGATAACACAAACAGCACACCACAGGACTGAAGAGCATTGTAATTGTTGAGGGTGTGTTTGGTTTTCAGCTCCACGGCAGCATTGTGGGAGGGGGCTCTCTGGACAACGACGCCTTCAGTCTGTGTGAGAGGAGTGAAGAAGCTCCCACTCCTCTTCCTCCTCCCGTCACTCTGATCGCTGCCACCGTCCGACTCTTTGGAGCGCTCTTCCCCCACATCATCTCCGCTCAGAGGTAACTCACCTTCTGTTCCTTCATCACAGGATGAATGCGCATGTTCATAGCTTTATGCAGCTTGGGAATATTAACGCTTTCCAAAACAGACCTGTTATCTGTGATAACAAATTCTCTCTGTTTGTCTTTCTCAGAGTGAAGATATTGGAGCAGTTTGTAGAAACAGTGAACCGGCTGAAGGGTCAACGCCAGCAGACCGTCCAGATCCATGTCTGTGCTGCCCTCTGCAGTTTGCTCAAGGTACTACACCTACGTGGTGTTGGCGTACAGACACCAGCCCTGTTTCCATCAACTTTTTTTATGCGCACTTTGAAATATGACATTAGAAAAGGTTGATGGAAACGGCCAAATTAGTTTTTACGCTCGCTTGAGGTGGTTTCTGCCTTTGTCGAAAAAGAGTTAAAGCATTAAATGGGAGATGGAAACACTTTTGCCAAATAAGTTCTGATGTAACTCACGACTGATCAGCTGTTTCCGCTGTCTGCGTCTTCCCGGATATTCTCATAACGTGCGGAGACATGGCTGGTAGCAGTTGGCCTGCTTGAAACCCATTCCTGAGGACCTCTCTCCATTTTTCTCAGATCCATGGTCCTGGTTTTGTCCCATACTTCGTGTTCATTACAGCCATGTGTAATGTCAACTTCTGAAGTAACTACACTTGCCGTAGCCTGGTTTAGTAGCTCCAAACCAGCTGATGGAAACACACATAATTCACTTGTTTTTTTTTTGCGACATTTCAAAAGTTTGCTTAAAAAATTTCTTGACACTTAGTGTGTGTGTGTGTGTGTGTGTGTGTGTGTGTGTGTGTTTGTGTGTACAGGACACATTTTTGGCTTCAATTTGAGTTGGTCTGTACATTCTTGTATTTGTATCTACTTTGGGTCAGCAGAACTCCACTACAGGCTAAATAACATAAACCTCTGACATATTATCACCTTACAAAGTTGTAATAACAAAAAAAAAACTCCTCAGCACCAGGGTGGGATCCGGGGCTCTTTTGGGCCAGAGGAGGTGCGTTCCCCGGCGTTGTCCCTCCTGTCTGGGGCGCTGGAGAACGTCAGTCCTCTGCTACGCTGTCTGGCTGCTGAAGGTCTGGCCCGGCTGGTTCAGGTGGTCGGAGACCCCGGCTTCACCGTCTCCGTCTCGCTGCTCTGCTTCGACAGGTAGGTGGACGTTAATATACTGCTTTTAGTTGGAGATGCTACAGTTGTTGATGGAGTGGACTTAGAACTATTCATGCATTTTTATTTTTACACGTTTTATGACATATTTGTGAATACCGATGAATGAAACAAAAGTCTGTAAATTCATTTTTATCTATTTCCCCTCTCAGATCTTAAAGTAGCAACAGCAGAAACAAATCGGTTCATGATCCAAAAATAATTACAGCACAGACAGACAGTCGCATATGAACCAGAAATAGAATAAGCTTTATCCAAATATATCACAGTGTGTTTTAACTGGCGACCCGCTGATGCTGTGATGCACTTTGAAAATGTTTTTTAAAGCATTTCTTTGTAGAAAGTGAGTGTCTGTGCAAAGCTTAAAAACTTTCTCAGTGGGGATAGTTTTTCTCTAAAACTATAGTTTACCAATGTTGTGCTGTACCCCTCTCCTTAAATGTTGATACATATATTCAATTTGTATGTATAATTTTATGATTTCTGTAATCTTTTGCAATTAAATGTGTTCAGATCTATCTGTGGGGTCATACTGTAGGTGTTTTATTTTTTGATCACTCAGCCTTGACATCAGCTTTGGCTTATGTGACTGTGTTTAAAAAGGTACTTTAAAATAGACCTGCCTGGCCGTACTATTATCAAAACTACTACAAAAACTACTAATGCTGCTGCTGCCACCACTAACAGTATTGATCGTGACTGTTCAGGCTGAAGACGGCTCGTGATGCAGCATCTCGCAGCGGCTACGCTCTGGCTCTGGGGGCGCTATACCGCTACACCGGAGGAATCAGCTCAGCTCAACACCTGTCCACCTGCCTGGGAGTCCTGTTCACCCTGAGCCAGGACAGCACCTCACCTGAGGTCCAGGTACATACACATTTGTTCCATATCTGTCTGTGTGCCATCTTGCCAGTGACTGTTATTGTTTTCGTTTTTCGCAGAATTATAGATGTTTGTTCTACACTTGCGAGGACCTTCAGTGACATAAAACATTCCCTTAACTACGTTAACTCAAACATATTCTGATTTAATAAAAAAACAACAACAACTAAATGTCTAAAACAGCATTTTAAAGACAGACAAGATGTCCTCTCTTTTCCTGAAATGTCCTGATCTTGAGTGTCCCTGTGTGTCTGTTGGGTCCAGACCTGGTCTCTCCACAGTCTGTCTCTGGTCATCGACCTGTCCGGAGGTTTGTACCGCGCCCACGCCGAGCCTTCCTTCACCCTGGTGCTCCGGCTGCTGCTCTCGGCTCCGCCCACCCACCCCGAGGTGTACCACAGCCTGGGACGCTGCCTGCACGCCCTTATCACCTGCCTGGGTCCTGACCTGCAAGGTACCACCCTCATCACACCTGAGGACAGCAACAGAGTAGCTTTTAGCAAGCGTTTGACTGATGTGTGTGTTTGACAGGTGAAGGTGCAGCAGTGTCCGCTCTGCGCTCCAGCTGTCTGGTGGGATGTGAGGTGATGCAGGCCGGTCCAGACTGTCTGGTTCAGGCCAGAGCCATTTCCTGTCTGCAGCAGCTGCACATGTTCTCACCACCACATGTCAACCTGGCCAGCCTTGTACCTGCACTCTGTGTGAGTACACCTGAATTACCTGTCTGACTGGAAAAGACTGTCTGACTCTGTTTTCTATGTGCAGATTCAAGATTTAGCTTCCGAGTCTATTCTGGTGCACCAGTGAAGTCAAATCTCCACAGACGCCTACTTAAAAAATGATAACATAAACTTTATTTCTGCAGCAGGATTACAACATTTCAGGAGGCATTGAGGCAAATAAAATCAGACAATTAAAAGTAATAATAGAATAGAATAATAATACAAAAATAGAATAAAATACCTACACTAATATAAGATAAAAACAATCATAATTAAGCTACGCTGGGCAGGGATATAAAACCAATGAATCAATAAATAAAGTAAAAATAAGGTTGATTTCTTCCTGTTCCTACATGCAAACTATTGTTGCCCAGAACATTTCTGCTGTCAGTCAGTCTGGTGAAGACGGTTTGTCCGGCAGCTGTCCTTCCTTTTGATGTGGTTTAGCCAGTGAGAGAAAAATTAAAGGATTAGGAGACAATTTCAGAGACATAAATTATAAATACCTATAATATTGAAATGTTAAAGTGCATACTTTATGTCACATTTATATGCAGAATATATAATGAGGAAATTGCACAGGGTCTCTGGGTTCATCATCCTAAAGGTCTCTCTGTGTGGCTACAGACGTGTTTGTCAGAGTCGTCTGAAGAAGCTTTTTGACCCTGTCTTGTGTCTTGCAGGAGATCTTATTGGATTATTCCATGTTGGTAGGTTCTCTCTCAGGCCTGAAGCTGCTGTTTGTCTCACTTTTATTTTCAGCTTCTTTCCCCCTGGTTCTTTTGGACCCTCAACACTTTTCTGTTTCTTGTGGAGCTTTTTAAAACAGTTTTCTATGGATTGTGAAACATGTCACACAGTTTTCTGTTGCTCTAAAACTTAACATGTTCCTGTTGATTTTGATACTGTATTATTAACTCACTGTTTTTGTTTAACGTTTGAACTTTTGTATCTCACACTTTTTTTTTGTTACGGTTTACTTTCACATCGTTTGCTTTGCAGACTGACAGCTAACTCAGTAACACCTTACCCACAGTATTGCTCTAACATATCCCTCCCTGCTGGCTGTTTTTATCTCCTACAGTGAATGTACTCAGTGCTTCCTCTAGAAAGAGCTTGCAAATTAAGCTAATTATTATGATTACATCCTTAAAGTGACGTAGAGGAATTTGTATTGAACATAACTGCTCAGAAACGTTTGTCTCTGAGAAATTACGACATTATTATTCTTTTAGAATAATTAATCAGTTAATCACAAGTTCATCAGAAGATTAATTGACAGGGCTTATTACTGTTTCTTGTGTACCTAGAAGTATTTTGATAATCTGTTTTTAAGCATAAATATCTAATATTTCCAAGAGAATCTCATTGGGTTTGTACGGTTGGTGGAACAAAATAACTAAATGTGTAATCTTTATAATCTGTCACTGCTTTCGGACATACTATTAATTATTTGAGAAAGTAATCGTCAGAATGATCAATTATTAAAATATTCATTACTTGAACCCCTAATGTAAAAAATGTTTAGTTTCTGAGTCTGGAGGAAACGCTGTCTGTAGCTGCATGCTTCCTTTGATAAACCTTAAACCTGTTGACGGAGAACAACTGTTGTCCACGTATTAACTCCTCTGTGTGTGATTCAGGCCAACCTGTGCAGTTCATACCTGTGTCTGCGTCGCGCGGTGGTGGCGTGTCTGCGGCAGCTTGTCCAGCGAGAGGCTCTGGAGGTGTCCGAACACGCGGTGACTCTGGTCAAAGAGCTGCCGAGAAGAGACAACACACAGCTGGGTGAGGCGAACAGAGACACTGAGTCTCACTGCTGCCCTGCTCTCATCATGATCACATTATTAAGCCACTTTAAAGATCCCCTCCAAACACATTTGAAGACATGTGATAATGCTGTGCTTAAAATAGTCATTTTAATAATTTGTGTTGTGGTTATTCCAAGTGTCCAATTTTATTTATAAAGTATCCCTGACATAAATACAGACTTAGGAAGAATAAAACACAATAAAGTAGAAATTAAAATTACCCAAAGGCTACAGGTGAGCTGCTTTTTTAAGGTGTCCACTAGAGCTGGACGATATGACCAAAAATGTTATATCTTTCTATATCAATAATTATCACGATAAGTATCAAATCACTGTGTCTTTCAAGTTAATTGGGGTTTAAACTCTTCTTTAAAGTAAAATAAAAACTTGATGCCCAACAGTGGATCACTTCACAATCTGAGGTAGAACATTCAAAACAATTATAATAAAATCTTTGTCAACAAATATGCAAAAGTAAAAGCTTTTTTCAGCAAAATAAACATCTTAATAAAAACATTAACTCCTAATTCAGGTATGATTCAAGTGATAAAATCAAACATCTGTTGAATAGTTATTGTTAACATTTGTTATAGTGTTCTTATAAAAATGATATCGCAATAATAATAATAATAATAATAATTATTGTTATTGTTTTATTGTCCAGCCCCAGTGTCCAAATATGTTTTCCCTCTTGGCCTATATGATATGTAAAAATCCTAAATATGAGAAAATGTGTAAATTTGACAAATTCTCTTAAATTAGGTAAATGGGCCGACTAAGAACAGATCTACCAGGCCGAGTTTCTCCATTACGTACTGGAGTTTGCCAACTGACAAGTTTTTTTTGACTAAACTGCTACATGTCTTGTTAACTCTTATCTAAAAAACACTTTGAAGAATCTGTACCAACACTGTTAACTGTTTTTATTAAAAAAACAAAAAAAGTAGTCAAAGAGTATTTTTACTTTGTCAAATATCAACATGGGTGATTGGTATCACCTTTAAAAACCCAGGATTGGTCTGAAGTATTTTCACTTTCAGCATCAGTATTTGCAGCACGTTCAGTCAGAGATACAGTCATTTGTTGCCATCACAGTCTTGAACAGTTTTTTTTTCAGCACTGTCAGACACAAATCTTTCCACACACTGACATCCTCCCCCCCCCTCCGTCTTTTCAGACGTCACCATAAAGGAGGTGGGTCTGGAAGGAGCTCTGTTCACTCTGTTGGACCGAGAGTCAGATCCAGGTCTGAGGAGGGACATCCAAGAGACTCTGGTCCACATGATGGCGTCCAGCGCCACCAGCGGCAAACTGGGACACTGGCTCAAACTCTGCAAGGACGTTCTGTCTGCGACCACCGGTGGGTTGAATGTGTCACATACAAAGATTTTATGCTTCAACACACAGCGAGCGAACTGCATTATGTTCTCTTAAAACCTAATATTTAAAATTTTTCTATAGAAAGGAGGTAGAAATCTTACCTGCGGAGTTAAGATTTGTTATGGCAAACTCTGAAGAAGAGTTTTTTTTACCCAGACATGTCATTTTAAGACTTGACTTTTGGTTTGGTGACAACAACAGCATCACTAAGTTTAGGAATGAACTCTCACGCTGCCTGTCCTTCAGACTGTCTGGCTCCGGTGGAGGCGAGTCAGGAGGACGAGGAGGCTGACCCCGGCAGAGACGACGACTCCTCTGCTTTCAAAGCTCGGTCAGACTCCGGCGGACCGTTCACGGCCCTGCGCTGGGCTACGCGTCGCTTTGCCATGGAGTGCGTGTGTCGCATCATAGCTCAATGTGAGACTTCCGACCCGGCTCACTTCGACATGGCTCTGGCTCAGGAGCATCGCCTGCACAAGTCCACCGGTAAGACCAGCCTTTTCAGTTTTCATGTGTTTTTTGGACCCTGCAGATAGCCGTGACCCCGCACCTGTCTCTCCGCAGACTTCCTGGTCCTCCATCTTGGTGACCTGGTCCGTATGGCGTTCATGGCTGCGACAGACCACAGTGACCAGCTGCGGCTGGCAGGTCTCCAAACCCTATTGGTGATCATCAGACGCTTCTCAGCCATCCCCGAACCGGAGTTCCCCGGTCATGTGATCCTGGAGCAGTACCAGGCTAATGTAAGAGCCAGTCACTGATCTAACTACTCACATAATAAAGACATGCAAACTCCAGTTACTATAATAGTTTAATTTTATGCCATGAGAATACTGTATTGTGATTGGCTGTAGGTATTTACAGTGTACTCATCACTGTTCTGAAATGGTCTAAAGCAGGAAGGCTACTTTTTTTGTAACATTTTCGAAATTGAGCAGGATAATATCTCTGAGTCCGCGGCATTGTCTTCAAATGTCTTGTCTTGTCTACACAACAGTCCCAACCGAAAAGATATTCAGTTTATTGATCTAAAACAGTAAATATTGACATCGTCAAGCTAGAATCAGTTGTTCGATGTTTGGCATTGCTGCTTAATAAATAATAAACTAGTAAACGAGTTCATTTATTTCAGACCTTTTCAAGAATTTTGTGGACCCAGCTGTATTAAGTGTATCATATTTTTATGCGTGCAGGTTGGAGCTGCTCTCAGACCAGCCTTCACTGCCGACGCTCCTCCTGACGTCACCTCCAAGGCCTGCCAGGTGATCTTTCATCAGTTATCATCTTAATAGTCCTGACTGAAAGGTTCCTATATGTTCACCTGTAGCTGCTGAGTCAGTCCACGCTGCAGGTAACCAAAACAACATCTGGACTCCCGTTAGATTCTAAATATCTGATTGGCTGCTGGAAGTGAATTTGGAAAAGTAATTTGGAGTAAATGTCTAAACACATTTAATTTTTCATCGGCCCGAATGACAGCGGAGACATTAGAGACCAAAGAACACTACATAATGCACTCTGCTGTCACCTTTAACCCCTTTCTCTCCTCACCAGGTCTGCAGCGCCTGGATTGCCAGCGGTGTGGTCAGTGACCTCCGTGACCTGCGGCGAGTCCATCAGCTCCTTGCCTCCTCATTGGCTAAAGTCCAGGCCGGGAGGGACACGTCCACCCAGCAGTACAACGAGGCCACTGCTACAATGGAAACACTGGCTGTTCTTAAGGCCTGGGCCGAGGTGGGTGATCAATGGTTTGACTGGTTATTTATTGTCGTCATCTGTTTTTCCAGGGCAGGTTTTTCTTGATAATCTTCATGATAACATGTACACATCTAAAAATAAAAAGATAAAAACACATTGAGCTAAACTGATGACTACATGATTGTTTAATTGCTTTCCTCCTCTCTCTCAGGTTTACATCGTAGCCGTTCAGAGGAGCAAACAGAAGGAGGTCCCCGGTAGGAAGGCTGACCTGTCAGTCTCCTCTCTGGCCAATGACAGCTCTGTCTCCGAGTCGGGAGGCGCTGGCCTTCTGAAGTTAGTCCAATCAGATCTGTCGACGCTGAGCCGTCTGTGGTTGGCGGCGCTGCAGGATTACGCCCTGCTGACCCTCCCACAGGAGTACGCATTGCAGCTACCTGCAACAGGTAGGAGGCAAGGAGGGATGGATGGAAGGAAAGTAGGAAAGATTTCTTATTGTAGCTGATAGTTTGGGCATTTTAGTCTTTACTGTCTTTAACCAGGAGCGAACTAGGATATTTTACTCAAGCAGAAGTAAAATAAAATGGGTCAGTTAAAAGGTACTTTGAGCCGCTCTGTTCTTTTTGAAGTGAGAAGGATTCAAATGGGTTCAGTAAACAGTAACCATTTTATTTTAGGTCATTTTCAGCTTGTGCGCAATAAAGCTGTTTGTTTAAGTTAAGTTTGTCCTCCTCTTCCTCCTCCAGGGGGTTCTTTCTACACAGCAGAGACGGTGAACCAGGCCAGAGCTCATTACTCCTCCTCCTGGGCTCCCATCCTCCACGCCACCTCCCTCTGGCTCCACAGCACCGGTCAGTGCTCCTCCTCACTGCTCTTCTGTTTGATGTGAGCAGTAAAGACGTGTTAAACAGTCAGATGTGACACTGTGTTGCAGGTTTTATCATGTCAGATGATGCACCTGCCAACCTGTCCAGACCGGTCACGCCCACCTCCATGGGACACACTGGCTCTGTGGGTGGAGCCAAGAGTCCAGAGGACATAAACTCCGACAGACTGCATCTCATACTGGGTGGGAAACTGGTTTAAATACAAAACCCAGCCGACTAAAAAGTGTATTTATTTCACTCACATTAAATTGTGATTTTTCTGTACTGAGTTTTGTTGTGTGATTCTGCATTCTTCTGCAGGGATCAGTGTGGAGTTCCTGTGTTCTCCACATTCTGAGGACCAGATGGAGAACATCACTTCCTGTCTGCGAGCTCTGCAGGCGCTGCTGGACATCTCCTGGCCCCGAGCTAAGATCGGAAACGACCAGGTGAGACACAGCTAGACCTGAATCCAGACCAGAGTTTGAACCTGAGTCCAAGGCAGAAATTTGACTGTAATCCTGGTTTAAATCTTGGCCAGGATTAAAGGCCAGACTCCAGACTAGATTCCAAGCCAGAATTCAGATCAGATCCAAGGCCAATATCTTGAACAGAATCCAGTCTGAAATCCGGACCAGAATAAAGAGTTCAGTCTAGACCTGCTCTAAATGAATGGTGCCCTGAGATAACTGTTTTTAATTGAATTGAAATTGAAAATCTACAACTAAATCAAAAACCAGAATGTAGACCAGAACCCAGAGCAGAATAGAGAGCTGATCCAGAACAGATTCAGACCAGAATAGTGACCAGATCGAGGCTAAAGTTCGGACCACAAGGAGGCTAGAACCAGGACCAGATTCTAGACAAGACTCCAAGACTTCCAGCCCAGAAATTTGACTTAAATTCAGAGTTAATCTGAATGTGAATCTAGACCAAACCCCATTTCAGTCAAAACAGAGACCAGGCTTGAACTGAGACCAGAATGCAGATCCAAAGACTTGGACAGACAAAACGATGTGTTGATCTGAAGGCCTCGCAGTTGATGTTTGAAACAAGTAATACTTATTGTCATATAGTTTGAGTTATAGATCTGCTTCACTGTCTCGCTCTCTCTCTCTGTCTGTAGGCTCTGAGTGTGGAGCTGCTCAGCGTCCTCCACAGGCTGATGGTGACCAGAGAGTCGGTGTCCGTCCAGCTCGCCGTGTTGGATTTACTGCGACAGATTGTGACGGCCGCTCAGGAGCACGTCAGGGAGAAACGCCACAGTGCTGAGGGTGAACACACTCTTTTAGACCTAGCCTCGCATCCTGACAAAAAACTCCTAACTCGAGGTCCATTTACTGTACTAGCTTTTTCCAGAGCTTTCTACCATATTTCACTGTCTTCATCAGTGGATAGCGTTTGCTCAAATTCTGCTAAACACTTTCCAAGTAACCAAACAATACAATTAACAGTACTATAAATCCTGGCTGAACGTTGTTGTGTAAATCTTGTTCCACAGTGGATGACGGTGCATCAGAGAAGGAGACACTCCCAGAGTTCGGCGAGGGACGGGACACCGGCGGTTTGATTCCCGGACGCTCGTTGGTGTTCGGAGCGCTGGAGCTCTGCCTCTGTGTACTGGTCCGGAAACTTCCACAGCTCAGCCCCAAACTGGCTGGAACAAGTCCAACTGGTACGATGAGGTGGGGGAAGGAGAAGAAAAGTGGGATGATGCAGAGAGGGTTAGAGAAAGAGTTAAATGAATGAGAGGAAGATTGAAAGGAGCAGGACGTATAGAGGAGTAAGGAATGAAAGAGAGGAGGAGTGTGGGGAAGTGAAGCTGGAGGACTCTGGAACAGTATACCAGCGATCAGTCTCTTCTTGGTTTTATCTCACTTGTTAAGACATATTTCTACAAAATATTGATACGTAAAGTATTTTTCCTCTATTTCTAGATTTGCTTGTTTGTGTTTAATAGTGATTGTTGTAAAGCACTTTATTATCTGTATTGAAAAGTGCTATAAAAATAAAGCAATTATTATTATTATAATTATTATACACAAGGAATTGTGAAGAAGAGGAAGGAGGAGAAAAGATTGCAATAGAGGTGAGAGAGGAGAACTTACAGGTCCTCGTTAGGGAGTAAATGTAAGTCAATGCAGTGCATGTGTGTGTTCAGGTCCTGGAGGCTCAGTCTGGAGTTTGACTGACAGCGACTGTCAGCTGGTGTCATCAGCTTTGTGTGTCCTCTCTGAGCTGCCGTCTGTCTGCTCTCCAGAAGGTGAGAGCTGAAAATAAAAACACAATCCTTTACATGCTAACATTAACATGCTAACACTAATGTTAACATTAATGTTGATTTGGTGGTTGTCTTTCCTCCTGCAGGCAGCGTTTCCATCCTCCCCACTGTCCTCTACCTGTTGCTGGGAGTCCTTCGAGAGCTGGTCCAACAGCCCAGCACACACACTGGTAACACACACACACACACAAAAGTTAGGATCCTGTTTTCATTTCAGTGATTTTGAAATGCCGTGGCAGTTACCCAGAGCCCAAAGTGACTCCTTCACAATACAAGGCAAAGCAGCAAATGTTCACATGTGAGAAGTTGAAAGCATGAAATGTTTTCACAGGAAGAATTACTCAATAATCATCAATTAGTCAGCTAATCAATTAGTCGATTAGTGACAGAAAACTTATTGGCTAATAGTTTCAGTATAAACTGTTGGGGAGTGGAATTTATAACAGCATATTTTATAAACTCTCTATATGTTTTTATGTAAAAATCATTATCTGTTATGGAACTAGTAACTAAAGCTGTCAGATAAAAGTAGTCAAGTAAAATATTTGCCTCTGAGATGTAGCAGAGTAAAAATGAATAGGGCTCAAGTACAGTACAAGTACCTCAAATTTGTACAATACTCGAGTACATGTACACTCTACCACTGTCCTTTTTTTCCCCAGGTACCTCGGTGGTGGGCTCAGTGGGCAGGGCAGGTCTGGATATGGTGGTCCAGGCGACTCTTCAGGCTCTGAAGTCTGTTGTGACGTCTCCGATGAGCCGTCAGGAGAAGAGCCGAGAAGCCTGGAACGTGCTGCTGAGATCAGCTCTGAAAACGCTGCTTGGACTCTGGGACTCTGGTACAAAACACACCTTAATAACTTTTAATTTAGAGAGACATGTTTATAAATGCAATATACATGCGCAAGATTATTTAAATTATTTATTTATTTAGAAGATGGAAATTCATTCAGACATACAGTGTGGGAAGAGAGAGGCAAAAAAAGGAACGTAAAATAAAACAGGGCGTACAGTTGTCATGAAGGGGGAATTAGCTATAGAGACCAAAACCATTTTTTTTGTACCGAGCTGTAAACCATTTCTGCTCTAAAGTTGGGTATTTTAACATAGGGGTCTATGGGGATTGACTTGTTTTTGGAGCCAGCCTCAAGTGGCCAATTGAGTAACACGCCACGGAGGTTGCTGCTTGATCCAAACACAGAACACAAATGTGTTTAAATATGTATGAATTCAGTCTTGTGATTGATTGTGTGGGTATTTTCAGGAGACTCTGCTGTAGATCAGGTCAGCTTACTCACAGCTCTGACTGTCTTCCTGCTGTCTGCTGGTCCTGATGTCTGCACTGTTGAGCCGCTACACGCGCTCTGTCTGCAGTGTTTCAACGCCAGCATGGACGCCAAAGACCCACTGGTCAGTACCAGGCAAAGAGAGTTCAAACGGTTCTTTCTGTCCTTTTAATTTGTGTTTTGATGTCCTATGCTGCGTTTCTTATTTAAGCGTTAAAATGTGAAGCACTTTGAATTTTTTCTGCATATGAAATGAAATATGTGTGAAAAAATGTGCCTTGCCTAAAAGTAAAAGTAGTAAGGTCAAGAAAATTCAAACAGAAATGCAGTGAAACTTTACTCTGTCGACTTTACTGCGTTTCTGAGTGGAACTGTAAACCAGCAGTCTGCTGACCTGCATACTGGTTGAACTGGGACACAGTGACGATGATTCACGGCTCTACCTGCAGAGCCAAGTCTATTCTGGGACAGACGGACAAACAAACGCGGCCCTCAGACAGACAGAACACACGAAAATACGTCAGAATATTTTAAATTCTGGAGATGAAACTGGAGTGGATTATGTGACAGAGAGAAACTGAGTCTGTGCAGAAAACTGATGGATCCGAACATCACTTGAAAACTGTCCTAGAAGTTATTTTAAAATTGGTACTAATTATTAATTACAGTGTTCAATTGGTACGCAGCAAGTTAATTAATTCCATTTTATTGAGAGCATAATCTAGAGCAGTGTAGGTGCGTTGAGGGCAAAGATAAATTAGCGTCATGGTCATATTTCTTTTGTAGTTTTATCACATAACAAGAATCTGCAACATTGAACAGTCAACTGCGTAAAAAAAAACCAAGCATTTATGCCACAGCTCACCAGCAAACAAATTAGTGTATTTAACTGGATTCATTGTTTATTTTAAGTTAAATATTTTTCTGCAAGGCACCTGTTTGCTTTTATTCTGAGTGGTTGAAAATAGGCCTACATTATTTAACTTAATATTTACATAATAATATAACATCTATGCATGTTATATTATATATTAATATTAATACTGAATAAATATTGACTTGTGGAGTTTTTCTTAATTGATTTACCCTATAATTGGTACCAAATTAGTTATTTGTGGAAACTTCTTAGAGAAGGGTTATCAGGAAATTGTTATGAATTTAAGGCCTAGTAAAGTAAACCTAAGCAGTATTACCACCACGGGGAAAAACTTAAAAGATTAAAAAAATAAAGATAAATCAATAGAAGGTCGTTCAGGATGAGGTGGTTTAATATTTGAGAAGTCAGATTTTTGCTAAGTGGTATGAATAATAATCTCTCTGTGTTGCAGGTTGTGAGTCGGTGTTATCAGCTCTTAACTTCGGTGTTTCAGGCTCCGCCCGGCGTGGCCATCCCGTACATCAAGGCCCTCGGACCGCCGCTGGTTCGATTTCTCCAGGTACCGAACTACACAAGCCTCTACTGCGCTCAGGTGTCAGACGAGTCTGGTGTAATCTGTTTGTTCATGTATTTGACGTACACCACCATGATTAATAAACTGTGGATTGTGTTTTATTGTTTTTAGTTCTGCATTTCTCTGAGAAGTGTTTCCTCGTCTCGGACAATAAAGATCTGAACTGAACTTGTCAAATAAATCATTGTCAAATGTTAGACTGATTAGAAACGTCTGTGAAGGTTCTCAGTCATCCAGGTCATAGTTATCCATCGAAGTTTGAGGTCAAGGGCGACTGGACTTGGTTGAAGAAACTAGAAGACTTTTCGTTCTGACTGACTATTTAACCTCTGTTGGGATCATCGTTGGTACCGCTGGGTTCGTTAGTGCTCCTGGCTGTGGTAACGACAGTCGTCGTGGTTGTTGGAACCACCTGTGGCAAAGTCTGAACAACCATCGTTGGTATCTTCACCTGTGGCCAAGAGGTCAAATAGCTTAGTTTCCTTACCAGTCAGTCAGGACTGAAGAAGTCTCTTGGATGAGGGACGAAACGTCTTCTAGTATCTTCAACCAAGTCCAGTTGCCCTTGACCTCAACCTTTGTTGGATTACTAATGAGAAACAAATGATGATTAAAGACGTGTTTTATTCTCAAAGATGCAAACAATATTCCATGCAGACACTGAATGACCTTAAAAAGCGTGTGTGTGGCTTATTTTTGTAATTTCAATGCAATCATCAATACAAAAGTCTAAAATATTAAATTGATAAATACAGAAGAAGCCACCACAGAGACAAAATTAAATCCTGATATAACTTAAATATTTTCATGGAAAAAGTAGTTTATTTTTCAAAAAGCAGACCTCTTATTTTGAAAAGAAACTCTTTGGATGTGTCATCCTGTCGGTCTGAGGCGCTGCTGTTTGATCAGATGGATTAACGTATTAACCTGATCATATAATATGATGTGTTTCTACCTCAGAAGGTGGAGAGGAGTCGTCCTCAGAGTCCAGAGGAGCTGTCAGGAGTTCTGGAGGGAGTCCGAGCCATGGAGGCTCTGGTCCAGGCTGCAGACGAGTCCCAGCGTGAGTCTAGTCCAGAGCAGAACGCACAGTAGAAGAAAGTAAAATCTATACGGAGGGTCAAAGCCAGATGTTCATCTTACACTAGAACAAAACAAAAAGTTTTTGGGAACATTGCGCAGTTTGTGGAGGGTAATTCAAAACAGAAAGGTTCACTGATTAGTTAGTACAAAACAGAAAGGTTCACTGGTTTCTGAAAACACAGTAACCTCTGACACTTGGGCTCTGGGAAATTCTGATATTGTGAAAAATGGATTCACAGAAATATCTGCAACCGCCCAAACAGCAGCCTACAAACAACACATGTGGAGGTTGTCAATCTAAAAATGAAAGGAAGGCCTGAGTGTTTGACCATGTGAATAGATAAACCTCCAGACTTCAGATTTCTGAATTACACCAGGAAAGTTTTAGTTTGTTAAAAACACAATTTCACTGATAAACACTGTGAATAACACGATGCTTTCTGACCTTCAGGTCCTCAGCTGGTGGTCATCTTGTTGCCCCTCCTCATCTCCTTCCTCCTGGATGAAAACGCTCTCGGCTCGGCCCCCGCAGCGTCCCGGTCTCTCCACGAGGCGGCGCTCAAAGACCTGATGCGTCTCGGCCCCCAGCACTCAGCCGCCTTCAGGTAAAAGATGTTCCACACATTTATCATTTATAAACATATAATAACTGGTTTATAACATACTATAATGTAGTTCTAAGCAGATCTAAATGTGTGTTTGTTAGCAGATAATGAAAAGAGAAGTTTTTGTTGACAAATACTGTATATTAATAAACACTTAGCTGCATGTGTCACACCCATAGAGTGCAAGTTGACTCAAGGGTTGACATATTTTAGAAAGGATTTACTCTGAAAGAATAAATGAAATACATGGTGGTGAGTTGGCTGGTCCTCAGTTGTTTTACTTTTTTCTTGTGGGACGTGCCAACAGAAGAACACGCACAGCTTATATTCCCGCAGTGATCGCGTGCCCTTTTAACTGCAAATACAACTGTTGAAAATTGAATGGGGGGTGTCTGTAAACATGCAAATAAAGTACATACCTATAAAATAACACACAAGTAAGTGGACATTCTCCTATTAATATCCTATATGCCACACGCAACTACATTATTGTGTGATCGAAACAGTTTATTAAATGTTTATATTCTGATTGTAAATGGTGGGGAGGGGTTAAAGTTAACTGTTAACATTTTTTGTCTCTGTACGTAAGCGTTTTCTGATGTTTCCTATGTTCATTGTTTTCTGTGATTTAAAAAAAAGTAATGGATTAAAAGTATGTATAAATAGGAAAGAGAGTTAAAAGTAATCGTGCAACAAATGCTGTTAAAAAGAAGCTGAGTTCAGGTTAAGTCAGTAACGTTGATGAACACGTTTCAGACACATAGCTCTGCAAACTGAGAATTTTTGAAATTAAACTTTTTTTTTGGAAGCTCATAACAAACATGTTGTAGATTGAGGGAGCCAGACTCTGTGTAGAGTCTCAGTGCTGCTGTTATATCATGTCAAACACAACAACTACCTCCTGAGGTAAAGATGAACAGCTAATACAAAATATATAATGTTTAAATTAACATAAGTCAAAATTGATTTGATGCGTTTTCCCTCCCTCAGGTCTCTCATCGCGTCGTCTCCTCACCTGAAGTCTCGCCTGGAAGCCGCCGTCAAAGGGAACCAGGAGAGTCTGAACGCCAAAGCCAGCAGCGCTAACTCCGCCTCCCGCAGCGGCGCCAAGTCCTCCCCCAGCATCACGCTCAAAACCAACTTCCTGTGAGAAAACTCGCCTGAGGGACAATCTTCTTCTCATCTGATGGTTTTCATCCCAAAATCACGTTAAGCTTCTGAAAGTGAATGAAAAATGTCTGATTGTTGTGGGGCCAGTGAATGGAAACATTTTTAATATTAAATATTTTTAAGAGTTTGCTTTTGGTCAGTATAAAGAAAACCTACAGATATTTGGCTAAATGTGGGAATAATACTGTAATCATAATGTAAATGCTGTAAAAATACAAGACTAAAGTTTTTTTGTTATTTTAAATTTTTCCTTCTGAGGTAACATGTTTCCTGTGTCTTTGGTGTTCACATGGTTTTGGGATGAAAACCTTAATTTTGTCAGCGAGACTCTGAACGTCAGAGTGGACAGACATGAGCCAGGCAGACGTGAGACTCATTTAATGTTCATCTCGTATCTTAAAACCAACTGAGGACAAACAAATTAAAGAATAATGGGACGGAGAGGAACTGGAAGTGCAGTTTAAAGAATTCTGACTTCTAGCTTTCTAGAAAGGCTCCTCATGTTCCCTCATTGTTTCAGTGTTTTTTGCAGTTTTGCACAGAGACTAAACCCCGTTTTAAAACTTTCTTTGGAACCTGATAATCAAAATATTTTTTGGGAAAAACCCTTAATCTCACCAATAGATCCTCGACATTACAAATGATTTTGTTCCCTAAACCCAGGTGTGCTCCAAACCTACAATGCCAAATTTGGTGCATATGCAACAACAGGTGGCACTGTAACGCATTTTTACTATTGTTGTCGGATTATATTTTTTCAGTTTAGGACAAATCTGAGTATGTGATGCTGTCATATATTGTGCGATGATTGTTGTTTTGCTCTACAACGAGTACATTAATCAGTCACGCCAGTGTTGTCACAGCAAATGTGAGGAAAATCTGTCAATGTTTCACAATTTAAAGAAAATATAAGTTTAATATACAAAAAGAAGACGGCAGCGTGACGCCATCGAATCGCTCCAAAACAACAAATTGATGTGGCTTCCCGATTGGTTGAGGACCCTTTTGTTCCTTGAGTTATGTTGGTGTGTCGCACCCTGACATTTTTTTTCTAGTGATTCAAAAAAAACTGAAAGTAAGATTTTCGGCTTGTCAGGCAAAATCTGACAAATCTAATCTCATTTTGACTTTTCTCCAAAAAATGGAGGTAGCATAAAGGATACATGTACCGTACATGCAGTGTGTGACCAATCACAGGAGAGCATCTTAATGTCATACAGGCTGTCACTGATGCATAGTCTCCACCCACCTGGCACTACAAGTACAATTAAACAAACGGCAGCAGTTTAAGTGTCTGTGCTGTATGATCCGCTTTGTCTGTCACTATAGACTTTTATTTTGAAAAATATGTCATCTCTATGTACTTGATGGTTTAAGTAGTAGTAAAACAATCTGAAGTTTGCAGTAGAATAAGCTTCTTTACCTGCATCACTAACAATGAATGGAGGTCAAAGGTCATATTAACACGTCTTCTTTTGACCCTTGAATAATGAACAAAAGATGAAGAGGATTTTATTTTTTTTTTAGTACAATATTGATTTTGGTTTTAATTTTGTCTGACAAATCACATAAAAACACAACCCGAAGACTCTTTGATTGATATTAGTCATATGGTGGCCTGTAAGGGACAATTGTAGTCATCAGCACTTTAGTTTAACAACACTACGACGTCATAATATCAACCACATCATGTTTTATCAGTTTGAGTCATCTGCAGTGAAGACTGGCAGTTGAAAGAATGTAAATCTGGCTGGTTTTAACTTTTAATGTCTAAATGTGAATGTTCATATCAGTGAAAAGAGTCGAAACAATTCTAACATGATTTCCTTTTAAAATCTCTGTCATAATCAAACAAAAACACTAAAGATTTACCTGCAATAAGTATACGAACCAGGTGAGCTGTGTGCTTCAGTCTTCCAGTTTCAGCAGCTACACACACACACACACACACACACACACACACACACACACACACACACACACACACACACACACACACACACACACACACCAGCTGCATGAGTGTGTGTTTGTGAGCTCACCTGGCTCTGTGTACAGGTTTGAACTGTATGAATGAGTTGCTGAACATGTTGTTTTCTAACGGCAGTGAGTAAATAAAACATGTTTTTCTTCTAATTCAGTTTCCAGTTTTCTTTTTGTCTTCAGGCGTGTGAGCAAACACTGATGAGTATCTTCAACCAAGTCCAGATTTTAACCTTCCTTGGATAAGGTTTATATGTATTTGTAATTTCCAGGAGATAAAAAGACAAAATAATTCACTTTCTTATTGTTGACGCTTTGATTGTTTGAAGAGTCACTCTGCAGCCATGTTTGCAGCTCTGTGAGCAGTGCTTTGAGCTAAATGCTAACATCAACATGCGCACAATAACAATGCTAACAAGCTGAGGAATAACATTCACCATTTTCACCATCTTAATTTAGCATGTTAGAGTGATGAGTTTTGCCAATTAGCAATAAACATTGTTAAAGGTCATAAAATGTTTCTGTAGAACAAAAACATTTTCTGACTTTCAACAACTGGATTTTATTATATGCACACAAGTTTTATTACATTAAGAAAATAATGCTTTCATGAATATGGTGAAAATTCAAATAAATGGGGGGGAGGTTATGTAGGAAAAAAGTATTTGTTATACAAGGAGCTAAAATGAACCAATGCGTCATCTTTTATGAGCTTATTTCATGTAGAAATGTGAATCTGCACAGTACCAAGTCACTAGCCTTAAAATAAAAGTAGTGGACTAACAAAATCCAGTATTTTCCCTTTTAAAATAGTCAGTGGTGGACAGTAACTAAGTACATTTACACAAGTACCGTACTTAAGTACAAATCAGAGTTTTTTCTTTTCATGCCATTTTCTGCTTCTACTCCACGACATCTCGGAGGGAAATACTGTACTTTTTACTTCACCACATTTATCTGACAGCTTTGGTTACTATTTTACAAATTAAGATTTTTACAAACAAAACATATAGAGTTTAAAAATATTTTTTCTTATAAATTAAACTATCCAGTTTAAACAACTGAAACTTATTAGTTTATTGAGAGAAATTTTATTGGCAACTATTTTGATTATAGTTATTCGTAAATTATGGTTGTCATGTCAGCAACCCCAGATAAACATAACCATATTAATAGTACTTTTTTTTTCTTTTGATACTTAAAGGTTCAGTGTATAAGTTTTAGCGGCATCTAGTGGTAAGGGTTGCGAACTGCAACCAACAGCTCAGTCACCGCTCGCACCTCCCTTTCCAAGAGCGCAGGAGAAACTACGGTGGCCGGCGCGCTCTGTCGACTCTTGTGCTAAATAATACTTTCGCTCCTCCACTTGTCCAAATTTCTCCTCTCTTTTTAACTTCTAATAAACCAGACTACTTACTACTACTACTTCTTCATACCTATTCAACGTAGTGACGAAACGTGCTCTGTGGAGACACTTTTTTTGTGTTTTGGGCTACTGTAGAAACATGGCGGCGCAACATGACAGCGTCCATGTAAGAGGACCTTGGGTGTATGTAGATAGAAACGGCTCATTCTAAGGTAATAAAAAACATAACGGTTCATTATGTAAGGTCTTTTTACACCAATGAAAAAACAGTTATCTCTATTATATTACATTACATAGATCCTTCTAAATAATACACACTGGACATTTAAGTACAAATCCTGTACCTGAATAAAAGTACAGGTACAGGATTTGTGTACTTCATCCACCACTGAATGCAGTTGAGAAAAAAAATAAACAAGCTATCCCTTAATAGAAATACTAAATAGAAATACTCAGTTGAAACTTTGGGATAAAATGAAGAGTTTGTGTTAAAGTAAAACCAATTTTGCTCTTGATTAGAAATATAGCATTTAGAATCTATATGATATGAAAATACATATCTAACACGAGAAGCACACTTTAAATCACGCTGCCTTTCTCCATGTGGTTTGTTATTAGTTGTGAAACACTTTGGAAACTTTATCTCTGAGCAGAAGCAAACATGTTGCAGCGCCCCCTGACGTCAGCTGCGTCACCTCCAGATGATGCCTTCAGGATCTCTCGTAAATGTGAAAATTATAAAGATGAAGCGTGATTAAGTAGTTTTTTTGTATCCCCAATAAAAAGGAAGCTGTTCCGGTGGCTAAAAATTGGCCCCAAATGTGTTTCATATAACAATATGACATAACGTCGTTTATCATGTAGCATCAGTGATAAATGATGATCATAAATGTTCACTGTACATTCAGTAAAGATCACGATTGATGATCAAAAATCCCATTGTGTAATTCATCACACAGTAACAAACATTGATCAAGATGCTTACGCTTTCCGAAGACTCTCTGATTGGTATTAGTCATAAGGGCCAATTTTAGTCATCAGCGCTTTAGTTTAACAACATTACAACGTCATTATATCAACCACGTCATGTTTTATCAGTTTGAGTCATCAGCAGTGAAGACTGTAGAATCGAAAGAAAGAAAGTAAATCTGGTTAGTTTTAAAGGATTTTTATTGTCTAAATGAGAATGTTTATATCAGTGAAAAGAGTCAAAAGAAATTAAAAACATGATTTCCTCTAAAATCTCTGTCTTAATAAAACCAAAACACTAAAGATTTACCTGCAATAAGTAAAAATCGCGTCACTTTATGTTGAAAAGTGGTGGGGTTGGGTGAAGTTCCACTAAGCTCACAAGATGTGACGATGCACGACAGTGGAACCCACTCGTAAACACTATTTTGAAGAAATATTAAATGCTGAAACAATTGCAGTCTAGGAGTCCTCTACCTGAATATTTTGAGCATGAAAAACTTGAAATTTTTGCACCAACTTATGTTGGAAATGTCTTTATTTATATAAAGGGAAACATAAAATTCAGGTGACAATTCAGAATATAATGGAACATAATGCTGTAATGAGTTGCTTGATTTTTTTCATCTTAAGTTACTTTTTGGGACAATTTGTTTCTTCTATATTAACATTACATTGCATGTATTGTGCAAATAAATCTTTCTCAAAGCATTTTCATTTGTTATTTAACATTTCTTGTTGCAAGCTATTTTTCAGAAGCTTTTTAACAAAAACTAAATAAAGTGATGGGGTCAAAATCCGCCATTTCAAAAAGTGGTGGTATATACAGTCACCATTGTAAATGACACCAATGAATAAGTATATGAACCAGGTGTGCTTCAGTCTTCCAGCTTCAGTAAAGATGAGTAAAAATCCCGGTGTGTGATTCATCATACAACAAACACTGATCCTGATGCTTACATGTTGTTATTCATTACTACCAGAGAAATATTTAGTTATTTGTGTATTTCTCCATTCTTGTTTAACAATACAAGGTCAAATGTACCCTGAGTTATACTAACCCCAAACCAAGGGCGTCACTTTGTGTTGAAAAGTGGTGGGGACATAGGGGCTCAGATTAGGGGTGTGAAGAGACACTTAGCTCGCGAGACATCATGATACACGATATTAAGGTTATGAGAACAAGACGAAAAGATCCCTAAACAGTGTTTCAAAGATATCCTCAAGGCTGAGATATATGAGTGGGTGTCTGGGGGGACCTCCACCAGGACATTTTGATCATTAAACACTTAATTTCCTGAATTCTGGTGAACGTTTCTGCACCAATTTATGGTGGAAATGTTTTTATTTATGTAAAAGGAAATTCAGGTAGCACGTGACATTTCAAAATATATAATCAGTACTTTCTTACTTTACTCAGTTACTTTTTTGGAAAATTCACATTTGTTTCTTCTATATTTTAATTGCATTGCATGTTTTCTGAATATTTTTTTAGACAAATTATGCTTTAAAAAGCGATGGAGACAAAATCAGTCATTTCAAAAAGTGGTGGGGACATGTCCCCAGTGTCCCCAGTGTAAATGACACCTATGTCCCAAACCCTATAACATAGTCACACTTAAAATGCAAGTCAAACTACATTTGCTAACAGTAAATGTTTGTTTCTTGACGTTATTATTTGGCCAACCTTTTATTAATTATTCACACAGCACAGCACAAAAAGATATTTATACAATTTTCCGGCATACTCGTGCAAAATGAGAAGAGAAATACAGAAAAAGAAAGGAAAGATAAATAATAAATGTTGTGATATTTTATATTTCCGAGCTCGGTATTAGCTCCTGAACGCGGCAGCAGCAGTCGGCTCAGCTCTCCATTTCAATCCGGTCTATTCTGTTTATCGCCTCGCCGTCCACTCTGACCTTTTTAGACCCGTTCTGAAGAAATGGGAACGCCTTGATTTAAACCACCGGCATCGGCGATACATACAAATCTTCACCCTTCAGTTGGACCTAGCAAATCTTAATCCATACCGCGGATTGTCTCTGCCAAAACGAAAAACGGTGAGTGTCTCATATCGCAGGGAGAAGCGAGCCCGGGCCGGGGTCGCTCGTGTCGCGCGTCCGCAGATGCGCAGCGGCCTTTCGGCTCTCCCGGAACTCGAGCCCCGCGGCTCGCCTTAGAAGCCCGAGGCCGCGGGTATAGTTAGCTCACCAAATGGACATTAACGCTACTCTTACAATAAATAAACCGTGGTCAATTTTGTCTGTTAATTAGCAACGATTTCCTGTCGTTTATAAATGCGAGTTTTCCTCAGAAACCCGAGGACGCTGCCGTTATTTAAGCTACCGTTAGCGTTTAGGTTAGCTAGCATGTTGCTAACCGGCTAACATTAGCGGATTTCGTTGCTTGCTTGTCATTTATGTCTTTTAACTTACAGGATGACAAATCAGCATTTAACTCCTCCTAATACTGTTGGGTTCGTGGTTATAGGTTAAGGATGTTTTCTGTGTGTTATAGTTTGTTTTACCGGCCTGATAACATCGCAGTTGCTAACCACCGTTACATTAGCAAGTCAGTTAAAGCTAACAGGTAACGTTAGATAAAGCTTAGAAACTGGCAGCAGCTCTGTAAGATGGCCATAAAACCCCTGTGTACACGACTGGAGAGCTCGCTAGAAGGCTTAACGTGACCAGTAACATATCCCTGCTATATCCTCTTATGCCGGTTTGTGTCTGATGAAATAATTAGGCTCCTTATACCCGGGCCAGATGATGAAACTTGGGGTCACGCAGCTAGCTTTGTCAGAGATGGCTGAACCCTGTGATTTGCCCTGTTTACTCGTAAGAAGTCTGATGGTGGCTGAGTTTCTGATGCTGGACAAGTTTGAGGTCGGAAACAAAGGAGGTTTGTTCAAGTAAGGCAGGGGAACATTGGGGGGGGGGGAATAATCACGAGTACCAGAAGCCTAATGTCAGCATTCACACAAAGGCTGCAACTAATTTCTCTTAGTATGATTAAAGTACAACTTCATCAAGTTTACAAAACAGCCTCACCATATGGTCTTCCTTGCCCTGTGGTGTTGCCCATTTGTAGGTGTTAAAATTCTTCTGTTACCTTTTTTTTTTTTTCGCTTTAAAGTGAAACCCATAGATTTAATTTCCAGTGAAATGACACCATAAATGACTAAATTGTCTAATTTTTGCAGTTGGAACCAGAAAATTTTAGGGAGTTTTACCTGACAAACTAAATGTTTGAACAGTGGTAAATGATTGTCACATTTGTCATGAGTTTGTCACCAAACTTCCTTATGTTTTGATTAACTACAACTATACTTATCCTTGGCCTAGCAGTCAATATGTTTTCTGTTGATTTAATTCGATAGTGGATTGACAGAAAATAAATTAGCAGCAATTGTACTGATTGAGTCATTTTTGCCAAAAAATACCTGCTTCTAATAGCTCACAGTAAACTGAATACATTTGGGTTTTGCACTTTTGATAGGACACAAGAAGATATTTGAAGATGTCACCTTTTTATACTTTCAGAATATGTGATGAGCATATTTGCTATTTTCTACACTTAATAATCCAAGTGATGACTTGTAAAATATAATAATCAGATTAACAGAAAATGAAAGTAATTGTTAGGTAAATGTTAGTCACATTGTATGTGGTATTAGGAATTCAAGCTCGGGTTTTGGTCTCTTTATCAAGTCAGTAGGGTTGAGAATTGTTGGAAACTTTTTTAACTGGCGTAAATGTCTTTGTAGTCTTCATATGAAGAAGGTCATACAGCCATGTTGTATGACCAAATTATTTGAGAATGCATCGATCTGAACTAGTATTGCTGTCAATACTGGCTTTATTTATCTGGTATCGCCATAAGGTCACAATCAACATTAAAGCTTCTTTGTAAAGTGTCGTTTCTGTTATGTTAGTCAGGTGACTGTCTCACTATTTATTACCTTTTACTTAAAAATGATCCCAATGACAACTATTTGGTTAAATACAGCGAGGTAAACAGATTTTAAATTTGGGGAAAAGAGGGCACTGGTTTTGTATTGGTTCTTTGTAATTGAATCAACATCAAAAGAGAAACGGATGCATTAACATATCCCCAGTGCCAGAGAAGGTTTCGGGTGCTGTTAGATTTGACACTTCACTGTTTGAAGTGTACCGATACCAATAACAATACTAAACAAAAACAACACCTAATTTGGTTAGTAAAACCTTTTTTTTTCTACAGTGCGTGATCCAACACAAACGGCTGTATAAGAACTTTGCATTAATAAAATACAGTACTAAACAAACTGAATGACAGTTAAAATCAGAGTAAATATTCTGTCCATGTTTGTATGTAGCGGGTTTCTATACATTTACATTTATTCATTTAGCTGGCGCTATACAGAGGTCTGGAGCAACTAGGGGTTAAGTGTCTTGCTCAGGGACACATTGGATGGGTCACAGTGGGGGATTGAACCCGAGTCTCTCACACCAAGGCATAGTCTTATCCATTGTGCCATCACCACCCTATAATCAAACCGTTGCAAATGTAAAGTTATTGAGGTTGATACTCAGTCTCATCATCATGGTGTTGATAGGCGAGGTTGATTGTGATTAAATCAGTCAGTTTGAGATGGCCATTGTTCTGTTAGTTGGTGAAAGACGAGCCATGTGACTGACTGAGTGACAGACTGGCTGTTCGGTCCTGCTGTGGTTGCCCCGGGGGGGGGGGTCAGGACGCTCTCTGGCAAGTTGTGATGATTAATCTGTTGATAAGAGGATCTGTCCAGACTCCAGCACAGCCTGTTTCTATCCAGACAGACAGACAGGCCGGTTGGCTTCAAATTAGACCCTAATCAACTTAGCTTGGACCCATCAGACTCCCAGCTTGCCTTGCTGCAGTGCTATGCTACCAGACAGAGCGGCTGCCTGCTGCTGTGTTCCAGATATTATGGAAAGTCAGGAAAACTTAAGCACAGAGGCTCTCTGACCTCATCTCCACCTGGTATAACGTGTAGAGCTAATCATGTAATCCATTGATTTAATCATGAAATGTGAGATTGTTCTTGGGATCAAGTAAACGTCATGTCTTTAGACTGTTGTAGTGCTGCAACTAGATTAACCAATTAATTGTTTGGTCTATAAAATGTCAGAAAATGGTGAAAAATGTCAGTCAGCGTTTCCCAAAGCCCAAGATGACGTCTTAAAAATTGACTCAAACAGATGAATGAAAGTTGGTGATTTAATAGTTGACAAATAATCAGTTAATCATTGCAGCTCTAGACTGTGGGTCAGACAAAACAAGACATTAAATGTTTCACCTTGGGATTTAAGAGATATTGGTCAATAAGTAATTCAACACATAATCAAGAAAATAAATATATTTGGTTATAATAATTGTTAGTAGCAGCTCTTAGCCAGGCGACTTGTATCTAGATAATAGCAGCTCATGAGGCAAATGAGGGATGGGCAGCTGCTTGATGAGGTGATTAGGCTAATTTTCAGTAGCATTGCTAATACAGCCCGACCTATATTAGATTGAGGCTGATATTCGAGAATCTTATAATTACATGACTATTGACGTTCCCCCTTCTTGTTTCTTTTTTTTTACCTGAAGACAACATAAACATTTTTCACAAGGACCCTTTAACGTTGTAAATAAATGAGTGGGACATTTTACAGTCTAAAAATAAATTATGCAATGGTGACACATTGCTTCTGAACTACTCCAAACATGAGGGTGAAATGTAATCCCTGACCCTGGGAAAAGTAGTTTCACCAAAAGGAACAATCTCACTAGCCTTTACTGGAGCTTTTAACAGCAACTGAAGACTGTGTGTATGGCAGATGTGCGGATAATGCAGGTAAAAGCTGTGCAAAAAGCAAGTATATTGACCTGGAGTTCAAACTATTTTGTTGATCTGCCGCTTCTTCGCTTACATATACACCATTACAGATTTTATTGATCTAAGCGGCTTAAAGGTTAGAAAAACCACACAGGATTAGGGCTGAATGATTAATTGCATTTGCGATATTATCACAGTGTGATAAAATGAGATTTTCAAATCGCAAAGGCTGCAATTACACAGTGGTCACATGACACAAGACTAAAGCGGTCTGCAGACAAAGCATCAGCTTCACGTTACGCTGTACATTGACTTTTTGTAGTACAATGGCCTTAAGCTTGACAGAAGCTGACACTACAGAAACATAGGGAATGAAAGTAGCACCCGCTGGTAACGTGGTGGTGGGTGAAATCGTCGGGCCGTCCGCAGGTTTGACTGACAGGAAAAATGCTCAACAGAAAGACGCGTGTAGTAAGGTAAGCGTATTGTGACAATTGGCGCCTGCGTCTCACACACAGCCACCAGTCAGCTCAGGAAATATATGTGAAACTGCATTACAAACCAAACGCACAAGTCCGAAAGAGGCCCAAGCTGTCTCGCGTCAGTGATCTGCTTACCAGCATCGGAGGTGGGAAACTTGTTGGAGAATTACTAATCTTGTCTATTAAAAAACCAGAGGCGGCACTTGGTTTTATTTTCGTTGGCCAACTTTTGAATTGAACCTCAAACTGAGTATTTTTTGTTTGCTTACTGGGATATAGAAAGACGGACTCCTAGGAGATTTGAACTGAGATAAGGACTCATTAATTGGTGCTTGAACTGGGGTTCAAGTGGGTTTTGTATTGAGCGCTTACTGTATAACACTGTGGTGAACTTAGTTGTTCCTGTGGTCTGTAGGTAGCCCTACCTGATATTATATCATTATTTAATGCCATGACTTGACTCAAATGATCTTTCTCATATTATTAAAAAATTTTCTCCACCATTGCTCATAATAATCTTTCTAATATTGTGTTGGTCATACTGTACACTGACTCACTACTTGTCTGTTTTGAATAATACAGAAGGTAAAGAGTTTAAAAATTAATCGCATATTGAATCGCAAACGCAATATTGTCTTTAAAAAAATAAAATAAAATCGCATTTAGATTATTTTCCAAAATCGTTCAGCCCTACACAGGATCATCAGCCTCGTCTGGACTCTGACCTTGTATTTAGCTCCCAAAATCCTCCTGACCCAGCAGTAACAGATGTGACGTGTTTATACAACTTTTAAGACAAGTTTCTTTTCTAATCAGAATCAGTTTTTTAAAATCTCAACAATATCTAACCTTATTGCAAATAAATAAGCTCCTGTTATTATCCAGAATACACCTGGCAGCCAGGACTTTTTTCAACTTCCTTGAAGGAACGTTTGTTTTCCCTGTGTCATGATGTGTAATGTTAACCACAGAAATAAAGGACTGTGAGGTTTCAGCAATGTTTCCCAGCTATTAAGGTGACCTGCCAAACCACATTCCCCCACCCAAAACGATTTTCTTTTTCATTTTTCTGCTGATTTATTTATTCTCTGATGGTACATTATTAACTGTACCAGGCAATGATTTCAGTGTCTAGTTTCAAAGTAAATAAAAGCATTCGATTTGGAAGTTAAAGACAAAGCTTTTGCACGGGGGTTTCAGCTCTGCCTCCGCTGCTGGTTTGGTTCCCTGTTTATTTATTTTTGTGTTCTACAGAGAACTGTTATTACCGTCACTAAAAGCTCTTATATTTATTTCACGAATGATGTTACTTAGAGATCCTACTGCCTCTGACGGGCAGCTGAGCACCAGCTTTTCATATCGAGGTTCTTCAGATTTGCATATCGGCTGGTTGCAGTCGACGGTGGAAGCGCTGCGGCTCTGTTTAAAGGGAAATCACATCAGAGTTTAGTCCCTGTAAAGCTTGTTTGTCTGTGACGATAATGTGGAGTTAAATTAGCTCGTCAGATCCTGAACTTCCTCAAACACGCATGCTGCGGTTTAGATGGTCTTTACCACTGTCCGTCTGTTTGTTGCACACCATTTAGAGCAGGTCTCATTCAGTCTAATTACCGGTAGCACGTGTGGTACAAATTCTATTGTCTAAATTCCACCTGTAAAGCTTTGACAGCTGGTCTGTGGTTCAGGAATTGTCCTCTGCCCTTTATCAACAGCCTCTAGTCTCTTGGGAATAGGGATGGAATGTGATAGGATTTTATCAAATCCAAACCCTTTGAATCCTTTTATTAAATATTTTAAGCTAGTTTGTTTAGTGCATAATGAAGACATCTTAAACATAAAAGTACTGTCTTCATTTACTTCAGTATCAAACCTAACTCTGAGAGGGCATGGCGCTTTCACCACATATTTTCACACTTTCATTAACCCCGCCCTGACCCTTTTTTTTTTCCTGCAGGGAAAAACGTTCCCCAACTAGCACAGCTGCAGAAGCGCCACATCACAGATTTGTCTGCACTTAAAGTTACGTGGAGGTGAAATGGTTGTAGCACTGCTGCAGCTCACATAATCTCACGGTCACAGAATACAGTGTAACACTGACTGTAGGCTGAGGCCGAGCACTTGCTGTTCTCGAGTCATCAAAAACGGACGTTAGATAAATGTATAAGCAAGGATGCCGTCTCTCACCCCCCTTCTGTAGTGAGTACCCTCACATTAATATTACATTTAGCGGCAGTTTGGGTGGACTTTGATGTCTCTCTACAATTTGGCAGGCTTGGCAAGTGCAGGCTGGCCATGTTCAGTCAGTCTGGTGTTTTTGTTTATGTCACCAGGTTTATTTTTCTTTGCAGGCGTGTGTAGAGTTTACAGAGACTATCTTAAGAGAGATTGAATTAAAGATTCAGGGATTTAAAGAGATTTGTTGGCCGCATAGCTTAATGAATCTGGTTATTTTACCAACTTGGAATTATTATTAAGAATTATTCACTATCCTGTATACACAATCAAAAGTAATCTTGTAACTGGCCACAGCTCTGTATAAACTGTCCACTTATCCAGAGCTTAATAAACAAGCGTACCATATTCAATTAACCTCTGCCCCATTTAAATAATGATCAATTTCATTTTAATTCTTATGTGAATAAGGTCATAAAGCTCTTGTAAAAGATTTTATATCTCAATGAGGCTTTTTCTGGTTAAATAAAGGTTTTAATTATACAATTACATCATGCTCTTTCTCGGTGTCAGTTAATTAAATGTATCCTTCGATTCCTCCCATTGTTTGGTTTGCAGGTAAAGAGACTACATGTCCCAGAAACCCCTGTGAGAGCGAGTGACTTGTCTGTGTTTCCTCTCTCCCTCCGTCCGGTTGGTTGGATGAGTCCCAAACAGCAACAGTACTTTGAGCAGTGATTGGGCCCTGAGCCAGACCGGGTAGCCAACGGGGAGCCAGGTGAGAAGTCAGGTGATGCAAACGACTGTCAGAGCAAGAATAAGGTGTATCTAATAATTTAGCATTTCAGATAGAGGTCATTATCAAAGCTTGACCTCTAAAGCTGCAGCTGTTTGACAGTCTTTGTACTCCACTGTTCACTGCAGGACTTTGGGTTTATTTGGCCCTATGAACCAAATATCTGCAGTTTAGATCTTGGCAGGTGGAAAGCATAAATTCAAGACTGAAAGCTTTTTGGCAGTGTGAAGCTCTTTGTCTATTAGCTAAACAATGCTAGTCATGTTAGCCAGTCAGGTCATCAGGTAGGGAGATCCTAATTTATAACACAGTAACAGACTAGTAGTGTTAAATATATATAATCTCAAAAGAAGAACGAATATTTCAGTCAAGACGAAGACTGAGCAAGGAGAAAGTCGAGGATTAACCTAATTGTTTGGGCGAAATATCTGGCAATTTCATTAAATTTCAGATTCAGTCTGTTTCTCATGAAATAAAAAACACTTTAAAGTGTTTTGTGATTTTCCTCATCATCGATGCATTAACAGTAACTTGCCTAAAAATGCATTTGCCAAAGAAATGGCAGAGGAACATTTTACAAAAAGTAAGCTTCTAATGCATGTATTTAAAAATGTTCATGTTGTTCTAGTGAAAGTTTTGTGTACACTGCATCTTGCCCAGGTCATGCTGGGATTGCATCCATCCTCAGTAACCGTAAACGGATATACAGAATGAATTGCACATGAATAATTAAAATTACAGTAAATGAAACACACACATACTGCTGTTAAGCTGGTGTATGTTCTGTATTTTGTCCCTTTAGGCTAGCCATCATGGCGGACGTGGACCCAGACACCCTGCTGGAATGGCTGCAGATGGGGCAGGGCGATGAGCGGGATATGCAGCTCATCGCTCTGGAGCAGCTCTGCATGCTGCTGCTCATGTCGGACAACGTCGACCGTTGCTTCGAGACGTGAGTTTTCAGTTTGTGATCACAAAAGATTCAGCCAGAGGGTCGACCACCTGCATTGACTTCCTCTGTCGTCCCTCTCTTTTTCCAGTTGTCCTCCTCGGACATTCCTCCCGGCGCTCTGTAAGATTTTCCTGGATGAGAGCGCTCCGGATAATGTGCTGGAGGTCACGGCCAGAGCCATTACTTACTACCTGGATGTGTCGGCAGAGTGCACCCGGAGGATCGTGGGAGTGGACGGCGCCATCAAGGCACTCTGCAACCGGCTGGTGGTGGTAGAGCTCAACAACAGGACCAGCAGGGACCTGGCCGAGCAATGTGTCAAGGTAGGAGGACACGAGGTCTTATAGTTAGTGATTACACCAGAGTGTTTTAGAATGATTGTAATATATATGCAGAGAACTGAGTCTAAGGTTTAAATATGTGAGGAACTTGTACAGGCTGGATTACTTACCATCAATTATAGAGAAGAACTCTTGAAAAATTGTTGTAATGAGGACAGACAAAGATGTACAGAGAAAAAAAATCTGTTTGTTCCAACTCATTCTGGTCCCAGTTATGACTTACCTGAGGGGGCCAGGTTGTCTGTTTGTGGTGCTGTCATGATTTTAGTGTCATGTGGGAGCTTGACGTGAAATCTCATCAAAGTGGCTGTTTGTCAGGACGTCTGATTATCCTGAACAGGGAAAGTGTCAGTGGAGGAAGATAACAGGAGGTTAACTGAGGCCAAGACATCAGTGGTGGAAGAAGTACTCAATTTAAGTAAAAGTACAGATACTACATGAAAAATGTTACTCAAGTAAAAGTCATTCATTATAAACCTACTTAAGAGAAAGTAAAAAGTACCTGGTTTTAAAAATACTTAAGTAATCAAACTTAAAAATACTACACATCAAAATCTATTGATCCTACAATACACAATCTATCTTTTTAAAGTCACTCAAGGCAGGTTTGAATACAGCATTATCAGTTATAGTGAATCAAGAAAAACTGAGTCACAAGTGGATATTTCCCATATGTGAAGAGGATAAGTCTGCGTTATTGCTCTGCTGTCTGACAGACACAGAACCCCCGTTTGGGACTTTGCGTATGTTAAGATGAGACAAGGAAGCGGAAACCAAAACTAACTAAAACACTTCTCAATTCACAATCTCACCAAAAACCCACATGTTAACTTCAGTTCCCATCATTAAGTGCAGCTCACAGTGCCACACAGAGAAAGGTTTGCTTCAGTTATCAGATGTTTATATTGCAAAACTCTACCAGCTACGTTTCCACTCTGTCACAAACTGGCTGCTGCTCACAGAGCAAAAACTGAGCTGCTGCACAGTCACACCTGACACCACAATGTTGTCACTACAATCCTCCCTCTGTAAGAAGCCTGAATAGAAACCTCTTTTTAGAAAAATCCAATGCTGATTTGAACAGACCTCTGCGCACTAACTCAGACCTCATGAAGTCTAATAAGACTGGGGGCTAATCTGTTGGGTCACTTGGTGGAGCAGCTTAAGCACAGCTTCTGTAAATTATAGATATTTTCTATATATAAATGTTATCAGCTGCATCAGGCCCATTCAAACTGGCTCCTCCAGTTCTCCTTCAACACACATAAAATACTATTTATAAAATTACTTGGCTGAATATGTGATGCTTATTATTTACTGAGAGATGTGCATCATATTGGCCAGTCTGCCCCTCTGATCACCGTATTCATAGCTGATGTGAAACCACTGCTTCCCATCTTGCATTAGTCCAGAGATGTAACTAAACATCACATCATTGTCTGGACCGGTCTGCACAGGTGTGTCTTGCTCGAATGCGCGAGTAAAATTTCATGCACGTGCATATGAATGCATTTCCACACGCAACCCGGTCTTTCTTGTACTTCATTACTTTCCACCACTGCAAGACATGGTAACAACCGCTCAGAGATCAGCCTGTTCATTGTGTTTTTGTTGGCTTCTGGAGCGGAGCCACACCACAGGCAGGAGATCCATAACCATGTGCTACCAGATATTTATTAATACACATCACGGGACAGTTGTGTTCTTTATTCAGGCCTAAGTCTGTCAGCGTCTCATGTCCCAACGCTGATCTGTGTGCTGCTTTATCTCGTGTTAATTTAATTTGTCCTTTTTTTTTATTTTTTTAAGAGGTTTTGATTAGATTTGTACAGTTAATTATTTAATCTGTTAGTCTTTTAGTCTATGAAATGTCATAGTGAACGATGTGCATCAGTTCCCTAAAACTCAGTGATGTCTTCAGGTGTATTGTTTTTGATTTGTCCGATCCAATGAAATCCCAAAATAGTAAATTTACAATTATAGAAAATGGAGAAATGTAGAAAATCCATGAGATTTTGGAGAATCTGCCGCCATAGAATGATTGACACTTTTTTTTTTTTTGTAGTCCTTAAACCTGCAAGCGTTTTAGTAAACATCCTTTGGAAACTTTCCTGTTACCGCAGGAAATTCTGACACCGAATTTGTTTTCAAAGTTACTTTTACTTTCAATTCAGCTGGTTGAGGTTTGACTTCTGGCTCAGAGGTATCTAAACATGGAGATGAGTCCTCCTGCTAGATTTTGTTTATGTGTGTGTGTGTGTTGTCCAGGTGCTGGAACTGATCTGTACCAGGGAGTCTGGCGCTGTGTTTGAGGCCGGTGGCCTGAACTGTGTGCTGAGTTTCATCAGAGACAGCGGCCATCTGGTTCATAAAGACACTCTGCACTCAGCCATGGCCGTGGTGTCCCGACTGTGCAGCAAGATGGAACCCCAGGACTCGTCCCTGGAGACGTGCGTGGAGTCGCTGTCCAGCCTCCTCAAACACGAAGACCACCAGGTAACTACAGAGGGGTCAAGCTTGCTTTTCAGCAGCTGGTTTTTCAGTAGAACTAACCACTTACTGTCCCCCAGGTGTCAGATGGTGCTCTGCGATGCTTCGCCTCATTGGCTGACAGGTTCACTCGCCGTGGTGTGGACCCCGCCCCTTTAGCCAAACACGGCCTGACGGAGGAGCTGCTGTGTCGCATGGCGGCTGCCGGCGGCACAGTGTCAGGCCCCGCCTCCTCCTGTAAGCCTGGCCGTACCTCAACGGGCGGCGCCCCCTCGGCCCCAGACTCTAAAGTGAGCAACCAGGTGTCGACCATCGTCAGCCTGTTGTCCACGCTGTGCAGGGGATCGCCACTCGTCACATATGTAGGTCAACACATCTGAAACGCTAAAATGCAAACTAGAAGAAACAGATAACGAGCATATTTTCTTTAGATTTTACAGAAATGTAACATCGTCTGATGCGTCCCCACCCCTTTTCTACCGTCTCTAGGACCTGTTGCGTTCCGCGCTGCCCGACTCGATGGAGTCCGCTCTGGGAGGAGACGAGCGCTGTGTGCTGGACACCATGCGGCTGGTGGACCTCCTGCTGGTGCTCCTGTTTGAGGGACGAAAGGCGCTGCCCAAATCCACAGCAGGGTCGACGGGTCGAATCCCCGGCCTGCGACGCCTGGACAGTTCAGGGGAGAGGTCACACCGACAGCTTATTGACTGTATCCGCAGCAAGGACACGGATGCTCTGATCGACGCCATCGACACCGGCGGTAAGAACACAAACACTTGTGATAAGACTTTCGACAGCAAAGGAGTAGACGACTCCTGTACTCCTCAACACAGGAGTCTTGTGGATAGAGTTTTACATTTATCTTCCTGTTGCACAATTTAGTGACTATTCAAGGTGGAAACCTTCCATGGGGATTAACTCGAGCAATGAAATTGAAATATGTGGTGTTTTTTCTCAGACTGTAACTGTAACCCTTCTAATAGAAATGTAAAAACAATTTAGTTGAATTAAATAAATGAGTTGACTCATGTAAAATTTTATTGAACAGTTATAAAACACTTTCCCTATGACTCCCTCCGAATAAAAAGAATACAGTGCATGTTTAGTCTAGTATTGTTTTTTTATGTGCATTTCACCTGCAAGAAAGTAAGTACAAAGTAAGATTCTTGTATTGAAATTGTGCAGAAGTACCCGTATTCCTGAGCTTAACCTCCCTCTGAACCCATCCCTGACAAACCACATTTTTGTGTCATCTTTTTGAATGTGGCTATCACGGCTGTCATCTTGTTTTTAAATAATCCTCTGCTTTCTATTGCAGCTTTTGAGGTGAACTTCATGGACGACGTTGGACAGACGCTGCTTAACTGGGCCTCAGCTTTTGGCACACAGGAAATGGTAAATGGCACTCAGTCTGTCCACCACTTTGTTTTTTAGATGGATTGCTGTTAAATTAGGTACAGACATTCACGACCTCCAGGAGATTAATCCTACTGAATTTAATGATCAGACTGACTTGTCCTGTAGCAACATTTACCCCTGTCCAACGTTTCAGCTGACTGTCTAAAATCTTGAGACTGATTTTAATGTCAGCCTTTAGCTGTGCCACGAGATTAATGCGCACATTGCAATGCTAATATTGTAATTTTTATGTACTATCGTAATTAAATGAATTCCATAGGAGTCTAAAATTCCAAATATTTCAACTATCTGGCGCCTCGTGTTCAGTCATTTGTAGGTTTGTATTTCAAGTTTTTAATTCTAGTTTGACCAAACACATGTTTGTTGTTGTTCCAGGTGGAGTTTCTATGTGAGAGGGGCGCGGACGTCAACAGAGGTCAGAGGTCATCCTCACTACACTACGCTGCTTGTTTCGGACGTCCACAAGTAGCCAAGGTAACGCACACAGATCCACAGAGTGAATACACACTGTAAATACAGCATCCACAGGTCAGATTCTGTGACATGTCTGTCTGTCTATTCAGTTTTCCTTTCAGGTAACTAGCTCTAACCTGGAGTCGAGTTTTGTTCTAAAGGTTTGATGTTTATTCTGCTTTGTAATGTGTGTGTTTGTGTAGACTCTGCTGCGTCATGGAGCCAACCCTGATCTGAGAGATGAGGACGGGAAAACTCCTCTGGACAAGGCCAGGGAGAGAGGACACAGTGAGGTGGTGGCTATATTGCAGTCCCCTGGTTAGTAAACACATAATATTACTGTTTACTATTCAATACTGCAGCTGATACTACTACTACTACTGTCACTGCTACTCAGTGTTCCCAAAGGAATTTATCTGTTGCTCTTGATTTTGTGGCAGAAGATGGCTAACGCACAGAATAACCCATGATTTAAACTTTACTGTCCCAGAAGAGAGATTTGTCTTGCAGCAAGGTTAAACATAGAACACACAGAAAATGGGACACACACATGAAAGTAGGTCTGCATCTAACAATGATTATAGTATTCGAAGCTTCTGTAGATTATTTCATTGATTCATAGGTGCATCGTTTAAGAAGTAATTTTGCTTGGCGGCGTTGGCGTCGCCCTCTTACCCCGGTAATGGGATCAGCTGCGCACCTTGATAGATGATAGATTTTTTAGTAGTCCATTTTGGAAATTCATTGTGTGTCATACAGCGAACATCAGACCAACAAGACAACTGCTGTACCAACACAAACATCACCCGAGTGCTATACAAGTTATACTGAGGTGCAGCTCCCCGACACCCAGGTAACTCCTGACTGTGACGTTACAACCCAAACTCACGGCCCCACCAGGAGAACAACAAACGCACATGTGCACATTTTCAGCTGAGGACTGCAGCTTGCTTTGGCCTTCAACTCAACAATCAATCATGATTTCAGTTAAATGCTAAAGTTACTGTTAGCTTGTCTGTGGTCCGCTGGCAGAACACCGGCTGCTTTCTGATCAGGTGCTGTAGCAGTAACGTTAGCCGACATAAGTTTTATTTTACGGTGGACGGACTATGACATTACAGAGTTGTTTTCTTTTATCTTGAAATAATCCAATACTTTGGATACTTTCTTCTTCGTCCCTCGCTTTTTTCTCTCTCTTCCTCCACTTTGCAAACAGCACAATCATAATCACGTGTTCACACAAGTAAGCGCGATGTGCCAAGGTAATAAATGTCCGTGCGAAACATCGATGTACTTGATGAGTCATTTCAGCCCTAGATTAAAGTACATAAGACATGACAAAATACATAAAACGTACATCAAATGACAACAAGAGAATGTTTAGCTGTCGCCAAAAACATGATCAGCCCCCAGTAGTTATATAGGAAAGTAATCACCGGCTGAGTCATGAGTATTTTATATAACCCAAATCCTCTTAGATGAATGCATTCGTAACACATAAAATGCAGTCCATTGCTGCAGTGACTCATTTTTAAAACATCACATTACCCATCACTGTGACATCCCAGCATGTGAAGAACAGAATCAGCTCAGGCTTCAAATATTTTTATTAAATGTTGTCAATTGACGTTATTGCGTGAGTTGGCAAAGAGATACAGAGAGAAACTGCGCTCTGTCGTCTTCTGCTAGTGTAGCTTTTAATGGTGTGTAGTATTATGTATGTTCCTCTCTCCTAGAAAGGTACTAATGGGCCCAGTGGACCCTCCTCTTCACAATCCTGGCTCAAACGTGGTTAAATGAGGGCTCCCAGCTTTGGAGAACTGAACTTCCAACTTTTCAATTAGCAAAATCCTGCTCATTTTCTTGAACAAAGCTAAAGATACAGTGCGTGTTCTTCAGAGACTGTCGCAGTTTTTATAGACTTAGCAAACAGCCAAAAATATTCACCGACATGACGCAGAAACAAACTGGCTTCTGTATGAGAGGGAATGTAGGTGGGGCTGCTCGCACAGCACCAGTGAGTTAACACAAACCTGCGTGTGTGTGTTTGTCACAGGAGACTGGATGTGTCCGGTGAACAAGGGAGACGACAAGAAGAAGAAAGATGTGAACAAGGAGGAGGAGGAGGGCAGCGAGCCCAAAGGAGACCCAGAAATGGCTCCGATCTACCTGAGGAGACTTCTGCCTGTTTTTGCACAAACCTTTCAGCAAACCATGCTGCCTTCTATTAGGTAATCTGACCTAGAACAGTTAATGTAAGGTAGAAAAACTGTGGACTACACCATAAAACAGCCTAATTAGAACAGATAAAAGGTGAACTGCAATTTTAAGCCAAGCTGTCTGTCATTGGCTGACTTAGTCTCAGCAGTCTTACTAAGTTTCCCACTTCTGCCTTTTTCCTTGTAAGAATGTAATCAAAATTAAATTGTTCACAGTAAAAGGAAAAACAAATATTTCTGCATACACGTGTTCACAAGACAGCTGGGTGTGTTTTGGTGTGTGTGTGTGTAGGAAAGCCAGTCTGGCTCTGATCAGGAAGATGGTTCACTACAGCAGTGAAGTCCTACTGAAGGAGGTGTGTGATAGTGAGACGGGACACAATCTTCCCACTGTGCTGGTGGAGATCACTGCGACTGTCCTCGACCAGGAGGTACGTCACACACACACACACACTCGCTCTCTGCACTCATGGCCCTAAAAGGTGTGAAACCTATGTGTGCGTCTCTCCGTGTTCCAGGACGATGACGACGGTCACCTCCTGGCTCTGCAGATCATCAGAGATCTGGTGGATAAAGGTGGAGATGTTTTTCTCGATCAGCTGGCTCGACTGGGAGTCATCAATAAGGTGTCCACTCTGGCTGGACCGGCGTCTGATGACGAGAACGAGGACGAAACCAAACCTGAGAAGGTAAATGGAGCGACTGTGTCTGCAAGTGCAAACAAGCATCTCGGATGAAGAGACGAACAACAGGCTTCAGATTTAAAGGATATTTCTGGTTTATTATATATCCATTTTTGCAGCTTACAAAGTTGATCCAGCAGCTGCGGTCTGGGGACCGTTCCATCAGCGGAATCATCCTTTAAAACCTTTTTCTTTTCTAAGATTTAATTTAGCTTGAACACTGCAGTGTCATGTTGTTTCTTCTGCAGGAGGAGGAGGTGCAGGAGGATGCGAGGGAGATCCAGCAGGGGAAGCCGTATCACTGGAAGGACTGGTCTATCATCAGAGGGAGGGACTGTCTCTACATCTGGTCGGATGCTGCTGCACTCGAGCTCTCAAATGGCTCCAACGGCTGGTTCAGGTTCATCTTGGATGGGAAGCTGGCCACTATGTACTCTAGCGGAAGTCCAGAGGGGGGGTCGGACAGCTCCGGTACAAATAATTAACTCATAACACACACAACATATTGATCCCTAGTATTTTGTGTTTTTTTAGTTGTTGCCCTGACTGATCTCTTTTGTCTGCCCTCTTGCTCATGTTTCTCCTCCTCAATGATTCCCCCCCCCCCCCTTCTCCTCTCACCTCATGCAGAGTCTCGCAGTGAGTTCCTAGAAAAGCTGCAACGGGCGAGGAGCCAGGTGAAACCTGTAACAGCCAGTCAGCCCATCCTGTCCAGTGTGGGTCCCACTAAGCTGACGGTGGGGAACTGGTCTCTGACCTGCCTGAAGGACGGCGAGATCGCCATCCACAACTCAGACGGACAGCAGGCCACCATCCTGAAGGAAGACCTGCCGGGCTTCGTATTCGAGTCCAACAGAGGAACTAAACACTCCTTCACCGCCGAGACCTCACTGGGTGTGTCTCAGCATTTCCCAGCAGATCCACGCATCTTCCTGCAGCTGTTGCAACAACACATCAACATAAACTCAATAAACTATGGAAAGTTTAAAATCTTGTAGCTTTAATTCACATATCAGCTGCATGCAAGTTACTGTTCGTCTAAATCACATGGAACCTTGATTCATGATTTTGAAACAAGTTCTCAGCCTCACTGAACAGAAAATTGAACTGAACAGCAACTTATACAGCTGATAGAGACCTTTCTCAAATACAAGTTATTGCAATACTTTGCTGCGCTTAACTGTAATTGGGGTAAGTCCATGTGCAGTAAGTTAAATACTTAGAAATTAATAAAATAAATAAATTAGTCATGATTCATATTATCTAACAAGCACCACACAATATTTTTTGAACTTTTCACATTAACAACCCCTGAAACTTACATTCTTATAAACACAGGATCTCTCTGTCTGTCAAATGTAAACCCTTTTGAAAAGAGAGAAATTCTGACTGTGTCGCATCACAGCACTTCTGATTTATTGAACTGTCAGCAGGACACAGATTGCAAAAGATGGCTGGTGAAGTTCTTGGTGTCCTTCCATGATTGTCCAAGACTTTCTAGTTAAAGTGCTTAACCATTTTTGATTTTCCTGTATTGTTTTTGTTCTCTCTTTACCAGAACTGTGTTTGTCCATAATGTAATGGGGGACTTTTGACAGATTTATTGTAGAAAAGGTTCCCAAATTAGGTTTATGCATTACCAGATGCAGAAGTGAGAAAAGGTGTTTTTAGGGAACTGGTGTGCCATGATATACGATCCAGAAAGTCTCGTCTGAGGAACAGATGCCTGCTTTAAAGGTTTATCAGGCACCTGAACACTATAGAGGTTTGCAAGACAGGATTTTACAACTTAAAAATTATCAGTTATCATGGCTACTCCCAAAAGCTTTTGTGACATCCAGGCACTCATGGGTAAAATAAATCTCAAAAAAGCATTAATTGTCAATCATCAGCACACATAAAAAAAAAAATACAATGCAATGTCCCCTTATGACACCACCCAGCTAAAACAAGATTGGTCCTTGAACCCCATAAGTTGTTTTATCTATATTTATGTTGGCATTGTGTGTGTGTGTGTGCAGGCTCAGAGTTTGTGACGGGCTGGACTGGGAAGCGAGGCAGAAAGCTAAAGTCGAAGCTAGAGAAGACGAAGCAGAAGGTGAAGAGCATGGCGAGGGAGCTGTACGACGATCACTTCAAAGCTGTAGAGAGCATGCCCAGAGGAGTGGTGGTTACCCTGAGGAACATCTCTACACAGCTGGAGTCCGCCTGGGAGCTGCACACCAACAGACATGTACATAAACACACGCACACTTCTGAAATCCTGGATCAAATCCAGACTTTAAGTCATCATGCGGGAGGTATTTATTTCAGTATGCAGCATGATTTTTGTTCCCTTGTTGTGTTAACAGTGTATTGAAGGGGAGAACACATGGAGGGACCTGATGAAAACCGCTCTAGAGAACCTGATCGTAGTTTTGAAAGATGAAAACACGATTTCTCCATATGAGATGTGTAGCAGTGGCCTGGTCCAGGCTCTTTTCACTGTCCTCAACAATGTAAGTGTCCTTTTTAAAACCATCACACCAACAGCATGTCACGTATTCGCCCGAAACATGACAACATCCTTAAAGACGTAGCAAGTCACTGAGAAGTCTCAAAGTTTCTCTGTCTGTGTGCAGAGTGTGGAACTGGACCTGAAACATGATTGTAAGCCTTTAATGGAGAGGATCAATGTCTTTAAGGCGGCTTTCAGCGAGAATGAAGACGATGAAAGGTAACTGCACCAAACATGTTCACATCCTGACTTTAAAGGTCCACACGTGTGGTAAATTACTCTGGTTTTACAGTCCGCTAGTCAGATTTGAGTTGTGCTGCGAATTACATGATGTCCCCAAACTCGATGAATAATACACACATCAGACACTACACACCGATTGGTCAGCTTTGTGGAGGTGAAGAACTATTTCTGTCAATTTTCTTTCATACAACTGAAAGTGTTACCCTTCCAGTGTGGCTATTCAGAACAGATATATACACACTTTTGTCTTACGATATTGGCGTAGGACAAGTCAAACACGCTGGGCATGCAAACTGTCCAGCTCTAGGACCTTTAATAAAGTACGCTCCATATAGTCCGCCTATTCTCGGTTCTGTTTCTGAACTGTCAGATTAAATTTAAAACCTGTGTTTGCAGCCGACCAGCTGTTGCCTTAATCCGTAAACTGATAGCTGTCCTGGAGTCAATAGAACGTCTACCTCTGCACCTGTACGACACTCCAGGATCCTCATACAACCTGCAGGTGAGTCAGTGTGTTCTGGATCCAGGTCTATGTTTGGAGAAACTCCGTTGATTGCCGTTGTGTATGCATGTCTTCTGAAGGACAAACTTAGTGGAGTGTGTTTGTGCTCATCAGATCTTGACAAGGAGGTTGCGGTTCCGTCTGGAGCGAGCGCCAGGCGAGACTGCTCTGATCGACCGAACTGGTCGCATGTTGAAGATGGAGCCGCTCGCTACTGTGGAGTCTCTGGAGCAGTACTTGCTGAAGATGGTGAGGGCGCACTGAAGACACATACTCAACCAGACACACGTTATGTAACTCTGATGTGCTTAAGTTAGAATGACCCACATTAAAAAAATACTTGTACAAAGCTTGGATTATTACTCTGAGGGTGTCAAAAAACGTGGTGCTCTACCGAAAAAGACCAAATCAAAGGCAGCGCTTCTATTCATTTTACACTGTGGAGAAATGTAGTTCAGTTTTAACTTCGCTCCCTCCCGCTCTGCTTCCTCTTCTGTGTCCTCCAGGTGGCAAAGCAGTGGTACGACTTTGAACGGTCATCCTTTGTCTTCGTAAGGAAGCTGAGGGAAGGACAGACCTTCACATTCAGGCATCAACACGACTTTGACGAGAATGGAATCATCTATTGGGTTGGAACTAATGCCAAGTACGTACAGCGTCTGCAGTCAAACTATAAGTATTTTATTTAAAGCAAACTGAGGACCTTTTACAATGTACTTTTTGGTGGACTACGTGTTTTTATACTTAAGAGTAGCTGCAAGAGTCACGTTTTATACAGCATGTACCTATTTTTTATTTTTATAGATTTTTGAATGGGGTTTGGTCTGACATAATATTGCACCTATCCAGACAAACCTGGGAACCTCCAGCTTAGATCATACATTTTTATCTACAAGCCTCATTTCTTCTCCATTCAGGACGGCCTATGAGTGGGTAAATCCCGCTGCTTATGGCCTGGTGGTGGTGACATCATCAGAGGGGCGGAATCTCCCCTACGGGCGGTTGGAGGACATCCTGAGTCGGGATAGCTCCGCCCTCAACTGCCATACCAATGACGACAAAAACGCCTGGTTTGCAGTTGACCTCGGCCTCTGGGTCATCCCCTCAGCGTACACCCTGAGACATGCCAGGTAATAAAAATAAAAATTAAATAACACACCCCTGAGACACGAAAGTTAATAAATCAGATGTACACCCTGATTGATACATGCTGGGTAATAAAACAAACCTACATACACCCTGAGACATGCCAAGTAATAAATCAAACCTATATCCTGTGGCACACCAAGTAGTAAAACACATGTACCCTGTGAAAGACACCTGGTAATAAAAGATAAATACCCTGAGACATACTAGAATGAAACAAACATTCACCCTGAGACGTACCAGTTAATGAAACAAACATACACCAGACTGTGTGAAATGAACCCACAGCCTTTAGACACAGAAACTAATAAAACAAACACCTTCATTGTAAAACATGTCGGGTAACAAATGGGGGGGGAGGGGGAAATTTACTAATTGATGTATGTGGTTTCTTTTCCTCTTTCTGCGGCAGGGGTTATGGCCGATCTGCACTGAGGAACTGGGTGTTTCAGGTGTCGAAGGACGGTCAGAACTGGACGACTCTCTACACCCACGTAGACGACTGCAGCCTGAACGAACCGGGGTACAACATTCCTCTTATGCCAATGAACTGATCAGTTAATAAACTATAATGAACAATTGCTTCAGCAGAAGTAGATACAGACTGTATGTCGGCACGTGGCTTTTCATCCAAGAGTTACGTTAAGTACACTATAGAAGATGCTGTTACCTCATCATCTAACTGTGTGTGTTTGTATGTGTCAGGTCGACAGCCACATGGCCTCTGGACCCATCAAAAGATGAGAAGCAGGGGTGGAGACACATCAGGATCAAACAGATGGGGAAGAACGCCAGCGGTCAGACTCACTACTTGTCTCTGTCTGGACTCGAGCTGTACGGCACTGTCACTGCTGTCTGTGAAGACCAGCTCGGTAAGTTTGTCTTCTGTGGTTATTTCTCTCCTAAAAATATTGAGCAAGTTTCTGAAATTTTGGCAAATTTTGGGAATCCCTGCCCAACTTCTAGCCAAATTGAGTGCATGTGTAACTTCAGTGTCCAACAAAGTGTGGGAACTTTGAGCATTTATTTGTATAACCTCACCGTTCAATGTAACATGTGCTCAAATTTTATTTAGACATCAAATTTTTCCTACAACAACTGTTCAGAAATTTTTTTTTATGCTACACTCCTCTACATTTTAGTCTATTACCTGTCCTCCTCCTTCAGGTAAAGCTGTGAAGGAGGCGGAGGCGAACCTTCGCCGGCAGAGGCGACTGTTCCGCTCCCAGGTGATGAAGTACATCGTCCCGGGGGCGCGGGTCGTCCGTGGCATCGACTGGAAGTGGCGCGACCAGGACGGAAACCCGAGTGGAGAGGGCACCATCACTGGGGAGGCTCACAACGGTAAGACACGTCCAGAGAGAACAGACACTGAAACTGAAAAATAAAAACATGTCATGATTCACATTGCAGCTTCAGAGGACGCTGGATTCAAAAACCAACCTGTTTTAACTGTTGCATTTAAAGTGATTTAATTCCTTTCTTGTCTCAAGGTTTAAAAGGGCCCGACTCCCTGTGAGAAACAGGGAGTCGGGCCCCTTTGTAGGCAGATATTTGTGCCAGCGAGTTCTGAATTTAAAAACTTGTATTTGTATTTTCATAATATGAAATTAAGAAGTTCCAATTTTGGTCTGTGAGAGTCTCAGCTAGTTAAATTTGGATTGAACTCTCTTAAACTCTACATTTAGCTATGGAGGAGAGCATACGAGCGCCGATCTATATGAAGACCTGAATCAGTTTGTTGTTTGTGTCACAGAAAACAAAGTCTTAATTTGAAGAATTAAATTAAAATGGCTACTGCATGTTTTAATTTTTTTTTTTATTCATCAAACAAAATATTAAACTGTTGATGTATTAAACACAAATTCAAGTAGTAATAGTACAAAAATTCCGCCGCAAAATCAGTTACAAGTTTGTTTTTCAACCTGCTGGTTCAAATGTCTGCCCACAGTCACCATTCATTTTTTTTTTACTCAACAATATGTGTCATTGTGTGAGACGGGACCTAAACTCATGTAAGAAGCAACCATTAACCGTTTTCTCCCTGAACATTCCTTCACATCATTACCCATAACCTCTGTGACGTAGACTTGGAGTTCAGTGTCTGATGGAAACGTCCCATCTGTCTGTGATGTGGTCTTAGAATATGATCTTTTCTTTGTACGGCTTCTTCCAGGATGGTGCAGTAACTGCTGTAGCAGCTGATCTTAGAGTTGGCTAAATAAGAACAGTGACTGCAACTTCATTACTGACTGGGATACCTCTTTTCACTCGTGATAACTGCTCACTGCACTCAAGTTTTTACATTCCGGTGAAGCCAGCTGACGCTGTCTACACAATTCACTTAGTGAAGGATGTGTTCAGACAACAGCATTGTGTGTATTCAATAAAAACAGGACTGAAATGGCTCCCATGTAGACAACTTGTAGTACACTGTTGGAAGAACGCCTTCATCACTGATATTATGTTAGCAGTGACTGTTACGCCAGGTTTACTTTACACTTGTTGTAAGTTTAGATGTGTCACTAGACAAATTATCCTAAATCCCTGCAGAGAGACATGACCACCTGGACAGTTGGTGTTAAATCAGATCTGAATAAAAGTTCGGATTTGTGCTTGTGCAGGAAGTAACATAAACCTTCCTTCCTCCTCTTCTCCTCTTCCTCCCTGCCTCTTGCTCCTCTTGGTGTTTCTGTGTTTGTTATCAGATCTGATGTTCTGCCAGCGAGCTGAGCGCGTGCAGACGCCACCAGCAGCTCTGTTGATTATCGTTTAAAAATCATAAACCAGGATAATTTTCCTCAGTTTAATTTCTTTCTTTGTGGCGTTGACGCTTCGCATTTGCCAGAAATATTTTCTACTTTTGCTTTGATTGTCATTTTCTGTGACTGTTTTCATATTTTCTCTCTTATTGCTCCACCTGGACCGAGTTTAAAAACGTGTCGACGGTGAACTTATTGTTCTTTACTGCAGTGGTTCCCAAACATCCCCTTGCCACCCAGCCACCCCTGTAACACGCATATATTTACGCATATTGATTAAACAAATGCTATATTAGTATAAAGTTAAATAATATAGGCCCGTTCTCATTCACTTAGAATAAAAGCCAACAGGTTCTCTGCAGATTTACAGATAAAAATTTAACTTAAACTATAAATACAATTAATATACTAATATGTTAATGTATTTTTCAATTTCTTCCAAATTTAATTGGCTCCTATTTAAGATTAAAACAAACGATAAAAGGATGCGGGAATTTTTACGGGATGTGAGGCGTTGGTTGCATGTTGACTCCACTGACAGCTGATTTCTTGTTTTGTTTTCATGTTTACCAGAGATGAGACGCACATAAATAAATAATCTACGATATTGGGTTTTGATGGATAGCCGTTCTCCTCTTTACTCTGTCAGCCCACGAAACAAACGCAGGTCTCAGAGTGTGTTGACGGCTAAGGTGCTCTGACTGTAATATTTTGCTGAGCTCCTGGAAAAACTGCCGAATCAGAAAGCTTGTAGTGTTACTGTGACCACTGGCAGCCCTGAGTTGCGTTATTAGCTGTGGCGCAAGTGCTTATTTAACAGTTATTAGTATGCAGATTTTTATATTTTTCTTTTTATTCTTGTTTTCATTTTTTAAAAAAGGTAACATAACACATAATTGATGTAAAAAAAATTGATTTAATGTGGTGAATCGTTTATTGAAAACCACAATAAATGAACAATGATAGAAACAATTTTTAAACAATCTAAAAATCTAAAATGCGTTTTCTTCAATTACTCTTGGTCAAGGAGCAAATCACTACATCGTAACAAACATGAGCAGTGATTTCACCTCTCTACAATATGTCTTCATAAAATTTACATTTCTAAAAATATTTATTGTGATTACTACAAATTTTGAAAACAGGGTTATGGGCTCATTGTGACTTTAAAGGAGCATTTCACACAAAGTATCCTGCTGTTATCTGGTCCAGTGTGGAGCTGCTCTGACTGTAAGCTGCTTCTCTGTTGTCTGTCTTCCTCCCTCTACCTGTCTCTCTCTCTCTCTCTCTCTCTCTCTCTCTCTCTCTCTCTCTCTCTCTCTCTCTC
>NC_060160.1:3765038-3770911 GCF_021292245.1 Micropterus dolomieu | reverse complement strand
GTGTAAATACTCAATGCTCTGACAGGGCAGAGCAGATGAAGTCTCCCGTCCTCCGCCGTCACATGAGGTGGAGGATGAAATGCCTGCAGCACTGTGGACCCTGCCGCACAAGAAGGCACTTTAGGGATGTATCCTGGACGAGGGTGCAGGATAGCCCTAATATTCCCCGGGGCAAACTCCAGGCTTGCGGGGAAACCGAAAGCGCTTGGAGATCCCCCACCCTCCTCAGAGAGGTGATAGCAAGGAGAAAGGCCATCTTGAGGGTCAAGTGTTTAGCCTCAGCTGACTCCAGGGGTTCGAAGGGGGCCTCAGCCACCCCCCAAGAACCACTGCCAGATCCCAAGTGGGAACCTTGGACCGAGTCGCAGGTAAATGTAAATGCCCCGTACTTGTATAGCGCCTTTCTAGTTTTTTCGACCACTCAAAGCGCTTTTACACTACATCTGCATTCACCAGTCATACACATTCATACACTGAGCCTAAGTGCTCAAACGGAAACTAGCATTCACACTCATTCACACACTGGCGGAACAGCCGCCAGGGGCAAATCAGGATCAATCAGCTATCCAAACAGGAGTGTAGCATCACAAACTGTAATATTAAACTTGTGATCCTATGTAAATGGGGGTCTGACCTTGTTTTATTTAAATCGGCACAGGCGGTAGGTTTAGTGAGATCCGGCTCCTGCTCAAAGGGTTTGGGGGCAATTTAAAATGTTGATTAGCTGGGAAATATGGATACACACCAAGTACTCAGCCAAGCTATTTATATAGATAGTATTTTTTATTTGAAATCTGGGGGAGACCGTTTGAAAGGGCCTGAGTTAGCTGGTAACATTAATAATAATATAGGTATAATTGCTTTGATTAAATTAGTTAGTAGAGGAGATGCTGGATCATCAGCCAGTACAAGCAGTAATATTAGTAATATACACTTTGTTGATATTATTGTTAATAATAGTTGCAACTTGCACTCTTAAATGTGCATTGAAAAATTGAAAGCTGATGTTCCAGGGACCAGATTCATATAACATCTAAGGCTATATAGCTCCTAACTGCGAACATCGGGCATCAGAGAGGCAGCAACAGCGTCCAGAGTCCTATCGGACTTTCGCCTCTCAAGGTACAAAGTGGTATTATGTGAGGGCTAGCTGGTTAGCATGCTGAATTTAGTAGTCAGCATGCACACAATACTTAAGACCGCAGAAACATTACCTGGGAACTAGGAACCTTTGGAGGAACTCCAAATAACCGCGGGGACCAGAGCCTTGCAGTACATTTCTGAATGGTCAATTAGAGGCTACTCGCTTTAAGTCGAGCATTTCGGATGTTTTGAATCTTCTTTGCTCCTACTGCTCGTCTCTTTTTCTCTGTCGACTGACATTTGCAAACCGATAAATCAAAAAGAAAGGCCTGAAATATTTCACTTTATGCGTATATAGCCTATTGTTTTATTTTATTGTACTTATTTTATGTTACCCTATTTGAATATACATGTTAAGTTCTGTGTGTGTTGCATGAAGAGCCGCACCTTTGTTTACAACCTTGTGTTGTATAATGACAACCTTTAATAAACATCAGCAGGTTTTTACAGATTTTTCCTCTGAACACCTCTGCTGCAATCGATGTATCTTTTAAAAACAGGAAACTGGACGCCCACAAAGCTGCTCAACCTCCTTTTTAAACAAGTTCACACATGCCGGCTCAATGCCTGAAACAGACACACAATAGTGAGACACCACCAGCTCACTGAAATCAACAGGAAGAAGCTGCTGCTGGTGTTTGATGTGCAGAGTGACATAAACCACATGTGTATGTGTGAACCTTATCACTGCTGAGCAGGGGCAGACTGGCTCTGTAGACCAGCCCAGACAGATTATGATTTAATGGTGATTTAATATAAGCAGTACGTTATGTAACAGATATTTAAACAGTTAATGTATGTGGCTGGCAAACAATGTTTACTATTCTGTTTGTAAGAAATTTACTCACACACACAGTTGAAAACAATGGCAGTCCCTCTGAATATGTTGTAGAGTCTGTGTGCTGTCTGACTGCTGTTACTGTCTTTCTCTACTGCGGAGCTAATTACAGTTGTGTGTCACTGTGTCCTTCTCTACCTCTACCACCCTCCTCCCTGTCTCTGCTAGGCCAACAGGAGCATCCTTCCTCAAAGCACTGGATCACACTTTACGGATGTAAACATTGCAGCAACATGTTTGTTCACTGACTGCTCTCAACACTGGAAAACGCATGAATACAAACAACAGCACGAAAGGCAATAACATATATACCAAGACAAAAACTATAAATAGTAGCAGCAGTAATAGTTGTGTGTTTGTGTGTGTAACAACAGATTTTTACATTTTTAAATCCTTTCAAATCCCGCCCACCCCAAAACAAATGGTCCAGCCCCTCAATCATTTGCCAGAATTGCCAGATGGCCAATCCACCGCTGCTGCTGAGTCCGTCTCTTCTTATATCTTCACACATTCCTATCCTATGTTTTCTAGATAAACCTTTCTTAACTTACATGTCTGATGGTATGCTTTATTTTTCTTCCTCAACAAATCTTATGTTCAGCACTCACATTTTAAAGGTTCACATCTTCAGTAGAACCCGAGGGCTTGGAGCTGAGAGCAACAGACAGGAAGTCAGGCAGCAGTGAAATGATGGACTGACATGTTGTTGGTTTGCGTCTTCACGTGAAGTGTGTTTTCAATAAGAAAAATAATGGAATTTTATCAAAATTCAATTCTGACCTAAATAAATGTCATTGGATGTGTTTATGCTGATGGGAAACCAGTAAAGGCTAAACGCTCATGTCTTGCTTCCCCGAACACTCGCCCGCAACAACACCAACTGTGGTGAAACATACGACCAAACTGCTAACAGGAACCACAGAGTATTGAGCATTAGATATCTCCATGTGTCTAATAACTACCATACTTACAGAGTACTGTGACAACCCAAAATAGACTCTCCAGTATTCTTCTCTAACAGATTTTTCTAGAGTTGGTTCATGATGGAAACAAAGAAGAGCAGCTGTACCTCTTGTCCTGTTTGATTTGATGTCTTTGTTCATTATTTGTTCATAACTGATGTCTCCTGCTCCTCTCACTTCAGAGTAGACTACAGCTGGACCATGCTCTGGAAAACGAAACACATACAGATGACACCAGCACTGTTAGTATAGTTACTGCTACTACTACTGCAGTCATTATACAAAAATATTTTTTGCTCCTACTGTCAATAATTAACCCATATTAATGAATAATATTGGAAAATTACATAATGAAAAATGTATCAAGCAAATATCAGCCAAATTTAACAGAAGAGATACGAGTAAAAGTCCACTAATTAAACTGATGAAAAATTATCTTGTTCTTAACACTACTTGGTCTTTGTTTTATGTGTTATATTTTTGTCTCAGCCTGTTTGGTTGTTTTATTTGGTTATGGTCTTTTTGGTCTGTGTTTGTGAAGACTTGCCTTTATTACACGTTTTCCGTTGTTGGTCTGTCCCGTTTTAGTTTGGTATTTTTCTGCACCTGTTCGCTCCCTGCCTGCTTGTTTACCAAAGCATAGTATCTCACAAAATCATTTTACAGTGTAAATTTGCTGTCCCCTCAAAATAACATGGTTTAGACATTAATGGCTGTGTGATGTGTTATTTTGAGGGGACAGCATATTTACACTGTTATACAAGCTGTACACTCACTACTTTACATTGTGTTTACAAGTGTCATTTCTTCAGTGTTGTCACAAGATATAGTCAAATATTTACACAAATGTAAGGGGTGCACTCACTTTGTGAAATATTGTATTGCCTTCTGTTTTGTTCAGTCCTTGTCCGGTCATCTTCCCATGTCGAGTTTTTCTGCATGTGTTGTTTGATGTTTGGACTATTATTTTCCTCAACCACCTGTAAACTTGATCTGCTGTTTGGTGTTTGAACTGTCGCTACCCTGAACTCTCTGTAAGTCTGTTACTTTGGATTAAACATTGCAAACTGATGGGCAAATCTCTCCATGAAACTAACTAACTTATGAATTTACTTAAAGGGGCTAGATGTAGTTTTTAAAATGAAATTAATGAATGAAATTCGCTGTGTGTGAATGGATTGTAACCTCACATAAAAACAATCCACTTGCCGGGGCTTTTCTGTTACCTCTGACGACCAGTATGCCTATTCCTTTGTGATCCCTCAACCCACAAAGGCTGTGAAAATCATGTGACACAGCACACTAACTTGGAGTGCATGTGTTGATGTTAACCAACTATGTGATTGTTTATGCTTTGCTAATATCAAGATGATGTCTTATTTATTGTGCCAAATATCAGTTTCATTTCTTTAGAAGTGTTGTAGAGTATGTATATGCACAGTATACAAACAAATCTGCCCGTTTATAGATTATTTGGATAGTTTATTTGAGGCCACGTTCATCTAGTTGTTATCAAGAGCTGTTGGCTTCTGGTATAAGATTCACCACAGGGCGCAGAACAGTCTCATAATGCACAACAAACTTTATGATCACCCACAACAGACCAGACTACAGTGTACAACTTTATGGACTACTAAACATTGCTTTTACATTTGATTACTTTGTTGAACATGCTTTATATCATTTCCTCCTTTAAAATGTCACTTTCCAAAGTGTCCTCTCAAGGTCTAAAACTCCACTTGGTCAATAAAACATCGTTACCTCTGCTGCGTCTGATTGGCTGCTGTAGGCGATGTAATATATTGACATCACTGTATGTGATGTCATCTGTGATGTCATCATCTCCATCTTCTACTTCAGCAGCTGAATGAGCCAAAAGGAGCAGAAATTTAAGCCAATATAAAATAGAAATCCTATAAGTGTCCAGAAATATGGAAATTTGAACATCTACAGTTCCATACTTCATCTGCCGAGGAAGATCATGTGACATGAAAGACAGACCGTTTGTAACTTGTTATTATTTGTACGTCCAGAAGTGTTAACAGAAATGTATCAACAGCAAAATGTGACTTTAAATGTGAACTGCAGCACATGGAGTCTGTGACTAACCTTTAAGTTTCCTAAGGATACATTGTCTCATCAGTAGAACCAGAAGAACCAGTAGAACCAGAACACAGAAAGACAGAACAGCAGCCCACAACACAGAGAGAGGAGGAGAGGAGGAGGAACCAGGAGGAAGAGTGGTTGAGGAAGAGGAGGAGGAACCAGGAGGAGAGGGGGTTGAAAGAGGACTTGTGGTGGTGGGCTTCACTAAAGTTAACAAGAAAAGAAAAATTATAATTAATGGCACAGAAATAAAAATAAATGGAAAATTAATTCACCAAAATGCCACAAGAAAGACAACCAGAAATTAATTTGTAATCTGTTTCCACCTTGGTTTAAGTAAGGAAGTAAGAGTTAAAAAGACCAGATATCACGGTGGGTTGAACTCTGACAGATTTCACTCTTGTTTCTTTGTAGATTGCAAAGTTAGAAATGTTGTCACATCATGAATCATCTCTGCTGTCCTGAAACCTGCTGAACTCAATGTAGAAAACAAACAAGGTCAGTTTGAGAATTATCTTTGAGCTCCTCACCTGTGACAGAGATCCAGCTGGATGGAGACTCTCCACGACCTCTGATGTTACACTTGTAGAGGCCTTCATCAGACTTGTTAACATGGTGGATGGTCATGTGACCTGTAGGCTCAGTCCTGATGAGGGAGCCATCTTTATAGAAACCAGCTGGGAGGTTGGAGGGAGGGGTCTTTGTTTTACAGTGCAGAGTGACATCATGTCCCTCCATCACAGGGAGGACAGGACTCTGCAGGATCACTGGTCCACCTCAACACAGAGACAAACTACAGCATTTCATCATTTACACACAGCTTC
>NC_060160.1:3756888-3765018 GCF_021292245.1 Micropterus dolomieu | reverse complement strand
TGCTCCCTGGGTGCTTTAAAGTGGCAGCCCATTCAAAGATGGGTTAAATGCACAGCCTCAAATTTGCATTTGGCCCACACTATAATTCTATGTGACACAAAGTTTATCGATTACTCTTTTTACTATCTTCTCCCTTACGAAATTGAAGTTAAGGGATAATTAGCAAACTCAGGGTCGAGCCCCACGTTGGGCGCATTCCTATCGGGGCAGCATTAGCTCAATCCATGTGGACTTGGCTTAGGAGTAAAGCTTTTCTGGTTGGAGCCCCCTGAGCAACGCTCTGAAAACGTCACTGCTCCCTTGACACTGTACCATGCCTACCCATTCTAGGATTGGTTAAATCCAGAGGCCTAAATTGAGGGAGCATTAGCAAGGCCCTGGACCCGTAACTGCTCCCTGGGTGCTTTAAAGTGGCAGCGCATTCAAAGATGGGTTAAATGCACAGCCTCAAATTCGCAGTTGGGAAAATTTGGCCCAATACTATAATTGTATGTGGTATATAAAGTTTATTATTTACTATCTTTGCTATCTTCTTCGTTACTAAATTAGAGTTAGCAGCTAACCACATTATCATGTGAGATTACAGGTTGTTTGAGAATTGAAGGGCTTACACTTAGACTGACGTGGCCCGGCTAGCTCAGTCGGTAGAGCATGAGACTCTTAATCTCAGGGTCGTGGGTTCGAGCCCCACGTTGGGCGTCTTGCTATTAGCTCAATCTTGGGAGTAAAGACTTGCTGGATATAGCCCCCTGAGCAACGCTCTGAAAACGTAACTCTTCACGGTACAATGTCTGCCCACTCTTGGATTGGTTAAATCCAGAGGCCTAAATTGAGGGAGCATTAGCAAGGCCCTGTACCCATAACAATTGGCCCACACTATAATTCTATGTGACACAAAGTTTATCAATTACTCTTTTTACTATCTTCTCCCTTACGAAATTGAAGTTAAGGGATAATTAGCGAACTCAGGGTAGAGCCCCACGTTGGGCGCATTCCTATCGGGGCAGCATTTGCTCAATCCATGGGGACTTTGCTTGGGAGTAAAGACTTGCTGGATTGAGCCCCCTGAGCAACGCTCTGAAAACGTAACTCTTCACGGTACAATGTCTGCCCACTCTTGGATTGGTTAAATCCAGAGGCCTAAATTGAGGGAGCATTAGCAAGGCCCTGGACCCATAACAATTGGCCCACACTATAATTCTATGTTACTCAAAGTTTTTCATTTACTCTTTTTACTATCGTCTCCCTTACGAAATTGAAGTTAAGGGATAATTAGCAATCTCAAGGTCGAGTTCCACGTTGGGCGCATTCCTATCGGGGCAGCATTTGCTCAATCCATGGGGACTTGGCTTAGGAGTAAAGATTTTCTGGTTGGAGCCCCATGAGCAACGCCCTGAAAACGTCACTGCTCCCTTGACACTGTACAATGCCTACCCATTCTAGGATTGGTTAAATCCAGAAGCCTAAATTGAGGGAGCATTAGCAAGGCCCTGGACCCGTAACTGCTCCCTGGGTGCTTTAAAGTGGCAGCCCATTCAAAGATGGGTTAAATGCATAGCCTCAAATTTTCATTTGGCCCACACTATAATTCTATGTGACGAGCATGAGACTCTTAATCTCAGGGTCGTGGGTTCGATCCCCACGTTGGGCGTCTTCCTATTCCTATGCTCAATCTGTGGGGACTTGGCTTGGGAGTAAAGACTTGCTGGATTGAGCCCCCTGAGCAACGCTCTGAAAATGTAACTCTTCACGGTACAATGTCTGCCCACTCTTGGATTGGTTAAATCCAGAGGCCTAAGTTGAGGGAGCATTAGCAAGGCGAAATTGAAGTTAAGGGATAATTAGCAAACTCAGGGTCGAGCCCCACGTTGGGCGCATTCCTATCGTGGCAGCATTTGCTCAATCCATGGGGATTTTCTGGTTGGAGGCCTCTGAGCAACGCTCTGAAAACGTCACTGCTCCCTTGACACTGTACCATGCCTACCCATTCTAGGATTGGTTAAATCCAGAGGCCTAAATTGAGGGGACCAAATCCATGGGGACTGGTTGGAGCCCCATACAATGAAAAAATGCCTGCATTTAGAGAGAGAGAGAGAGAGAGAGAGAGAGAGAGACAGAGAGAGAGAGCATTGATCGCAGCTTCAGAGGCGTTTGGAACATTTCTGTGGATTTGTGGTCTTATCACAAGTGTTTTTAGTTTTGGGCTTTTTTGGGCATTTTGGGCTGAAAACAGGTGAAAACATGAAAGATTTGTGGGCTGGGCTAAGCCCCCAATGTTTCAAGAGCCTGGAAACGCCCCTGACTTCAACCCTGATCGTTACTGAGTAGACATTTTGATTTCTGTCCATGTGTTGTCCATCATTATTTACAGTCTATGACCAAAATCAGGATCTTTTCCTAAGTAGTTTTGGTGCCTAAGCCTAACTAAACTGAGGATGCTGCTGATAACTCATTCATTTAGGAAACCTCACATTAATAACAACATAAAGTGAAGACAATTAACTTACTGATTTAGTGAAAGAACAAAATGTAATATTAAGCTAAATATCAAAACAATTAAAATCCATATTGAGCTTAAATAAGGAGGACAAGATCTAAATAAAAGAATAAAAAGATTAAAATATTATAAAATAATGACTATAGAATAAGAATGAAGAGGAACGGGTCACAAAGTCTCTATCTCTGGTGTCTCTTCTGTGTGCAGTCCATCACTTGTGCCTCAATTTCTGTTTTATCCTCCATGTGTCCCTCATCCCATCTCATGCATTTCGCTGCTGAAGAAATAGAGAAGCTCATTACGTTTCAAGTTTAGGCAATTTGAGTTTGTCAAACATTTCAAATCATAATTATTTTCATTGTCTGTTATTTTAGTAATTGTTCATTTGTTTTTTGTTTTTTGATCTCATATTTCACACAGATTTTTCTTGTCTTAATATATAAACACTCACACACGTTTACTGTTTTATTGACTTATTTTATTAAAAATTTTAAAATTTAATTATTTTTTTAACACACACACTGTTTTATTTACTTTATTTGAACTTTAAAATTTTTTTTTAGTGATTAATTGTTTTGTAATTTATTTGTAGCTTTGGCAATATTGTTGTTTTACATTCATGCCAATAAAGCTAGATTGAACTGAAATTGAGTTGTTTGTCCACTCCATCCTACAAGAAAGGGGATTTAAGAATCACTGTGAAAGACTTTAAAGTATTAACTAGCTACAGATGTATTCACATTAGTACCTCTTATTTATTCCTTCATTCTCCTCATATTTTGATTTTACATAGTGAAAAACTTCAGGGCCTTGAAGACATGTGAAGAACTCTTCAAATGGAAAAATGTGACGCATCAGCAGACTAAACTAATTATTCAACTTTAGTTCAGTGAACTCATAGCTTACAGTGTTTTACAGTTTTATTATTACCTCAGCTAGGGTGGGCAAGGTCATCACCATGGAGATGGCCAGGTCTTTTGCTGCAGTCGGAGCAGGTTAGAAAGAAAATGTAGATCATTTATCAGCTTCTGTTAAAGACAACTGTCAATCATCAACACCAGAGTGCGACTGATCGATTGATTGTAAGGTCAGTGAATGATTCAAAATGTTAACCTGCGGTTTTGCATTGATATAAAGACACTGTGAGGACAGTGGAGATGCAGTACGGAGAGAACACCACCAGGTGGCAGACCAGTAAGAGGAGAGAAGCTCTGCAGGACAGATATGATAATGAGTGAGGACATAGTGTTTAAATAAAATCATGCTACCAGCATGTCAAAACACCACAACTGCTCTTCCTGAGTTAATTGTATGTTTTTAAGAACAATTTAAATGACTGCACAGTATAAATACAGAATGTTGCAGGTTTTTAATAAATGTCAGATGCTTGTCAAACTGTTTGTTGTGAGTGGAAACATACAGAAACTTTAAAAACACTGCTGCACTGCAGGTGATACATGTGTTTCATTCAATTATTATTAGAGCTGTGTAGAAAGTATTAAAAGAGCTTCAGAGCTGCAGCTGACATCTGATCTAATGTCAATAAGCTGATGGTGGAGATTGTCCTTTTGTGTGAAATACATCTTGTGATACCAGTTGCCTCCTGCTATGTGTTTGTATGTTTGTATCTGCACTTGGATTCACTGAAACAATACCTATCGCAAGTTTTGCAATGGTCTTGTTGACATAGGCCCAATCTCTATCCAAAGAACCTCACAGACTTAGTTGACCTCAACTGCCAAGTGCTTAGCCGTGACAGGCTGCAAGGCCCAAAAATAGTATAAGGGGAAACAAGGGCATCGTAGTGGGGGAAAGTGAGACTGATTACCCTGGGCCACAATATGGGGAGGGCCCTCGAAAAGCCTGGAATGAAAAGTTTTTGTTTTTGTTTGTAATGTTTTAGTTAGAAGGGTCAACTAAATTAAAATTCTGTTCACCCCTTAAAAAAGAAGCAAAATGGTTTATTCCTAGTCCTAGTTCTAGGATTTGTTTCTGAATAAACTAATTGAGCAGAGGGATGGCTGATGATGTAGCATCAATGTGCCTTGTGGCAGTCATGTCAGTCCCTAAGAAACTGAAATACCAAAATAGAAAGAATGCAAAGTGAAGGACAACTGATTTCTTTCGAAAGACGGGTGAGCACAATCACAGCCAACACAGTTAAAGAATCTTTTCAGCTAATATCAGCAGTTTGGATTGAAGGCAGTCAGCGAGGAATCTATCTTGATATCTTTGCAGTGCATTTGCAGAACATACATTATTATGGGCATCATAAATTAAACTTTCTGAAGTTTTAATTAATTTGCTTTTAGGCCTACATGCCTTTGAACCACTAACTCACAGTGAAGTCTTGTTCAGTTGACATTTATTATGCAGTATCGTAACCATGTCCTCAGTGTAGGGGTTAGACAACTAAGATGGTATTTTTTAAGCACTATTTTGCTTAAATAAACATGAAGAAAATGTTTATACTCCAAGCAAACCATTTAACTACAGTGAAATGAACAGTTGGAGACAGTGTGATGGGAATAGAGTTTGAGATTTCAGCACAATTCACAGATTAATAATACTTGTTTAAATGTGGTATGAACAGTTCATTAGTGACTACCCTGATAACCACCACAGTTTAATGTGTACAGTTGCTCAATTATTGTAAACATTTTTCCAAAAGGAGTGTGAGAGGCAGGGACCACAAGAGGTATGGGACCCACAGAGAATACTTATTGGTATTAGGCCAAATATTTTGTGCACAAGTTGTGTACAGTTGTGGTTTTGGGACTTTCACTAACTTCAAGGCACTGAAGGGACCAACTGTCTGATGTGAACGTTTATCAGGCTCTTACTTACATCTTCATCATTTTCAAATAATCACTTTATTTGATAAACGCTACGTTTAACATCACAGTGCTATGAACTGTGGGTAATTCCCTCAGGCAAAGTCTGCAGAGATGCAGACTTACATACAGCTTTATCAAATGTTATTTCCTAGCATACACGTGACACAGAAGAGGAGCCGGTATCTGCTTATATTCTGTCCAGAAACGGACTCTGGAAAAGTCAATCAGCCTCCGAGTGGATTTGATTTAAAGCTTACAGACTGAATCTCGCCAGTTCACTGACTAAAGAATCAAAACTCTTTAAACACAAACAGACACTCTGTACTGAAGCTGAAAGACGTCCATGCTGTCTGTGGTTGTGGTTTTGTTTCTTCACCGAAGAGAGGTTTGTATCGGAGGTATCTGTTAGCCACAGCCAAACTAGGACACGTCACATTTTCTATCCCAGAGTTTTGTGAAACCCAAAGACCCACAGTAGAACAACAAGAACGAGACCAAAGTTTAGTAACCCTGTTTTTAAGTTCACTGCTGTGACAAGAGTCCAAAAAATATGAATAATAATATATAACAGTACAATTAATTATTACAGCCACAAGACAATGAGACATTCTCAATAGATTCTTTCAATAGAAATACATTAATAAAAATACAACAAAACAGGTAACATGTCGGTGCTAACATGGGTAAAAAGTGACTTAAAAAAGTATTTCGACTTTTTTTTACTCTGTAGTTTTTCATGCTACTGTTATTTCACTGTAAAATACAAATATTTAAAACATTCACTAAGTCTGAGCTGTTTGTCTGTTTATAGCTGCCTGAGTCTAATTTAGCTTTAACAGTGAAACATAATAAATGGATGTGCTGAGGTGTGAGGGGCTCTGGGGACCAGTTCCAGGCCAGCTGGACATCAGTAGTTGGACTGGTGTGAAGGTGTGAAGGTCTACCTCAGTGAAGAGTAGACGACCTCTGGCTCTGCTGGAAACTCTGAACACACAAACACAAACAGTTCAAACAACATGAGAAACTGTTGAAGACAAAGAAACTACATCACCAGACAACAACTCTGCTTCACTCATTTCTCAGGAACTAACTGAGTTTCAAAATAGAGATTCACTCAATCAAGTTGCACCAGTAAAACGTCTCGGGTTATGTATGTAACCCTGGTTCCCCAAGAAGGGGAACGAGACACTGCATCGGTTACGACACTATGGGAACGCCTCTAGGCGTAGCAGGTCTGAACGTGAATGAAATCACTCCAATCCTATTGGTTTGTTGCTAGAACGGTAAGGTGTGATGGAATAACCGGAGGAGTATAAAGCACACCTGTACACACTCATCATTAGCTTAACTATGAAGCAGGCGCTTCAGGCGGGGAGAGAGGTGCGGTGGGCCGACGCAGTGTCTCGTTCCCCTTCTCGGGGAACCAGGGTTACATGCGTAACCCGAGACGTTCCCCTTCGAGGGAACTTGAACTGCGTCGGTTACGACACTATGGGAACGAGATACCCACTAAACCGTGCCGAAAACCCCGTCTGCCCCAGTGTGCAATAAAGTGGCACAACTAAGAGGAGAGCGCACGAGTGCCAGGTGCCGAAGGAAGGTCAAACCGAATGAATGTGTGCGGAGTGGCCCAGCCAGCCGCTAAACAAACATTCTGCAAAGAGGCCCCGGAAAGGAGGGCTCGAGAGGCCGCCATGCCTCTGGTAGAATGAGCCCTCACAGCCACAGGTGAAGGCAAACCGCGCAACAGATAGGCCAGGGAAATAGTCTGAACAATCCAGTTGCTAATAGTATGTTTGGATGCAGGGAGCCCAGCCCTGGGGGACCCAAAACACACTAGCAGCTGGTCAGCCGTCCTCCAACGGGAGGACCTCAGAGTGTAAATACTCAATGCTCTGACAGGGCAGAGCAGATGAAGTCTCCCGTCCTCCGCCGTCACATGAGGTGGAGGATGAAATGCCTGCAGCACTGTGGACCCTGCCGCACAAGAAGGCACTTTAGGGATGTATCCTGAACGAGGGTGCAGGATAGCCCTAATATTCCCCGGGGCAAACTCCAGGCTTTGCGGGGAAACCGAAAGAGCTTGGAGATCCCCCACCCTCCTCAGAGAGGTGATAGCAAGGAGAAAGGCCATCTTGAGGGTCAAGTGTTTAGCCTCAGCTGACTCCAGAGGTTTGAAGGGGGCCTCAGCCGCTGCCCCAAGAACCACTGCCAGATCCCAAGTGGGAAGGTGGAAGGTGGAAGGGGAAAGACCAGCAGAGAACCGGTCCTGGAGGAACTCAAGTACCTGAACCACCGGGCAGGTAACAGGGTCCACCGACCGCTCCCTACACCAAGTGGAGAAAACACTCCACTTCAGGCTGTACATCCTCCGTGTGGACGGGGCCCTGGAGCTCAGGAGGGTCTCGACTGCTCCGGCTGTTAGACCCGCCTCTAGGTACTGTGCCCCCTCAGGGGCCAGACCCACAGTCGCCATATGGCGGGGCAAGTGTGAAGAACCCGGCCCTGCGCCTGGGACAGCAGGTCTCTCTTCAGAGGGACCCGCCATGGCGGGCCGTCCAGGAGCGACATGATGTCCGAGAACCACACCCGGGTTGGCCAGAATGGGGCTACGAGCAGTAGGCCGACATTGTCCTGGCGGACCCGCTCCAGAACCCCGGGAGCAGAGCGACTGGGGGAAAAGCGTACAGACGTAGCCTCGGCCACGAATGTACCATGGTGTCCAGACCCAACGGGGCTGGAGGAACGAGAGAAACCATAGCGGGCAGTGCGTAGTCTCTTGAGACGCAAACAGAT